>NC_136305.1:4564235-4656732 GCF_964198595.1 Lampetra fluviatilis
CCCCCGTATAGCCTCAACATACTTTTGGGGCAAGTCCTATTAGCGAGCACCTATGAAAGCCGGCACGGTACACGAGGGGGTGGGTGGCCAGCACCACGGCCGACCGCCTTTGTCTCCCCAGTGGCGATGTTTCGTCAGCGTGTCAGGTACTCATTTGAGGCTGAGTCGACCTAGGGGAGGAGGCCATGAGCGGGATCCGAACTCGGGTGGCTGGTAAACGCTGCACCACCCACTGACAACGTTGCATGTTGTTAAATGTACCCCCCCTCACCAGAGGTGTGGACTCGAGTCATGTGACTTGGACTCGAGTCAGACTCGAGTCATGAATTTGATGACTTGCGACTCGACTTGGACTTGCATAACAATGACTTTGTCCCACCTATGAGATGTGGACTCGAGTCATGTGACTTGGACTCGAGTCAGACTCGAGTCATGAATTTGATGACTTGCGACTCGACTTGGACTTGCATAACAATGACTTTGTCCCACCTATGAGATGTGGACTCGAGTCATGTGACTTGGACTCGAGTCAGACTCGAGTCATGAATTTGATGACTTGCGACTCGACTTGGACTTGCATAACAATGACTTTGTCCCACCTATGAGGTGTGGACTCGAGTCATGTGACTTGGACTCGAGTCAGACTCGAGTCATGAATTTGATGACTTGCGACTCGACTTGGACTTGCATAACAATGACTTTGTCCCACCTATGAGATGTGGACTCGAGTCATGTGACTTGGACTCGAGTCAGACTCGAGTCATGAATTTGATGACTTGCGACTCGACTTGGACTTGCATAACAATGACTTTGTCCCACCTATGAGATGTGGACTCGAGTCATGTGACTTGGACTCGAGTCAGACTCGAGTCATGAATTTGATGACTTGCGACTCGACTTGGACTCGCATAACAATGACTTTGTCCCACCTCTGCCCCTCACTCACTCCCTTATCCACTCACCAACCAACCCACCCACTCACACGTGTTGCGTATTGTTACATCTTCTCTGGACGCAGCACGTAAGCAATACCCCCCCCCCACCAATTGCCGTGCCACTGACGCGAAGAATCTCATCCCGTTCCGGGCTTTGAATCGCATCGGAGAACGGCGGCCGTGCGACCGTCGCCCACTGATCCTGCAGCCACCATCCCAAAATAAAAAAAACCCGGAGCGGATCTCCGGACGTGGAGCGTGGATCGTGGAGCGCGGGGCGCCGCCGACACAGACCGCGCCGTGTTTATTGATTCCCACCGCGGAAAATCTCCGCTCCCGGCGAATTGTGTTGGGCCGCATCACCCAGAGCGCCGACAACACGCGTTTATATTTCTGACTCTGTACTTCTCTCCCTCCCTCTCTCCCTCATCTTCCACACAGCCAACGAAACCCTCACCCCTCTCCCTCCCACTCTCTCTCTGGCTCCATGCCTCTCTGCACCTCACCTACCTCCCTCCCTCTCTCTCTCTTTCATCTCCGCCCTCCCTAAACCTCTCTCCCTTGCTCCCTCTTTCTCACCTCCATCTCCCCCCCCACCTCCCTCACAGTCGCCACTCTGGCTCCATTCAACTCCCTCCCCTCTCTTCCCTCCCTCCCATTTCCTCATCTCTCCCTCCCCTTCCTCCACCCATACCTCTGTCTCCCTCCGCCCCATGTCTCCTCCCTCTCCATTGTGTTTCCATACATTTTCCTGCTCTTCGTGACGCGAAAAAACAACGATTTTCTTCTTACAATTTTACTCAATTCTGTGCCCTTATCGGCGTCACGTCACAAGACGAGGATTTTTTTCCCACCTGGAATTCTTTCTCTCTCTCTCTCTCTACGCAGTGAGAAGCGCATCACCTTGTGTGAGATGAACGGCCGCGGAAGGTGATGTCACAGAGCTAGGTCCGAGATCACTTAAACCAGCCCCCCCCCCCCACCTCTTTTATATGCCCCAACAAGAGTGGTTGTCGCACACCAGTCATATTTGTAAATCTCCGAGCTGGAATTTCGCCAGAATTAAGGGAAGGAAAAAAAATCAACAGAATGGGATGATTCGTTCTGTGCAGTCATTGGTGATTCAGGCCGAGATCATCAGCGTACTAATATCTACAAGCTCTCTCCTCCCTTTCCACGCACTCCTCTCTCGCTCTGTTCCTACTGGACATCTTTGAAAGAAGAGCTTGATAGCTCATCGGTTTCGTCCAGGATAAATACATATTCTGATTCCCATCCTCGCCACAAGATCACCCTCTCCACGTCTTCCACACGACATCCCCGCATCTCACCTCACTATGACCCTATCCGTCTCTCCCTAATCTCTCTCCCCCATCTCCCCGCGTCTTCTCTCAAACCCTCGCCTCTCTCTCGCTCTTTTTCTCAACCCCAGAACACCCCCACCCATCCACTCTCCCTATCCTCCCCTCTCTCTTCCCCCCATCTCACCCATCTCCTCCTACCCATCTCTCCTCCCTCCCTTAACCCTCCCTCCCTCTATTCATCTCCTCCTATTGCCCATCGCCTAATATTTATTTTACCAGGTAAGGAGACCCGCTGAGGAGCTATTGTAGCTCTTTGAAAAAAAATAAAACGACCTGGCCACAATTGATAGCTCATCCAAGTGGCGTATACATCGCCTGGGAATTTATAGCCGCAGCCGAACACTCCCAGCGCGTGACGTCGATTCTAAATGTGGAGGGGAAAAAACACCGGAGGAACCGGTCAAAAATCCACGCGACCGCGGGGTGGGAGAGAGAGAGAGCGAGAGGGGGTAGAGACAGAGGGGGGTGGGCAGAGAGGGGGGGGGGATACATAAAGCAAAGATAAAAAAAACTAAATGATGAACGAAGCAAAGTGCGGACTACACCGAGCATCTTCTTGTTTCCTCTGATCGTAAAACAATGAATAAAAAAAAAGAAATAAAAAAATAGAGAAACACTGCAAATATACAGCAGCAGGCGTCAGGGTCGGGATCGAACCCACGACCTCCTGCATATCGGGCGAGGGAGTTAGCATCTCCTAGCCACCGCGGGTGCACTACATCCTTCTTTTTTTACGATCAATGGAAACAAGAAGATGCTCGGTGTATTCGGCACTTTGCTTCGTTCATCATTTCGTATTTTTTTAAATTAAATTTACATTTTTTTACTTTGCTTTATGTAAAGCCCCACCTCTCGCTCACTCTCTCGCTCACTCTCTCGCTCACATCCCTCTCCCCCCTCTTCCTCCTCTCCCTCCCTCTCTCTCTCGCCCCCTCTATCTGTCTTCATCTGCCGCTGGCTGCGGGGTTATTGTTCGCTGCCTATGACCCCTCTCAGCCTCTAGGAGCCGCGCTCACAATCTCTCCCCTCTCTCTCTCTCGCTTCCCCCACCTCCCTCTCTCTCTCTCTCTCCATCTCTCTCCCGTGATGGATCGGAGCGCGCACGGGCGCTGCTACAACACGGGGAGAGGAGAGGTGGGAAGGTGGGACAGAGGAGGAGGTGAGAGAGGGTAGAGAGAGAGAGGGGGTGGAGAGATACAGGGAGATGTAAGAGGGAGAGTGGGGGGGGGAGTCGAAGTGGAGAGCAAATGATGAGATCGATTCTTGTGCTATCGCTATCGATACACGACATCGATTGTTTACTAGGTATGTAGCTATTCGTCGATTCCAGCTACTGACATCAATGATTGCGCTCGTAATGCGGTGGTTTGGAGTGGTGGCGCAGCGGTTAGCACAGTGTGTTGGATGCACACAGCCGCGGCTCATAATCCCGTGGCGAATGACATCTGACCTGATGACCTCTGACCTGATGACTTTTGACCTGATGACATCTGACCTGATCTCGGCCTGGGCCATGTCCACTGCATCAACCCGCAATGACCAGGGTGGTGAAGTATGGTCAAACATCGCCTTACGACCGACTTGGCCTGCGAGTAGACGCCACCGTTCCGCAGTAGATTGATGCAGCGCAGTAAATGATCGTATTACTATGCTGCGTATTATTAATCACTTATAAATCACGCGTGATAATCCACGAGGACACAGCATACAATGTAGATCGACACAGAGAGATAAAGACGGGTGAGAGACGCACCTGCTGTTGAGAGACAGAATCAATATATTTTTTGTTTTAACGAAAGAGGAATAACAAATCTGGGAGAAGGGAGGGAGACAGATAAGACATTGGGGGAGAGCAAAGGGAGCGTTCGGAGGAGAGGTCTCGGAGGAGTTAGAAAGAGAGAGAGAGAGACAAAGACGGGTGAGAGAGACACATGCTCAAACCTACCCCCCCCCACCCACATCACGAGCTCCACCGAGCAAATGGGCCATGAATTAAGGGAGGCCTGGTGGTTAATGATTGGCCCTCGTCCGGTTAATGAGTAATATGTTTTGAAAGAGATGAAAATTCAACACGTCTTCACCCCTGCTAACCCTCGACCCTTTTTCTCGGCATTAATTGTCGTCTTTGCCCAAGCTGGGACAATTCAATTGCTCGAGCCGAACTATCTCACAAAGAGGGGGGGGGGGGGGTTGAGCGCCTGCAATCGAGAGATGGGAGAATTGTCGTGAATAGGTTGCGGTGACACAAAAGTGTCACGGCTACGTATGCGCGACGTTCACTCGGACTCGGATATTCGCATGGACACAAAGATGCCCCCCACACACACACACCCCACACACACCTCCACACACACTACCCCACACCCCCCACAACCCCCCACACACCCCCCCACACACCCCCACACACCCCCACACCCCCCCCCCCCACAACCCCCACACACCCCGCCACACCCCTCCACACACCCCCACACACCCCCGCACACCCCCCCACACACCCCCCCACACACCCTCACACCCCCACACACACACCCCCACACCCCCATACACCCCCTCACACCCCCACACACCGCCCCCCCCACACCGCCCCTCCCACATCCCCCCACACCCCCCCCCACACGCCCCCACACACACCCCCCCACACACCCCCCACACACACCCCCACACACCCCCCCACACACACCCCCACACACCCCCCCCACACCCCCCGTGTAGCCTTAACGGATTGTAGGGACAAGCGCTGTTAGCGAGCAGAACCTGTGAAGGCCCGCACGGCACACGAAGGGGGGTGGGTGACCGACACAACGCTCGGCCGCCTTTGTCTCCCCGAGATGGCGCATGTTTCTTTTTTTTTTACACCGCACCAAGTACTCATTTCAGGCCGAGTCGACCTAGGGACGAGGCCCCCGGGGAACCGGTTCAATGCGAAGCAGACGCACACACAGCAGTAGGGGCAACTGCCGCACAGATGCAGCACGGCTTCGGGGATGGAGATCGAAACCCCCAAAAAAATTTGCACGGCCGCGATTATTTATCCCTGCGCGATATTCTTCCTCGGTGGCCACAGACAATGCGCGTTGGGCGATTTCTTCCTCCGCTGGGATTGTTTACGCCTTCGATAATTGATCCGCCGGGTCTGATTAAACACACGGTATAGGGTTGGGGATGGGGGGTGAGCGATGCATTTCTAAACGGCCATTCCGTTCTCTCCCACCACCAACACCAGCACCACCATCTACCACCCACCAAACACCCCGGTTCGAATTTAAGCGGAGCCACGGATTGATTGAAATTTTCATCGCACGGCTGTTGCTGTGACGACTCCGCGGGCAGAGGGGCGTGTGTGAGTAGAGAGAAACACGCGTGTGTGTGTGTGTAGAGAGAGCCACGTGTGTGTGTGAGTAGAGAGAAACACGCGTGTGTGTGTGTGTGAGTAGAGAGAGAGACACGTGTGTGTGTGTAGAGAGAGACACGTGTGTGTGTGGGTGTAGGGAGACACGTGTGTGTGTGGGTGTAGAGACATGCGTGTGTGAGTTGAGTGACACGCGTGTGTGAGTAGAGAGAAACACGCGTGTGTGTGTGTGTAGAGAGAGACGTGTGTGTGTGGGTGTAGATAGACACGTATGTGTGTACAGACACGTGTGTGTGTAGAGACATGCGTGTGTGAGTTGAGCGACACGCGTGTGTGAGTAGAGAGAGTCACGTGTATGAGTCTATATGATTCCCTCAATGAGTCTACGGATCTCGCTGTGAATGTCAGGGTCTCTATGTGAGTCTATGGGTCTCTGTGAGTCTTTGGGTCTCTGTGTGAGTCTTTGGGTCTCTGTATGAGACGATATGGATCTCTTTGTGAGTCTATGGGTTTCTATGTGAGTCTATGGGTCTATATGTGAGTCTATGGGTCTCTATGTGAGTCTATGGGTCTCTCTGTGAATCTATGCGTCTCTGCACGATTCTATAGAATAGATACATCACACGGCGTGGGGAGGGAGGCATTAATCATCCAGCAGTGGATTGACAAACGGGTCGTGTGTGAATATTTTTTTCTGCAGAATTTCCTCCCTCGCTTCTCCCGAGCTTGCGCTCGACTAGAAACGATTTCGACCGCGGCCTCGCCCTGCCGACGTCACAATCACCGCAATCACAACGATCACAATCACCGGCCCCCACTCGAGAATGCCGATCGGGTCACCCCACCATCATTGAACCCTCCTGTCGCCACCACCGTCATGAGCCACCCCCCACACCTCGCCATCGCCGCCTTCCTCGTGCTCGATTAAACAGCTGCGACAACGTTGGCACCTGCCCAGCAAGGTTTGTTCTCAAAGTCTCACTACAAAGACAAAGATCACCCGCATAGCCTTAGACGTTTGGGGCAAGTGCCGTCAGCGAGCGGCACCTGTGAAGGCCGCCACGGCACGCGAGGGGGTGGGTGGCCAGCAACCACGCCCGGCCGCCTTTGTCTCCCCAGTGGCGATGTTTACACACCACACCAGGTACTCCGTTGAGGCTGAGTCGACCTAGGGGAGGCCCACGACCGGTATACATAATCGTCACTGGGTGTTGATGGCCATGAGCCGGAATCGAACTCGGTTCGTAGCGGTAGTGAAGCCGCCTATAGCACACACCTTTGCACCAATACCACTCAACTTAACCCGATACAACTACCACCACTAATACCAACAAAACTCAATACATTCGTCGACAACACTGTGTGGCCTTATAAGGAAGGACAAATATATATGAGCAACGTTTCGGGTAATGGACCTTATTCATAGCACATTCAAAAGAACACCAGCACCAAAAATAAAGACACAGATTCCCCGTATAGCTTGAGTAGGATTGTTGGGGCAAGTGCTGTTAGCGAGCACCTATGCAGGCCGGCACATACATTTGGAATACGTACATACATACACACATGCATTTGCAAGACATATACCTACGCAAGTGTGTGTATACATATACATACCCACACACATGAACGAATATACATATGCAATGCACACACATACGTAACATACATATGCAATGTGTGTGTGTGTGTATCCACACGCACGCACACACGCGTGTGTGATATTTCTACACGGATCTCTGCGCGTAGATTGGCCATTGACTTGCAACAGTGGAGAAATCCATTAACAAGCCGCGCCTGGGCCGCGTGATGGATGTGGCGTAGAGAGAGAGGGTCTGGGAGCAGGGTGCAGGGGGGAGGGAGGTGCACATGGGGGAGGGAGAAGGGGGAGGTGAGACGTAGGTGAGAGGGAGAGAGAGAGAGAGGTTAGGGGGAGGAAGGGAGGGTTGGTGAGTGGAGGGGATGGAGTGGCGGAAAGCTTTGGGAGAGCAGGTACAGGGTGGGGAGAGAGAGGGGGAGGGGGACGGGGTGGGGGTTACGGGGGGAGGGGAGGTAGGAGGAGGAGGGAGAGACAGGTGAGCGAGGTGACCGAGAGGTAGGAGGAGAGGGAGAGAGAGGTGAGAGGAGGGGGCGGAAGTGGCGGAGAGCGCCTGAGAGCATGGGGCACGAGGAGAGGGATGGAGTGGGGGAGGAGGTGGGGGGAGGGAGGGTTGGGGGGGATGTGACCGATAGAGCGGCCTAGGAACATGGGTACAGCGGGGGGGGGGGTAGAGGAAGGGGAGCGATCGAGGCAGAGAGGTGAGGCATAGGTAGGTGAGGGGGGGGGCGAGGTGAAAGGGGTGGCTTAGAAAGCGGTCTGGGGAGAGAGGTGGGAGCGAGGGAGGGAGGGAGAGAGCCAGGTGAGCGAGAGGGAGGGAGGTAGTTGAGAGAGAGGGGTGAGAGGGAGGGTGGAAGGTAGCGAGCGTAATGAACACACACCTGGACAACACACCGCATTAACACAACGTATGAACACGATCCGTTAACACAATGCATTAGCACAACACATTCACACAAATGCATGAATAGCATTCGTTACGCACGACATTGACACAATACGTTGAAACAATCGATAAACAAGGTTCGTTGACACAATACATTAACACAACACATTAATACAATCCGTTAACACGATACATTAACACAGTTAATGACCGTAGTGCATTTACATAACCCATTAACACACCGCACTGACAGAATGCATTAACGCAATGCAATCCCAGAACACACAAATACAACGCATGAACACTATCCGTTAACACGACAACATTGACACAATCAATGAGCATAGAGCACTGACACGTCCATGACCACAATGCATTGCCACAATGCGTTTACACAATGAGTGAACACAATGAGTGAACACAATGTATGGGGAGAGCAAACATTGTGTCACAGGAGGATTTGTAATTGTGCCAACCTTCCAGCACACACACACTACATGCTAGACAGAATCAGAATGTTGATTTGCGCTGGAGGAATCCGATAAACTATAAAGCTCTTTTTTCACAGATGTTCAGTACGGGGGCAGCCCAGAAAGTTCCAACAACAAACAATAAAATAAACTCGATAGGAGTGCAGAGTGTAGAAATGTAAACACATCCCTTACAAACATATATACAAATACAACTCAACTCTTTGTTGTGTATCTTGCCAGGTAAGGCCCACTTCTTTGTCGGAAGCGGCCCAGCCACAAACGAAGGCTCAACGAAGCGGCTTTTATCGTCACCACGTGGAAATCCACAGCAGCGAATCGATCTGAATAATCGAGTTTCGGTGCAAGCCTTCATCCAACCGTGGATAGATCGTGGCCCATGTTGACGACGACACTGAGATTCAATAAAGAACGCACACGCCGCTGTGTAAGCATTTTGTGAGTGCCACGTAAGGGCGTTTGCGGCAGGCGTGATAATAAAAAGAAAAAAAATGTGTGACGTTGAGAAGCGTCAATTATAAGAAAGTGAGTTTAACTCGTTGTAGGCTTTCGCGACCAATCGTATCCATTGGAGGGGGGGGGGGGGCTGGGTTAGATCGCGTAAATTTATAAATGTGTCGTTAAACCAGCCACCACCCGACACAGCCAACTAGTAAGGGTTGTCACGTGATAATGCTCGTTGTGATTACGAGCGAAATGTCGTTCTCGAAATGCGAACGTTGTGGGTTTACTCTCCAGCACACAGCCGGTTCGTGCTGTACGAGTAACGAATTGGCACATTTTGTTGACGTGACAAACCTTACTCATTGGCTTAACGACACATTTATATTCATGCGAACTATCCCCCCCCCCCAAAAAACCTCTCTATTGTGGATATAAGAAACTGATAAGGTGTAGTAGGGTAAGACACCTGGAGGTTCGTAAAGTGGACGGGTTAAGTGAATCCTCGAAGATTGAATCGGATGTAACGAACAATTAGGTCTTGACTTAAAGCTTTCGTGGCTGCAGGAATTCATACTCTGTGGGGCTTTCGGTAAAGTCACGTAGAGATAGAAAAACAATAAAATAGTAAAAAAAAATCACGACGTTTCGATCGCAACGCAAGCAATCGTCTTCAGGTGAAACAATACAGCGGGCGGACTGCTGAGGCAGGAATAAATGTAGTTATATTTAGCTTTGTAAATATAGCTATATTTAGCTATATAAACATAGCTATATTTAGCTATGTAAATATATATATATATTTAGCTATGTAAATATAGCTATATTTAGCTATGTAAATTTAGATTTAAAGCTTTCGTGACTGCAGGGATTCATATTCTTGGTTCTTTCGGTAAAGTCACGTAGAAGGGAACCAAGAATATATAAATATAGCTATATTTAGCTATGTAAATATAGCTATTTTTAGCTTTATTTATCTATATTTAAGACCCAAAGAGTATGAACAATTCGGTGGCTGCTGCTGCTATGGGCATGTTGCACAAGTACGATTAATAACAATAACTAACCCAACGCATTTGTCAACGGCAACATGGCGTGGCCTTGAAAGGGAAACAAATAATAATAGGCGACGTTTCAGGCAATGGTCCTTTTTCATAGGAGGTTGTAATGTGACGGGGTGGCGGCTACGGTTGCCACCTGTTACGTTATTCGATCACATATCCTACAATTATCAAAACTGCGCAATTTACTTGGCATAGAGTTCAACGCGACAACGGACAGCGAGTATGTTTTATATATTTGGAAAAGGCATATACACAACGGGTAGCAGATGTTGGGTACAAAAAGCGGGCTATGCCACCCCGAACACAGACGCCAAATCGGGACAGGTGGCAACCGCTTGGTTACCAGGCAGAGCAATGGAGGCTGTTGCTGTTGTTAAGCGCGTGGTCGTCACGGCAACGCTACATTCAATACGGCTGAATGTGTGTGTAGTGTGTGTGTGTAGTGTGTGTGTGTAGTAGTGTGTGTGTGTAGTAGCGTGTCTGTGTGTGTGTGGCGGGGAGCGGTGGTATAGCGATTAGCGCTACGCTGCGCTGCGAACCCAGCGAGCCGAGTTCGATTCCCGCTCACGGCAAACATCAGTGACGATTATCTGAACTGGGCCTCCCCTAGGTCGACTCAGCCTGAAATTAGAACCTGGTGCGATGTGTTAATATCGCCACTGGGGAGACAAAGGCGGTCGGGCGTGGTGCTGGCCACCCACCCCCTCGTGTACCGTTCAAGGCCTTTATAGGTGCTCGCTAACAGCACTTGCCCCTACAGTCTGTTAAGGCTATACGGGGAATATTTGTCTTTGTCTTGTCTACAACGTGCTGGAGGAATTTAAAAATACAAATATAATTATTACATCTATCTTTATAAATATACGCGTGCTTTTTGTGTACACTCTGATTATTGGTGATATTTGACACTCTCATACACACACAAAGCCAACGATTTCCCTCTTAACAGACTGTAGGGGAAAATGCTGTTAGCGAGCACCTTTGAAGGCCGGCACGGCACACGAGGGGGGTGGGTGGCCAGCACCACGCCCGGCCGCCTTTGTCTCCCCAGTGGCGATATTTACACACCGCACCAGGTACTCATTTGAGGCCGAGTCGACCTATGGGAGGCCCAGGACCGGTTCCGATAATCGTCACTGGGTGTTGGCCGTGAGCCGGAAATCGAACTCGGGCCGCCGGGTTCGTAGCGCAGCGTCGCGATAACCGCTGCGCCACCGCTCCCCACTCTCTCACACACGCACAGGGGAGGGGAGGGAGAGGGGTGTTGATGGCGAGGCTTGGCGCCTGTGGGCTGGCTGCGAGTGGGGCTGTACAGCACGCGACATCGCATCGATTTCATACGAGCCCCGTGTAAGCGTCAGCCCTCGGGACGCAGCGAGACTGACACGCGCGCGTGTGTGTCAGTGTCAGCGAATGTGAATGCGCCGGTGTGTGTGTGTGTGTGTCAGTGAATGTGTCTGTGTGTGATAGTGAGTGCACCAATGTGTTTGTGTGTCAGTGAATGCGCAGGTGTGTGTGTGTCAGTGAATGTGTCTGTGTGTGTCAGTGAGTGCACCAATATGTCTGTGTGTCAGTGAATGCGCAGGTGTGTGTGTGTGTGTCAGTGAATGTGTCGGTGTGTGTGTGTGTGTCAGTGAATGTGTCGGTGTGTGTGTCAGTGAATGTGTCGGTGTGTGTGTGTGTGTCAGTGAGTGCACCAATGTGTGTGTGTGTCAGTGAATGTGTCGGTGTGTGTGTGTGTCAGTGAATGTGTCGGTGTGTGTCGGTGTGTCAGTGAGTAGCTATCGGTTCACAGTGCACTGCGTTACGAACCTGAACACCCCGAGTTCGATTCCTGCTCACGATCAAGAACAGTGGCGAATATTTGAACTCGTCTTGGGCCATCCCCAGGTCCACTCAGCCTCAAATGAGTACCTGGTGAGGTGTGAAAAACACCGCTACTAGGGAGACAAAGGCGGCCGAGCGTGGTGTTGGCCACCGACGCCCTCGTGTGCCGTATTGTAATTCATAGGTGCTCGCTGACAGCACTTGCCCCAACAGTCTGTAAAGGCTACACGGGGAGGCCTTTGTCTTTGTGCAGATGAATGTGGGGACCGGTAGTATAGAGGTTAGTGGTTGGCCAGCACCACACCCGGCCGCCTTTGTCTCCCCAATGGCGATATTTACACACCACACTAGGTACTGATTTGAGGCTGAGTGGACCTGGCGGAGGCCCAAGACGAGTTCAAATATTCGCCACTGTTATTGATCGTGAGCAGGAATCGAACTCGGGGTGTCAAGGTTGGTAGCGCAGTGCGCTGGGAACCGATAGCTACTCACTGACACACCGACACACACACTGGCACATTCACTGACACACACATACATAGGCACATTCACTGACACACACACACCGACACATTCACTGACACAACGACACACACCGGCACATTCACTGACACACACACACACACCGGCACATTCACTGACATATACACACACACTGGCACATTCACTGACACACACACACACCGACACATTCACTGACACACACACACATTTCCGGCAAATACCAACACTTACAAATACCAACACTTACATACCATTGCGCACCCATCCGCAAACAGCACATACGCACATCATCAAACACACGCCATCACAGACACAAAGGTCCCCAGTGCAGTTTTCACAGTGCGGTTGGCCAAACCCAATGAAGGCCGGCCATGGCGCGCAAGATGTGTCACCCAGTTCCACGCCCGGCCGCCTTTGTCTTTCCCAATGTGCCGATGCTCAAACGTCTCGCCAGAGACTCACACTGAGGCTGAGTCGACTCAGGGGATGCCTGAGGAACCACCATCCGTTCAGATGTATCTCTCTCGCTCGCCGCTCATGTTAAATATCCGTGGGCCCCGGGAATTGAACTCGGGACGCCGGGTTCATAGCGCGGTGCGCTCACCGCTGCGTCACCGCTCCCATTCCCCGCTTTGAATTTAGTTGGGGGGGGGGGTGGCACAGTGCGAATGAGAGGAGCAAAGGGAAGGGAGAGAGAACATCGAAGCTTCTGCTGCTGCTGCTGCTGAACTCTGCGTGAACCGAGTGCTTGTGGCCAGGCCATAAATCACTGACACACACACATTCACACACGCTCACACACTCACGCGCGCGCACGCTCAGACACTCACACATTCACACAAACGCTCGCTCGCTCTCTCCGTGTCGTTCTCTCTCCGCCTCCTCCTGTCCCTCTCTAAAAATCCGCTCTCTCATCTCATCTCCGATGCGGTCTTCCACCGTTCCCTAGTCGCGGCCCTCTCTCAATATCGCTCTCTCCTCTCTCTCTCCCACCATCTCTCTTTCTCTCTCTCCATATCTCCCTATCCACCGCGCCTGAATCTCTCCCTCCCCAATTTCGCTCTCCGCTCACTCCCAATCGCTCTCATCTTTTCTCTCTCTCTCTGAACCTCTCCACCTCTCCTCGTCTCCCCCCTCCCTCATCCCATCTTTCTCTCACCCTCCCTCCCTCTCCTCCTCCTCCCCTCTCTTGAAAATTCTGTCGGACAGCGATTAAGAGAGGCTATGCCCCACCCGTGGAGACACAGCAAGTGCTAAATTGTACATTCGTGCGCGCACGAGTGTGTGCGCGTGAGCGGTTAGCGCGCCGCGCTACGGATCCGACCACCCGAGTTCGATTCCCGCTCACGGCTATCATCCGTGACGAACATTTTAACCGGGCGCTAGGCGACTCAGTGTCAAAATGAGTACCTGGTGCGGTGATAACATCGCCACTGGGAGCAACAAAGGCGACCAGGCGTGGTGCTGGCCACCCACCCCCTCGTGTGCTGTGCCGGCATTAGATAGTTGCTACTCGACAGCACTTGCCCTAACAGTCTGGTAAAGGCTATCGGGGGGGGGGAGGTAGCTTTGTCTTTGTGAGCAGCACTTGATCTGTGTGCGTGTCTATAGGAAGTGTCTCGAAAGGTATAATCTTAAAGAAAAGACAACTTCTTTGCGCAATAATATTGATCATCACCAGCAGCAGCAGCAGCCATGCTCTCTCCACTGCTGGATTATGGCGTCTTCCCCAGAAATACCTCTGCTGATTTTGCAGACGTTATTCGCGACAGACCTCCCTCAAGACTCTATGTAGCGGACACATGAGAATAATGATAACAACACAAAAACACTGTTCATGCTCTGTGGTGACGTTCAGAGAACCATTAATGAACAAATAATTATACTTCCGTTGTACTGTGTAGTTCTGTGTGCTACCCATTGACAAAAATGGGGGGGGGGTGGTCTCCCATTTTATTATTTATTTTGTTTCTTGAAAGAGGTTGCCAAATGCCCTTTTTTTGTTTTTTAAAACGGTGACCTGTGTTTGAGCAATGACCTCTGACCTCCAACCTCCCCCACCCCCCATACCTCCACCCCTCCCTCCTTCCCTCCCTCCCTCCCTCCCTCCCTCCATCTTCCCCCCTTCTCTTCCACATTCTATCCCTCCTCGATCGCTTGCGTTCTTTTAAAATCTTAGTTGGTCCCAAAAAAAAAAACCCCACACACAAACCCCGCAAGCAAAATTGTCTTTAAAATGTGCAATGAAGAAGGACCATTGTACCGAAACGTCGCCTATTATATGTTTTCATGGAAAAGTGTTAATTTGTTTTGGTTGTGTGCGTTGCTTTGTTATCTGCGCTTGTGCACCACTGCCGACGCAGCAGCGGTAGCGGCAGCAGCACCGCCACCACCAGATGAGTGTTTCTAGTTTGTTTGGAACCAGTGGCACAGCTGTCGAATGTGTGCAGGCGGTGCAACTGCAACGCCGTCCACAAGGCAGGGACATTGGTGGGGAAATCGTGGACCAGGGTGGTTGGATGGCAAGAGAGCACATTTCATTGCTTGCACCAAGGGGCCCAAGCTATAATAATCATCATCACACTACACGCATACCTCGATTTACGAAATGGATGAGTAAAAAAAACAACCTTAAACGTCGTAATGTCGTCAATCGGAATGGCTTTTCCCATTTATTTAATACCGAAACATTCTGGATGTGTTTCGGACAGTCATTACAACTGTCCTCCTAACCTAAAAAATGAAAAACCTACACCACATATATCACTTATTACAATTAAAAAACAACAACAACAACAACAGAAGAAGCTACGTAATAAAACGATTGAATAACAATAAATTTGAGTCAACAAAATAATGAAGCCCCTTTATTTCAGTTCGGGCATCACGCCCAAAAGATCTGCTGCTGCTGCATGTTGCAATGCCTGCAAAGGTAACGTAGAGGGCTTTGCTGTCGCACTGATTATACTGGTCAACAAAAAAAAATATTTTTGGCCTGGACTTTTGCAGCTGTTTTGGACTAATTTCATGGTGCTTATTCCAAATCTGATCTCAGATTTGCTATATCACGTCTCATTTTTATGCTATCGGCATACCCCATTTTCATTGATTTTACCCGAAATTAACTCTGTCACTTATGATTGCAAGTTGTTGCGAGTCAGTGCTGTATTTTTAGGATAGTGTGTTTATAATATTATTTTATGTAGATATCCACATTTATTTAATATTTTTCTTCTGCAGTTTTTATTGAAAATGCAATATTTGATATCTCAAAAACCTGATGTGATAGACAAAAACTGATGCCAGATTTGGAATCAACACCCCAAAATTACCTTAAAAACGTTGGAATACCTTATGCCAGAAAACGTGTGTTGACCAGTGTAATTATAATCGTGTTATTATAATCGTGACGCTACCGCGGCTCCTCTCCGTTGATGATCTCACGGCGCGTGTGGCCGTCGAGAAAATGTCGTCAACGCGCCAAATTCGAAGTCGTTCAAATCGACGGAGATCGGCCACGACTCGTCACTCTGCGTCCGCGCGAAAAGTCGCGAAGCGAACGCGTTGGTAGATCGCGTTGGGACACCTGTCGTGACCAATGCCGGGTTATGCTGGTAGCAAAAGTAGCAAAAGTACACACACGTGTAGTAGATACATATGTAGTAGCTACATGTGTAGTAGCTACACGTGTAGTAGCTACATATGTAGTAGCTACGGGTCCCGCACTTTCAAAGGCCCCGCGTTAAATGCTTTCAAGCTATCAATTCCGGTTCGGTGATTCTGCGCTTGCTCTATTACTATAGTACTATACTGGCTTAAATTGTTATAAATAACTGGGTGTTTAAGGTTAGAGATCTGTCGCATTATCTGCTGTATAGCAAATGAAAAAATACAATTACTTTACTATGCAACAAAAAAATTTATTTTAATATTTACGTATTTTTTTTATTTAGATCCCCTTATAACATCATGCTACACATCCTGCACTTGCTTCATCCTGCACTGGTCGTAACCCACTTAGCGTGACAGATATACACACACACAAAATGTAGAATTTAATAAACGAACTTATACTTTTCAACATCACTATCATCGTCAGTCAAGGCGTGATATGACTGCAGAAATTGTCATAGGAGTTGTTGCGTGACTTAAGTAACGCAGCTGTTTACTAAATATTGACACGGATATCAAACACCGCATTCAGTTTATTACTGAACAGATTTCACAACTTATTGACGTATTTAAACATCTTAGCGTGTGTAAACAAGGGCCTGCATAGAGATCCATAGACTCACAGACTGATAAAAACGGGTTCTCTAGTGGTAGTGAGTTCATGGACTCAGCCTGGCCATAATAGACTCACACAGAGACCCATAGACCTCCTGCATAGAGATCTATAGACTCACACAGAGACCCATAGACCTGCACAGAGCTCCATACACTCACACAGAGACCTGCATACTCCCACAGAGACCCATGATAACAATGATAGTGCAAGGCGAGTGGTGATGGATGTCATATCTGTGATGTGATGTTTCCTTTGAATTTTCAAATGCCGATTGCCATTCTGCGGTTGTTGTTATTGCGTATTTTGCCACGCTCTGTGCATTGTGTGTACACTCACATTGCTTACGTAGAGTTGCCTTACACCGAGATTATGTACTTGGTGAACACACTCGTATGTGTGTATGTATGATGTTGAACTTCTTTCGCACCGTACGTAGCAAACCCGTGCCGATCGGAGGCGCGGGGGGAGGGTCAACACTGCGTGACTAACTACACTCACTCACTGCCTGCCACGAACGTTTTCATATCCAAGTGTATTCCACATGGCACATATGGGGAGCGGTGGTGCAGTGGTGAAGTGCACTGTGTTACCGAATCCAGGCGACTCGTGTTCGATTCCCGCTCACGACCAATAACAATTGCGAATAATTGAACCGATCCTGGGACTTACCCCTAGATCAACTCAGCTTTACACGTGCACTGTGTATCAGGTGCGGTGTGTAAATATCAGCACTGGGGAGATAAAGGCGGCCAGGCGTGGTGCTGACTACCCCATCCCCTCGTGTGCCGTGCCAGCCTGAATGATGCTACTCACTAACAGCACTTGCCCCAACAGTCTGTTAAGGCTATAGGGGAATGTTTGCCTTTTGTGTGTGTGTGTGAGAGAGAGAGAGTCTGTACGTGTACAACAACAAGATTATCTGGGTTCGACTCCTGGCCACGACTAACACCAGTGGCGATTGATACCTGTACCGGTATTGGGCCTTTTAATTATTCTTCACGAGCCCGCACTGACCAGAGTGGTGAAGTATGGTCAACCAAAAATTTCCCCACTATCGACGCGCCATAGGATGGACAATGGGACTTCGAGATTAATGTAGAATGGCAATTATAATGCAATTTGTGCGTACACATTTGCCTGAAATAGCGTATTAATATTTAACTCTCGCTCATTTACACGGACACACTTACAAAGGTGAATATACACACACAACCATACACACACATACCCGTATGGGTGGTTATCACCACGCCCGGCCGCTTTTGTCTCCCTAGTGGCGATGTTTTACACACAGCACTAGGCACTCATTTGAGGCTGAGTTGACCTAGGCGAGGCCCAAAACCAGTTAAGCTAATCATCAATGGTGTTGGTGGCCGTGAGCGGGGGTTGAACGCGAGTGGCCCAGGTTCGCAGCTCAGCGCGCTAACCGCTATGCCACCGCTCCCCGCATAGACACAAAAAGACAAAGAACCCCCCGTATAGCCTCAACGGACTTTTGGGGCAAGTGCTGTTAACGAGCAGCACCTATGAAGGCCAGCACGGCACACGAGGGGGTGGGTGGCCAACACCACGCCCGACCGCCTTTGTCTCTCTCTACACACACACACACTCACTAAAACACAATAACAAAGCTAATAATGCACAGCTTGCAGAAAGAAAAAAAACCCATTTGGACGCGTTTGCAAAGTTGTGCTAAATAGGTCGAATGCGTGGGAGGTTGTTTTGTTGTTCGTGAGACTGCCGACACGAAATCCGACTTAGCGCTGCACTTTTTCGCAATCGCGTGGGTTGTCGATCCGTAGGCGGCTAAGGGGCAGGAAAGGAGACAACGCACAGCGAGCGAGCGGTGAAACAAAATAAAACCGAGGGACGCGCAATTTCGTTCCCTTGTCCGAGACTCTGGCGCGCGGGCACGGCGAGAGATCAAGCCGGGGGTGAGTGAGCGAGCGAGAGAGCGAGAGAGCGAGCGACGAATTCTCCCCTATAGATACAACGTCTTCTCGTCGTATGGCTGATGATGTTAGAGTGCAGAGCAACAGTCAGCATTGCACGTTTGGGTTGGCCAAGCCACGTGGCCGCGTCAGGGGTAGCGGTCGTGTTGTATCGCTGCGATGTCTAGCTTGGTGTTTTTTGTGGATCGGGGGCATTCTGGCGTCCGCTTGTACGTTGTGACGGTCTCTCTGTTCTGGATGACCCACGGTCGGGCACCGCTACCTACTTAGTGGAGAGTTTTTTTTCGTAATGTTCAAATTGTGCACGTGGGTTCGTGCAGTGGATGCGAGCTTCGTGGAAGATCAAACCCCACAGGCATCGGGAACCCTGGGCGATGTGCCGCTGGGAACGCCGTGAAACGGATCCCGAGTTTGGCTTGAACATTGTTCGTGAACAAAACGAAGCTACTGCTGCTGCTTCTTCTGCTGATGTTGCTGACGATGATGATGATGATGTGAAGTGACACGTGCTTGCAGAACGTCCCCCGGCCCGTAAAGACGCTGATACGTGTCAAAATGAGAATTTATAGTACGTTATATATTCGCGTAGAGACACATTGTGGGCAGGAGTTGGGGGGTAGTTATTTTTCTATAAGTAAATACGCTTCTTTGTTGTTAAGATGCTGCACAATGCTTAGTTCGTGTTGTGTACTTCTATGTTTGCGGACGTATTATAATATGTACGCACATACAGACAACCATGCACATACGTGTAAATATATATAGATACGTGCACGTAATAAACACCTATATAGAGATCACCACACGTATTTAAATAGGCAACAACGTACACACACACACACGCACATTTATAGATGCGCGTACAAAGAAGATAAGCAGCATCAGTGAATAGACTGTTGGGGCACGTGCTGTTAACCAGCAAACTTTGAAGGCCGGAACGGGCGCTGATACACACGTACACACACACACAAAGGACACAGATCCCTCATGTAGCCTTCGGCGGATGGTCGGAGCAGCAAGCAGTAGCCACCTATGAAGGCCTGCACGGCACACGAGGGGGTGGTGGGTGGCCAGCACCACGCCCGGCTAGACACAATGCTCCATACAGTAAGATGCGTGAGTTGACACTTTATAAGCTGTATAAATCCACGTCGAAATGCAACTATAAGCACATGCACAAACAGGAATATATCTATATATACACACACACACAAACTTATACGCGTAACTAATGCACTTTGTCTATGTCGGCTGAGTGGTGTGAATTCTAGCGATGTTCTAGAAGGTGCTAGAGAGAGAGAAAGAGCTGGACATTCGACATGATTATAGCCCCGATTCCTCTACTTTGTAATCCTATAGAACGATCTGACAACAACAACATCACCAACAACGGACGTGTTTAGAATGTTGGGGATCGCTAAAGTGGAGGTCGCCGATTTGGTTTCACTCACGGACTGGGGGGGGGGGCAGCCTCACTCAGCCTGGAGCTCCCCAGCGCTGCTCCGAGTCTCAACACTCACGCGGGATACGAGACCCGCCAGCATCATCAGCAGCATCATCAGCATCATCATCATCAGTGGACCGAGTATCCCGTGGAGTGCGACGCTAAGCCGACAGAAAGCGGACCGAGTGCGCTAACTTACCAACGCACGCGCGCGCGCGTACGATTTACTCATCGACACACCGCGTGTACGACAGCCGTGGTGTACGGAGTCCGTGGGCGGCATCCTGTTCAACCCCATTGCCGACAGAGTTTCACGGGTGCGACTCGAGCGGCCGCCCCGATGAATACTGGCGAGACGTAATGACGCGAACGCAGCAACAATAGGAGGAACTCGCTCGTCCGCTTCACTCGCGAAAGACGTTAAAGACCTCTTCTATCCCCCAACACCATTGACGGCATTCCGTGCCGGCGTCAAGAATTCGAATTTTTTTTAAATCCCCCCCCCCCCAAAAAAAAAACATCGCACCGCCAATAAATCGATCGCGGATTTTAAGGGTAGCAATGATCACCTCCCCACCGGCAGTCCAACCAACCCCGGGTCACTCTGGCAATTTGAGTTATCTAAAGTACGGTGGTTAGGAGATGTTAACTCGCTCGCCTGGTGTACAGGAGGTCGTGGGTTCGATCCCGATTCCTGACGCCTGCTGCTGTATATTTGGAGTTTGCGTGTCTCTTTCTCTCTCTCTCCCCGTGGTCGTGTGGGTTTTTCTCCGGGTCCTCCGGTGTTTTCCTCTAAATTTAGAAACTACATCATGTGTTTAGAGTATTTGGCAGCTAGACATTTCCATGTGATGATAAGCCACTTCGTTGAGCTATCATTTGTGGCCAGGTCGCTCTGAAAAAAAGAGCTCTCTATAACTCAGTGGGCCTAACCTGGTAAGATACAAAAAAATAGTTTCTAGTTTAGTTTCTAATACTCATTTGGTCAAACAGAATAAAATCACCTTAGATACAACACACGCAGCCACGACAACCAACCACACTCAGACGTTGCAACTCTATCACCAACTCTGCCAGATGTCGCGATCGTAACAAATATTATACGCGACTCGTACACTATTAAGAACCCTTCGTTTCACACGAGCACGTGCGGAAACGTGTGTTGAAATGTAAAAAATATAAACCGTATACATGTTTAGGTATCGTTAGGTGCACCTAGCCTGGCACGAGCGCGCCGCGCTGACGTCAGCACACCCCTGTTGTTATCGTTGCTATGGCTGCTGCTGTCGCTGTTGTTGTTGTCTCACTCACCCCTTGGAGAAAGAATTCCACTATTTTCCCAAAGCAACTTCGTTCGAAAAAACCCCCAACACACAGACACAGACAAAGATGCCCCGTGTAGCCTGCACATGCCGACGGGGTCAAGTGCTGTACGCGAGCAACGATGAAGGCCGTCACGACGCACAAAGCGAGTGGGGGGTGGGGTGGGGTTGTAAGTGTGGCAAGCACCACCCCCGGCCGCCTTTATCTCCCCGGTGACGATGGGGTTTGCAAGCTGCTACTTCTAAGGCTGAGTCGCCGGGAATCGAACTCAGGTCCGCGCCACTGCGGATTCCTGAGAGCAGTGCGGTAACCACTGCGCCACCGCTCCCGTGAAACAAAAAAAAACCTCAACAAAAAAAGTAGAAACTTTAGCGACGGGGGGTTGGGGGGGGGATCAAGCGAGTTATATATGTATTTATCTAATGCCTTTCCGGGTCGTACCGCATGTCGAGCGGCACGCCGTCCGACGTTTCGGCACAGGGTGCTCGTTCAGGGGGGAGCTTCTTGAAACTCGCACTCAATGCAGCCCCTGAAGCAGAACGCCGGAAGGCCATCGTGAGACTTTCAACGACGGGTTACTCAAGTTGACATACTTTTCGATTTAAAGCTTTCGTGACTGCAGGGATTCATCTTCTTGGTTCTTTCGGTAAAGTCACGTAGAAGGGAAATAATAAAATAATAAAAATAAAACATAATAAAATATTTTTTTTATGTTTTAGTTGACATACTTTATTTGTTCCCATTTTTTAAATAAATTTTTAGAACGACTCGCTATAACCTTTTCCTTCCACTCGCACTCCTATTGTTTTTTAGTATTTTGTTGTTGTTGATGTAGCTTGGTGGCCCGCCCTTACTGGACGATGCCTGCTCTATATTTGGAGTTTGTGCCCCTATCTCTCTCTCTCTCGCCCCGTCTCCGTGTGGATTTATCTCCGGGTCCTCCGGTTGTTTTCCCTCGAACGTTCAGAATCAACGTCACGCGTTTCGAGGATTTGGCTACTGCTGTACATTTTCCACGCGATGATGGTGATGGTGGTGATGATAATGATGATAAGCCACTTCGTTGAGCTATCATTCGTGATGGACCGGTCGCCTCTAAAACAAAGAGTTATACAGGCCCAGTGAGGCTTACCTGCTCAACAATTTTTTTTAGTTTATCTGTGAGAAAGCTTCATAGCTCATCGGATTACTCCTCCGGAATAAATGGACTTACTCCTCCCCACATTAGTGACCTCCTCCAGCCATATATTCCATCAAGATCATGAATATCCTCAGACTGTGCCTTGCTCGCTGTCATCACCGCGGTCTGCAGGCTTCACACTTGTGGTGGGCTGGAACTCGTTGCCCCTTCGAAGTCACGACTTCCAAGACAACGAAAAATCTTCAAATCTCGACTCAAAACGCATATGTTTAAAATGGCCCTTCTCTCTCTATACTCTTAGTTTTTTCGGTAAAGTCACGTAGGTAAAAAATGAAATAAAATTAATACAAATAAAATAATAAAAAAACTCACTTGATACAGCAAATCTGGCTGTGACGGTCCCACCTGATGACGGAGACTTGTATTCATTTTAATTTCATTTTTTACCTACGTGACTTTACCGAAAAAACTAAGAGTATGAATCCTTGCAGTCACGAAAGCTTCAAATCTAGAATTAATACCTTCTCTCTTTCTCTTTAGTTATTCTCAAACGTCAAACTCAATTCCTCTTTCCTTTGGTTGATGTTCAACTATTGTCCGCCTTTCCCACGCACAATGCCACTGAGAACGATTGTTTAAGAGCGCTTTATAAATTGTAATTATAATAATAAACAAAGATTTTCATTCAGAGTTGCGCGAGGACGCCCGGACACAATCGGCAGAAAAGTTACCACCAAAGCATCCGCCAAAGAACCCTGGGCAACAGTCGTTATTTATTTACTTATTTGTGCCTTCATCTATTTGCCCTTCAACACCCACCGCTCGCGCGAACTCTGCCGAGTGCGGAGGTGAGAAAATTAATCTTGGCCACACTGGGAGAGAGAATGAACGCCAGTGTGGTGTTTGGTGTGTGTCGTGTCTGTGTGTGGTGTGTGCATGTGTGGTGTGTGTGGGGTATGTGTGTGTGGTGAGTGTGTGTGGTGCCTGTGTGTGGTGTTTGTGTTGTGTGTGTAGTGTGTGGGGAGTGTGTGGTGTATGTGTTTGTGTTCTGTGTGTAGTGTATGTGGGTGTAGGGTATGTGTGGTGTATGTGTGTGGTGTGTTTGTGTTGTGTGTGTCGTGTACGTGAGTGTATGGGGTGTGTGTGGTGTTTGGTGTGTGTCGTGTAGTGTATGTGTGTGTGGGGTGTGTGGTGTGTTTGTGTTGTGTGTGTGTTGTGTGTGTAGTGTGTGTGGGGTGTGTGTGGTGTGTTTGTGTTGTGTGTGTAGTGTATGTGTGTGTGGGGTGTGTGTGGTGTGTGTGGTGTATGTGTTTGTGTTGTATGTGTAGTGTATGTGTATGTGGGGGAGCGGAGTACTTGGTGCGGTGTGTAAACATCGCCACTGGGGAGACAAAGGCAGCCGTGCGTGGTGCTGGCCACCCACCCCCTCGTGTGCCGTGCCGGCCTTGTCTAACAGCACTTGCCCCAGCAGTCTGTTAAGTTTAGCACGGAGGCTCTGTCTTTGTGCGGTGTTGTCGTGTGAGATTTACACGCGACGCGAGCGTGGGAACGAACACGTGGCACCGTCTCGTGTACCCCCCTACCCCCCTGAAGAACACGAAGAGGACGCAATCACTCAAAACGCAACGCGGCCAGCAACACGCAGCACTAATGTGAGTGGACAGATCCGTAACGATGACACGGTGGTAATTATTTATTGTAACAAACAAAAAAAATGCGTTTTCTTGATCTTGCGCACAGTTACAAAGAAGAACGTGGAAAATTACTATGACGCGCCCTCGCTGCCCCCCCAAAAAAACGCCAGGCGGGCAGCAACAAGCAGCACTTGACTCGAGCAAGGCTGCTGTAGGAACGTGTGGCCGGGGGGAGGGGTTGGAGTGGGTGGCGGGGGTCGAGGGGGGAGTCTCCGAAGTGGGCAGCGAAGTGGCCGACAGCGATTTGCCGTGCTCGCTGAAAACGTGCGGATCGAGAGAGACAGGAAGAGGAGGAGCCGCCCACGTGGGTCCGAGGAGTCGCGCGGCGTCACGGTGGCCGTGTCATGAGTGAGCGTGAGTGAGCGACCATGAGAATGAGTGTGTGAGAGTGTGTGAGTGTGATAGTGTGTGAGTGTGAGAATTAGTGTGTGAGAGTGAGTGTGGGTGTGTGTGAGCGTGAGAGTGTGTGTGAGAGTGAGAGTGTGAGAATTAGTGTGTGAGAGTGTGTGTGGGTGTGTTTGAGAGTGTGTGAGAGTTAGTGTGTGAGAGTGAGTGTGGGTGTGTGTGAGCGTGAGAGTGTGTGAGAGTGTGCGAGTGAGTGTGTGTGAGAGTGAGTGAGCGTGAGAGTGAGTGAGCGTGAGTGAGCGACCATGAGAATGATTGTGTGAGAGTGTGTGAGTGTGATAGTGTGTGAGTGTGAGAATTAGTGTGTGAGAGTGAGTGTGGGTGTGTGTGAGCGTGAGAGTGTGCGAGTGAGTGTGTGTGAGAGTGTGTGTGAGAGTGAGAGTGTGAGAATTAGTGTGTGAGAGTGTGTGTGGGTGTGTGTGAGAGTGTGTGAGAGTGTGCGAGTGTGTGTGTGAGAGTGTGTGAGAGTGTGTGAGCGCGAGAGTGTGTGTGAAAGTGTGCGAGTGAGTGTGTGTGAGAGTGAGCGTGAGAGTGTGAAAGTGATAGTGTGTGAGAGTGTGTGTGTGTGTGAGAGTGTGCGAGTGAGTGTGTGTGAAAGTGAATGAGCGTGAGAGTGAGTGTGATAGTGAGAGCTAGTGAGAGTTAGTGTGTGAGAGTGAGTGTGGGTGTGTGTGAGAGTGTGTGTGTGAGTGTGTGGGTGTATGTGAGAGTTAGTGTGTGAGAGTGTGCGTGAGAGTGTGTGTGAGTGTGCGAGTGAGTGTGTGTTAGAGTGATAGTGTGATAGTGAGTGTGATAGTGAGTGTGATAGTGAGTGTGATAGTGTGAGAATGAGTGTGGGTGAGTGTCACAGTGCACTTGCTCACAGTTTGCTACAGTATTTCAGCCACAGTTAATCACACCTCTGCAACGGTCAAACTATTCTGCCATTACTTCTCCCAACCGGCTGAAATCGCTAATGGTATAGATCCCATCCTCCTAACGAGTCTGTCATTACGCATGGCTAATTGGCCCACAACCCAATCACCCGCAATGCCTCCCTCCTCCCTCCTCCTCCTCTCCCCACCACGACCCTGAAATAATCTCGGAAGCTAAGCGATGTCTTGAACCTGGATATGCCAGGATGAGAGACCACCGACCATGCAATCATAATAACACAAACAATGACGCAGAGCAAGTGTTATAGGCTGCGTCGAAGCTACGTTGAATGTGGATAGAAACGAGTATTGTACTACACGCTTCTATGCTCCCACGTCTCTACTCCCAATAGTGACGGCCAGCCAGCTTTGTCAAATAACCAGACACACCGCGGTCAAATAACACCCGCAACTCCATCACTCGTGTAACCTCCCGATTATCACGGTTGGCTACGTACGGTGCATAAGAAGTTCAACGTACGTCAACATACAACGTAGGGTGTGCGTGTGTCTGCCTATTTGTGGGACGCGGTAGTGTAGCAGTTAGTGGTTGAGTGTGTGGATGAGTAAGTTAATGAGTGGGTGGATGAGTGATTGAGTGAGTAAGTGGGTGAGTGAGTGAATGGGGAGGTGCATGGGTGAGTGGGAGAGTGGGTTGTGAGCGAGCGGGTGGGTGAATAGGTGAGCGGGTGGGTGAATGGGTGAGCGGGTGGGTGAATGAGTGAGCGGGTGGGTGAATGGGTGAGCGGGTGGGTGAGCGGGTGGGTGAATGGGTGGGTGAATGGGTGAGCGGGTGGGTGAATGGGTGAGTGGATAGGTGAATGGGTGAGCGGGTGGGTGAATGGGTGGGTGAGCGAGTGGTTGAGTGTGATGGGTGAAAGTGGAGTGAGAGCGTTGTTGTGATCTGCAGTGTGGGTGAGATGCAACAATCACTGCCTGATAAGACCCGAGACCTCAACGCCGCGTTCGATTCCCAGCCACGGCTAAAATCAGTGGCCAGTGATACCACAACCATCCCCCCCAATTTCACCAAACCGCACTGACCACGGTGGTGAAGTATGATCAAGTAATCCCCACATTGAACCACACGGCGTGGGGATGCCTTCATGCCACTGAATAAAAATTGAGAATGTAGATGTATTAGTTAATTAACATTTTCCGTTTGTTTTTTTACTGCAGAGAAATAGCTGGAAGTGTAGAATGTATTTTTGTTTTATAAGCGAGTGCAATCGTCTTTAATTAACTATTATTTTACAATGCATGCATAAAATCAGTATTGTCTCATGCTAAATCCTGTAGGTTATACATAATCACTATATACAGTTTATGGGTTATCATATTCATATTATCGTTCGTCCGGATTATAAGACGCACCAATTTACTCTACGTGTATATTATATAGCAACAACTTAGAGGAAGCTTCGTGCATCTTATAATCCGGCAGGTACGTGTGTGCGTGTGTGTGTGAAACCAGATTTCCATAATTGAGATTTTTTTGGGTTAAATCACGTGAATATATAAATGTGTCGTTAAACCCGCCACCACCCGACACAGCCAATTCGTAAGGTTACTAGTTCAGCACACTGGTGTGTTGGAGAGTAAACCCACAACATTTACAACAACAAAAAAACCTATGGATACTATTGGTCGCGAAGGCCTACGAGTATAATCTGGTGATTATCGTAAATCTGTCTATATCTAGACAACTGTATGCAGTGCAGCTGTTGTTTAGTGATCGATGTAGTACCAACAGTGTTTTAGAAGGGATACATAATTGTAATCATTTTAATTTCGCGTGAGCTTCTAACGGGACCCATGTGGGAAAATATTTTTAAAAACATTGGTTACCTTCTTCTTGGTTCTTTCGGTAAAGTCACGTAGAAGGGAAGTAATAAAATAATAAAAATAAAACATAATAAAATGAAATAACTCTGAAGAAGACTCGTTGCCCGAAACGTCACGTGATTATACATGTTACACTTTTAAGGCCACGTAGTGTTATCGACGAATGTGTCGAGTTTGTTTCGCTTTGCTAAAGTCGGACATGACAACCACGTTTTATAGCATAACTCGGGTTTATCGAGATTATTTAAACTATTTTGCTGCGATAAATGTCCACATGATACGCTACATTGTTTCGATATCATTTGTGGACCAGGTAGCTTCTGAAAAAATAAGTGAATGCCTCAGTGGGCTGTACCCTGTAAGAAAAAAAAAACTAGTTTCGTTTTAATTGCATTTTTTTTAAATATTTGTTTTTACCGTTCCTATACTTTTCACTCAAATCGTGTTTGTTGTATTGTTTGTTGTTGCTACGTTCTGACCCCGTGTCCCGACTGGACATCTGTGGGGGAAAAAATATCTCTACTGTATAGCTCATCGGATTCCTCCAGTACCAATAGATACATATTCTCATTCTGATATTATCGTATAAGTTGCGTACGAGTGTGACGCTAAAAGCAGTGCAAAGCGAGGGGGTAAAGCTCCGTCAATCCACTGCTGGATGAACACCTCCCCAAGGCCAGCGTCATCCTCTCGCTCGAGTCACAATCCATCCCGTCAGTGTATCTCTGTCCGTCTGTGTATCTCTGTGTGTCTGTGTGTCTGTGTATCTCTGTGTATCTCTGTCCGTCTGTGTATCTCTGTCCGTCTGTGTATCTCTGTCGGTCTGTCTGTCTTTATGCCTGCGCGTATATAATATTTAGATTATTTTGCGTTGTGTGTTCTATAATTCTGCGTCCAACTAAGTGTCCATATATTAAATCAGAGGCTCCGTGCATATATCACACCGTACAGTTGACCAACAGTGACTCAAGCGAGCCATCAAGCATTGCGATTCTGCTGATGTTCAGTGTTCGTATATCTAAACCGGTCCGGATCGAGTTTGCTTGTATTGAACCAATGCTGATGAAATTATGCACTCCCGCAAGGCACTCGTGTGGCTGATGGGACGTGTTTATTTTTTTTTATACCTTTATTTATTGTTATATATTCAGGGGCAGGTATGTTGAAGTAGTTGGACGCATATCTGGACGTCTTTGACTAGTGGACATCTGTGAACAAGAGCTTTATAGCTCATCTGATTCCTCCAGTCTAAATAAATATTCTGATTCTGATATATTGTCTACTTGTGTCATCGTGTCTGTGTATTGCGGAACTGTCCACACACAGCAGAGAGAGAGAGACACACAGAGAGACACACAGAGAGACAGACAGAGAGACACACAGAGAGAGACACACAGAGAGACAGAGAGACACACAGAGAGAGACACACAGAGAGAGACACACAGAGAGAGAGAGAGACAGAGAGGGAGAGAAACACAGAGAGAGACACACAGAGAGAGAGACAGACAGAGACACACAGAGAGAGACACACAGCAGAGAGACACACACAGAGAGAGACACACACAGAGAAACAGAGAGGAAGAGACACACAGAGAGAGACACACAGAGAGACACAGAGAGACACACAGAGAGAAAGACACACAGAGAGAGACACACAGAGAAAGACACACAGAGAGAGAGACACACAGAGAGAGACACACAGAGAGACAGAGAGGGAGATCTGTCCCTGGCTCAGCATGGCATGATGTGTAATTAAGTTGAAACGAGTGAATGGAATACTTGGTCGATCACCCTTCAATGGCCCAGTTTGGTTTCTATTTATTGCCGCGGTTAGCCATTAACCAGCGTCTCCTCGACCGTTCCACCGCAGCCTTTTGTGTGTCCCAGCTTACGAGGCACGCGAGGAATATTAAACGCATTACTCTGCTGCTGCAGATGTCGCTCCGTTAGGCTGTGGAGGTGCACAACCACAACCAACAACTCAACATGCCCCGTGTGCATAACAACAACAACACTTCTTCTTGGTTCTTTCGGTAAAGTCACGTAGAATGGAAATAATAAAAGAAAAATAAAACATAATACATTAATTCTCACGACGTTTCGGCCACAACGCAAGCAGCCGTCCTCAGGTGGAGAACAGGTCTGTCGAGAAGACAGAGAGAGACACACTCTCAGACCTGTTCTGCACCTGAGGACGGCTGCTTGCGTTGTGGCCGAAACGTCGTGAGAATTATTTTATTATGTTTTATTTTAATTATTTTATTATTTCCATTCTACGTGACTTTACCGAAAGAACCAAGAAGATGAATCCCTGCAGTCACGAAAGCTTTAAATCGAAACAACAACACTGTGTGGCCTTGAACGGTTAAACGTATAATAATAGGGGACGTTTCGGGCAATGATCCTTCTTCACGTATATGCTCTGAAGGAGGGACATTTCCCGAAACGTCGTTGATTACATATTTATTTAATTGTAAAGACACACACATACGCAGTGGTATTGGCGAATGTATTGCATTATTGTTCTTATTTATGCTTGTGCATCACTGCTAACGAAGCAGCCGCAGCAGCACCAACACTGGCATCGTCATTGTACCAATGCAGGTGTTGGTGATGCTCTACTGTTCGCCTTTTGGCGTTCTCTGGTCTCACACTCGTGAGACGAGGCCCTTGAAGAACGAGACTGTCTCTGGTGTAGGCCAAGCAGTTTCAAAGGCAATGTCCATCTATTATCAGAGCATGTTTTTTTTTTTGCATGTTCACCACAAGTACTGTGTGGTTAATGCGGGAATGATTCCTTGCAAAAGGTTTCCATTTGGTGGTTGAATATCGTAACACCTGTTGTGTTGCCAGAAAGGGTGAAACCTATTATTTTTTCATAGACACACGGACACGCATAGAGGTTCATAGAGATGGATTCAAGACGCGAGCCACAGCGATGCAACCGTGGACATCCAACCTGCCAGCTACGGACCGCACAGTGAACCCACTGTGGTGGTCTGTGCTGCTTCAACAGAGGAAGAGCGACACGACACGAACTCTCGCTCTCTGCTGAAGCCCTCTCGTCGTGGTGGCGAGCAGCAGCAGCAGCAGCAGAACTCGACATTGGCATCATCATCATCATCACGCACGGGAGTAGAACTCATGAGGAGCTCGGTCGTGGAGATGAACAGAAACGAGATGAAAACGCAACGGCTTCGCTTCCTTCCCATGATCTGTCTACATCACTGTATATATTATTGGTTCTTTCGGTAAAGTCACGTAGAAGGGAATAGCAAAATAATATAAACAAATATATTTATAAAATAATATAAATATATATTTATATATAAAATAACATAAATATATATTTATATTATTTTACTATTTTCCTTATACGTGACTTTACCGAAAGAACCAATAATATGAATCCCTGCAGTCACGAAAGCTTTAAATCGCTATATATGTTTTGCACATTTCATCGGCGTCTGTGGGAGTGCATCATTTCAGCGGCATCGGCTCAACGCACACGTGGAAAACTCTGGACCGGTTTTGCCGTTTGGTGCCTCATCATCATCAGCCAGGCTCGCAAGAACCCAATGATTATTTTTCTTGGTTCTTTCGGTAAAGTCACGTAGAAGGGAAATAATAAAATTAAAACATAATAAAATACAATTCTCACGACGTTTCGGCCATAACGCAAGCAGCCGTCCTCAGGTGATTGGCAAGGGCTGGCCCTCTCGATGTTTCATTGCTGATGCTGCCGACATATATCTAAAAAGTAACCTTTTAAAACTTGTTTTTACTTAAGATAATTTTGTAGTGTTATTTTCTTAAATACGCATTCGATTGCAATTCATTATGATGCATTTTGTTTGTATGGAAATTGCTTTTGTTGTTGTGCTTTAGTATTTTAACGTTTTTATTTTATCTGTACAGCACTTTGAATTGCATCTTTTGCACAAAGATAGTGGTATAGAAATAAAGGATTGATTGATGTACGCAATAGCATGATCATCGCCCTTTGCCATCAGTGGACAAACGAGATGTTCCAGCTCCACGTGTTCCTAGCTAAGTCTATCGAGGTCAATTATGACAATTATCAATTTGATCGTGTAATCGATTGTCGCAGCAATAAATTTAGCGGCGTGGTTTCAACATCTCCATCCTATCAGTAGTGTGATACCAATAATAGTTTTTATTGTAATTATTTTAATTAGTATTATTTAAATCTGAATAAACAGCATCACCACCACCATCTCAAACTATCATCAGTGTAATATTAATCAGGTTCATTATGATCATGAAACACCCTTGCAAACGATACGTCCCATGTAAAAGGACACATTAATTAATGATTTCTTATTGCGTCCTCCTTACTACAGATGATGTTATATTCAATCATCATCATGAGGATTCTTGTCGTCTTAATGTAAGCGAACCTCAATGAAAGTAATCTACAACCCAGCATCCTTCCTCCTACCAACAGCAGGAGCATTGTCATCAAAAACTAACATTATCATTGCGTGCAATTAATTTCGCTTCCTAAAGTTAATTAAATAATAATCAACATCATCATATTAGCAGTATCAATACTAAAATTAATTCCCGTAATTTTCAATCGAATGTCTCGTGATTAATAATAATGTACTAACCACCATCATCAATAACCATCGTTATCGACACTAACATCCACTCCATTCACAATCGTTCTAAACCTCATTGTTTACATTAAAACAATCCGCAATTGTCGAATCGTAAATTATCAGCATCGTCAATCATCGCAAAATTATTATAAAATAACAAAACTACTACACTATCCTTAACACGAAGTCTACATGCTAGTATTAGCAGTAACACATTAAAAATTATTACACTAATTATACTAACACGACCCCTACAAGTCTACAATGATCTCGGCATGGCCTCGGATTGATACGAACGCGAAACGATTCACGGGACGCGTCACCACGCGACGCAGGCGCCGTCTCCTTCCGCGCCCTCGCACATCAAAGTAGTGCGCTCGACGTCTCGTCCAATCACTGTGGGGCATCCCCTGCCCCCCCCCAACCCCACCCCACCCCGACAAACCACCTCGACCCAGACCCCGGGCCATAGTAACGTGGACATCGCTGAGTGGGGTGGGGGGTGGAGCCGTCAATTCGACGACTTCGTTCCGCAGGGAAAACCCTTTTCAAAGGGCGTCACGTGACCCAAACACAACCCCCCCCCAAATCTGTACAGTTGCCCCTCCCCTCCATCCCCGACCAGCCCCCCCCCACCACAAAAGGCATCACGTGATGCTGCCCCCCTCCAGCCGCCCCCATTCTTACAGTTACCCCCCCCACCCTCTCCTCCCCCCCAAGGCGTCACGTGATCCAAACATGCTTTGACATTCCCCGTTCCCCAACCTTACAGTCGCCCCCTCCCCTCACCCCCCTCGCCCCTCCCCTCGCCCCTCCCCTCACCCCCTCGCCCCTCCCCTCACTCTCCCTCGCCCCCTCCTCTCACCCCCTCGCCCCTCCCCTCACTCCCCCTCGACCCCTCCCCTCACCCCCCTCGCCCCTCCCCTCACCCCCCTCGCCCCTCCCCTCGCCCCTCCCCTCACCCCCTCGCCCCTCCCCTCACTCTCCCTCGCCCCCTCCTCTCATCCCCCTTCGCCCCCTTCCCTCACTCCCCCTCGACCCCTCCCCTCACCCCCCCTAGCCCCCTCGCCCCTCCCCTCACCCCCCTCCACACGATACCCCCCCGCCGCCACCCAAGGCGTCACGTGATCTAAACATGATTCGACATCAAAGACAGAAAGGGTCCTCCCGTGTGTCGCCTTCCACAGCCCGTCCTTGATTTGGGGGGCTGGGGGGGGGCAAAGTGCTCCTAGCGAGCAGCACCTACGAAGGGCCGGCAAGAGGGATGGGTTGGCAGCAACCACGCCCGGCCGCCTTTGTCTCCCCAGTGCTGATGTTTTGACACGCAGCGCATTAGGTTACTCGTTTGAGGCTGAGTGGACCTGGGGGGGGGGAGGATGCCCAAGGACGGGTTCAAATATTCGTTATTGATCGCGCGCGGGAATCGAACTCGGGGGTGTTCAGGTTCGAAGCGCGGCGCGCTAACCACTGCGCCACCGCTCCCCACAACATTAGACATCTACCCCCCACCACCACCACTCCCCCCACCACCTCCCTACAAAGCTATAAATACCCCGAGCACAATGATTTATAATCTCAACTCGAGTCTGTGAAAAAGGCTTTCACTTACAAGAGACTGTAAAACATTTCCCCTGTTTACATTTTTACGATGATGGTGATGGTGATTGCTCAATATTCATCATTGTAATTAGCATAGTGCGTGGGAGCGGTGGCGCAGTGGTTAGCACACTGCACTTTGTACACATTTCTGTGTTTGTTTATGTATCTGTGTATGCGTCTGTGTGTATCTGTCTGCATTTTTGTGTCTATGTATCTGTCTGTGTATGTGTCTTTGGATATGTGTGTGTCTGTGTGGTGTGTATCTGTATGCGTTCATCTGCGTATGTGTATGTCTCTGTATCCGTATATATATCTGTTTCTGTGTGTGTCTTTGTCTTTTATCTGTGTCTGAATGTGTCTGTGTCCGTGTTTGGTTCATTAAATCAACCCGACTCCGATGTTTTTCTATGATGCGCATCATTAGACATTGAAATATAAACCTGGCTTGGCTGCCCCCTAGGTCGACTCAGCGGAAACTAATGATACACAATGATTGTGCATGTTTGGGGTGCCACGGTGGCGAGATGTTAACTACCTCGCCTGGTCTGCAGGAGGTCGTGGGTACGAGCACGACTCTGACGCCTGCTGCTGTATATTTGGAGTTTGCGTGTCTCTCTCCCCCCGTGGTCGCGTGGATTTTTCTCCGGATCCTCCGATTTTCCCCTCCACATTTAGAATCAACATCATGCGTTTAGAGGAGACACATTTCCATGTGATAAGCCACTACGTTGAGCTATAATTTGCGGCCAGGTCGCTTCTGAAAAGCAGCTACATAGCTCAGTGAAACCTTACCTGGCAAAATAAATTTAAAATAATAATACATCTCACCTGGTACTCATTTGAGGCCGAGCCAACTTAGTGGAGGCCCATAACCCATTCAAGTAATCGTCGTTGCTGGTGGTCGTGAGCGGCGCTCTAACCTCACCACACCACCACCACTCCCCGTTACAAAGACAACAGCATAAATCCCCGCGTAGTCTCAACAGACCGGTCCCCATTGCACACAAACAAAGAGAGAGAGGGATGATAACGGAAAGAGTTGACAAATAAGCGGCGCGTTGATTTAAGAGTGGAGCCAATTGACTTCAATCGCGGGGCCATGCGCGCCATGCCTGCAAGCTGGAGGGCATGGAGATAGCGGAGGTGTGGGGGAGTTGTTCAGTCTCTCGGGGCCTGGTGCTGTGTTGAGTTTGCGATGTCCACCAACCCCTCTCTGCGTATCTCTCTGTCTGTCTCGTAGGCTGGGTGACGCTGGACGTTCTTGGACACCGGGGAAGACCCCTTCCTCGACTGTGCAATGTCCACCACCAACAGCACACTGGCTGTTCGTCAACGTGTGGATGATGATGATGTGCAGATGCGGATGCTGATGATGATGATGATAATGGGATTTCTTTTGAACTGCTTTTTGTGTTTGGGTTGTTGTCCTTCCCAGCACCTCCGATTAGCACGGGTGGCTATGTACGGTGCGAAAGAAGTTCAACATACATACTTACATGTACGGATGATGTGCGGATAATGATGATGATGATATGCGGGATGATGTTTAATTTGTTTTCCTTCCCGGCACCTCCGATTAGCACGGGTGGCTACGTACGGTGCGCGAAAGAAGTCCAACATACATGCTCTACAAACGTTCACACGTGTGGTACATACCCACGTCAAACAAACACACGCAACATAACAAACACGAAGACAACGTTAGGAATCATTCTCGATTTTGGAGTTAGGCCACGAAACGATCTGACCGAATGCGTGCAGTCGTCGAGATAACGTCAAGGCCCTCCACCACCCGACGCATGTCAAGGCAATTAAATAGCCACGTGTACGAAGATGTAACGCGACAATTCGAGTGTGTATTGTTGTTGCGTTTTTGTTGTTGCTTACGCTCACTCACTGGGTACGTCGAAGAGCAATTATAACCACCAAACATCTGCAAGGACAAGAGCAATGAAATGACGAAGATACACGTGCACACATAGAGGCACATTAATTGACACTGCCACATGCATACAAGATGAAGATCCCCCGTGTAGCCTGAACAGACTGTTGGGGCAAGTGCTGTTAGCGAGCACCTATGACGGCCGGCACTGTGGCACACGAGGGGGTGGGTGGCCAGCACCACGTCCGGCCGCCTTTGTCTCCAAAGTGGCGATATTTACACACCGCACCAGGTACTCATTTGAGACTGAGTCGACCTAGGGGTGGCCCATGACCGGTTCGTAAAATCTTTACCGGTGTTGGCCGTGAGCGGGATTCGAACTCGGGTCGCCGGGTTCGCAGCGCGCTAACCGCTACACTACCGCTCCCCCCCCCACACGGACACACACAGAGACACACACACACAGACACACATAGAGACACACACACACGGACACACACACACGGACACACACACACAGACACACACACAGATACACACACAGATACACACACACAGACACACAAACACAGAGACACACACACAGAGACACACACACAGACACACACAGAGACACACACAGAGACACACACACACAGAGACACACACACAGAGACACACACACAGACACACAGAGAGACACACACAGAGACACACACACACAGAGACACACACAGAGACACACACACAGAGACACACACAGAGATACACACACACAGAGACACACACACAGAGACACACACACTAAGACATACAGAGAGACACACACACACAGACACACAGACACACACACACAGAGACACCCACAGACACACACACACAGAGACATACACACAGACACACAGACACACACACAGGCGCACGCACGCGCGCGGGAGTTCCCGAATTCATTATCGCCCCATTCACCTGCCCGGCGCTTTCCAGTAAAGCGGTGACAAATAAGAGGAGGGATCGTGGCGCCGAACTTTACGACCCATAAACTCGCGTTATTTCCCCATTAATAAGCGGCTCCCACGTGCTTAAAGGGGCTCATGTATAGATCCCGACGGAGCCGTTACAAACATCGCTGCTGTGCTCGCCTGCCTTTTGCACCGTGTAACCGGCATGGTTTACGATCATCATCGCTGCTACATCATCATCGTCGTCGTCGGTCGGGAAGTAATTCACACCATCAAGGCAGTGTATCGCCATCATCACAAGGTAAACCATCATCACGAGGCACCCGAATGCCATCCGCGTAATCATCATCATCATCACCACCAGTTAACCATCATCACAAGGTAAACCATCATCAAGAGGCACCCGAATGCCATCCGCATAATCATCATAATCATCACCACCAGTTAACCATCATCACAAGGTAAACCATCATCAAGAGGCACCCGAATGCCATCCGCATAATCATCATAATCATCACCACCAGTTTAACCATCATCACAAGGTAAGCCATCATCACGAGGCACCCGAAAGCCATCCGCGTAATCATCATCATCACCACCAGTTAACCATCGTCACAAGGTAAACCATCATCACGAGGCACCCGAATGCCATCCGCGTAATCATCATCATCACCACCAGTTAACCATCGTGACAAGGTAAACCATCATCACGAGGCACCCGAATGCCATCCGCGTAATCATCATCATCACCACCAGTTAACCATCGTCACAAGGTAAACCATCATCAAGAGGCACCCGAATGCCATCCGCATAATCATCATAATCATCACCACCAGTTAACCATCATCACAAGGTAAGCCATCATCACGAGGCACCCGAATGCCATCCGCATAATCATCATAATCATCACCACCAGTTAACCATCATCACAAGGTAAGCCATCATCACGAGGCACCCGAATGCCATCCGCGTAATCATCATCATCACCACCAGTTAACCATCGTCACAAGGTAAACCATCATCAAGAGGCACCCGAATGCCATCCGCGTAATCATCATAATCACCACCAGTTAACCATCACCATCACCACGGAGGCCGAAAATAAAGACAAAGATCCCACCCCCCTCAGTGTAGCCTTCACAGAATGCTGGGACAAGTGCTGCAAAGCGAGCACATATCAAGGCCGGCACGGTACATGAGGTGGTGGGTGGCCAGCACCACGCCCGACCGCCTTTGTCTTCCTAGTGCCAATGTTTATAGGCACCGCGCCAGGTACTCGTTTGAGGCTGAGTCGACACACACACACTACACTTGCAAATGTTTCGATACGTAAAGTAGTCGACCTAGGGGAAGCCCAGGACTGGTGCAGATAATCGTCACCGGTGTTGGCCGTGAACGGGAGTCGAACTCTGGGTGGCCGGGTTCGTAGCGCTAACCACTATACCACCGCTCCGATACCACCGTCATCTTCACCACGAGAGTCATCGCAAAATAAACATCATCAATCATCATCACCGTGTTTAAAATCACCATCCCCACGAACATCACCCCACGTAGGGCCTCTACCGCCATCATCATCTCCACCATCATCACCTTCACCACCACCATCACCACCAAGAATCAAACACAACAACAACAACATCATCATGATCACCACAAGTTAGGACCAGCAACCATCAACCACCCCATCAGCCGATAAACGCGGCGTGTGCCCCTACAAACCATCAAACCTCGTTCCCCCCCCTCTCTCAATTCACCACCATAAATCAACACCATGCTGGTTGGCTTGGCTGACTAGCCAACTTAAGCTGAATAGATTTTTTTTTTAAAAGAGACTACCCCACAAAACAATATCCTATATATTTATATATTTGTTTTTTTTCCTTCCTCCTCCCTGTTGTTTAAAGCCTCACGCACGCCGGCCCTTCGAACTGGTTGCCAACATTCACGAGACACCAGCTGTAGCGCGACACCAGATGGCTGCGATGCGATTGACGCTTCGCTCAAAGTCGCAGTCGCGGTGACCTCGGCACAGCAGAAGAAACACGAACAAACTCAGCGGCGTCAAGGAAGCCGATCATTCTAAGCGAATCGCGAGTAACAGGGACCCACGGTTTCCCTTCTCTCTCTCTCTCTCATCATCATCATCATCACCTATTCACTCTCTATCAGTAAGGCCTACCTCTTCACTCTATCAGACCTACATCTTGATTTAAAGCTTTCGTGACTGCAGGGATTCATAAATCCCTGCAGACCTACCTCTTTACTCTATTAATAAGACCTCCCTCTTATCTAACTATCAGTAAGACCTCCTTCTTCTCTATCAGTAAGACCCACCTCTCATCTAACTATCAGCAAGACCTCCCTCTCATCCAACTATCAGCAAGACCCACCTCTCATCTAACTATTAGCAAGACCTCCCTCTCATCTAACTATCAGTAAGACCTCCCTCTTATCTAACTATCAGTAAGACCCACCTCTCATCTAACTATTAGCAAGACCCACCTTTCATCTACCTATCAGCAAGACCTCCCTCTCATCTAACTATCAGTAAGACCCGCCTCTCATCTAACTATCAGTAAGACCCACCTCTCATCTAACTATCAGTAAGACCCACCTCTCATCTAACTATCAGTAAGCCCCACCTCTCATCTACCTATCAAGAAGACCTCCCTCTCATCTAACTATCAGTAAGACCCACCTCTCATCTAACTATCAGAAAGACCTCCCTCTCATCTAACTATCAGTAAGACCCACCTCTCATCTAACTATCAGTAAGACCTACCTCTAATCTAACTATCAGTAAGACCCACCTCTCATTTAACTATCAGTAAGACCCACCTCTCATCTAACTATCAGTAAGACCTCCCTCTCATCTACCTATCAAGAAGACCTCCCTCTCATCTAACTATCAGTAAGACCCACCTCTCATCTAACTATCAGTAAGACCCACCTCTCATCTAACTATCAGTAAGACCCACCTCTCATCTAACTATTAGCAAGACCCACCTCTTATCTAACTATCAGTAAGACCCACCTCTTATCTAACTATCAGTAAGACCTCCCTCTCATCTAACTATCAGTAAGACCTCCCTCTCATCTAACTATCAGTAAGACCCACCTCTCATCTAACTATCAGTAAGACCCACCTCTCATCTAACTATCAGTAAGACCTCCCTCTCATCTAACTATCAGTAAGACCCACCTCTCATCTAACTATCAGTAAGACCTCCCTCTCATCTAACTATCAGTAAGACCTCCCTCTCATCTAACTATCAGTAAGACCAACCTCTCATCTAACTATCAGTAAGCCCCACCTCTCATCTACCTATCAAGAAGACCTCCCTCTCATCTAACTATCAGTAAGACCCACCTCTCATCTAACTATCAGTAAGACCCACCTCTCATCTAACTATCAGTAAGACCCACCTCTCATCTAACTATCAGCAAGACCCACCTCTCATCTAACTATCAAGAAGACCCACCTCTCATCTAACTATTAGCAAGACCCACCTCTCATCTAACTATCAAGAAGACCTCCCTCTCATCTAACTATTAGCAAGACCCACCTCTCATCTAACTATTAGCAAGACTCACCTCTCATCTACCTATCAAGAGCTGCAAGAAGACGCATCTCTATCAGTAAGACCTACTTCTTATTCTATATCACTCAATAAATAAATAAATAAGGCCTACCTTGTGTTAGAACGCAGACTTTCATATAATTGTACGCTCAAGTACGTACACACACACGTCGTTCGCAAGTTCACACGTGTGTACATACGTAAGCGTACATTAAATGTATCTATCCATTCTCTCTCTCTCTCATCTCTCTCCTCTTCTCTCCTTGCTAACTCTCTCACTCGAAGAATAAGATAAGATGTATCGTACATTGTATTGTCCGGCAGAGTTGCGTATTCTTAACGCATCTATACACGGTACAGTAATACCTCCATACACTAGTTAGACGCGTTCCTGGAGCTTCGTTCGTATATTGAAACATCGTATATTGAATCACTTCTAGCATTGGTACTACGAGGATGCGTTCCCAGCCTTCGTAACTTACCATGTCATACAATAAACCACTTCATGACTTACCGTTCATATTGTAAACAAAGACAATTTACGTTGAAAACAATGCATTTTATACTGTACAGTATAATAATAAAAAAACTAACATAAATTAATTAAACATAATGAAGAAACATAATTTATATATTTAATACTGTAGACGGACGCTTTTATTATTAATTTCAGCGCATATATCAATTTAACTTCATATATGTGTTTTGTTTTCTGTGTAAAGTACAGTAATGGTGAAAAAACTAAGTTCGTTTACCGAAACTTCGCATTTACGCATGTCGAGGTATGACTCTGTTTACACACACACTTACGCGTGAGTTCGACGCGTGCGTGTGCCATGAAAGAGAAGGATAATCGTGGGGTTATGATGTGGAAGATCGTGGGGTTATGATAACAATAATCAAAAACACGTGGAATAAAGTTCCGTGAGTTACAGATAGACACAGACAACGTCTACGCAACTAGCGGTGTCTTCACATCGAGTTATCTCTCTGTGTGTGCGCTTTGAACTATACATGAGAGAGAGAGAGATACATAGACAAACACACAAAGACACAAAGACAAAGATCCCCCGTGTAGCCTGAACAGACTGTTGGGGAAAGTGCTGTTAGCGAGCACCTATGAAAGCCGGCACGGCACACGAGGGGGTGGTGTGGCCAACACCACGCCCAGCCATCTTTGTCTTCCCAGTGGCGATGTTTACACACCGCACCGGGTACTCATTTAAGGCTGAGTCGATCTAGGGGGAGGCCCAAGACCGGTTCAGATAATCGTCACCGGTGTTGTTCGCCGTGAGCGGGAATCGAAACTCGGGCCGTAGGGTTCGTAGCGCAGTGCGCTAACCGCTGCACCACCGCTCCCCACACACACACATCACACACACATCACACACACAATTAAATAAATATAATAACGACTTACTTCCGGGGATGGGCAAACATCGAGGAATCTCTTTCAATGGAGCGAGTTAAGTGTGTTCGATTCAACATCTCTCTGTCTCTGTCCGTCTGTGTCTCTGTTCGCCCCTGTGTGTGTCTCTCTGTCTGTATCTTTCTCTGTCTCTGTCCCTGTTATCTGTGTCTGTCCGCCTCCCTTGTTAGTCCGTCTGTGTGTGTGTGTGTCTCTCTATCGGTGTCGATCCAAGCGAATTCAACGACTGTCAGGAGCAACACGCGCCCGTTCAACTTCCACGGCCCACGACTGCACCACGCGACTCAAACTTGCTCCGAACACACAAAGACAAAGATCCCCCCCCCACCCGTATAGCCTGGACAGAATGTTGGGGCAAGTGCTGTTAGTGAGCACCTAACACACACACACACAAAGACAAAGATGTCCCGTATAGCCTTAACAGACTGTTGGGGAAAGTGCTGTTAGCGAGCACCTAACACAAAGACAAAGGCCCCCCGTATAGCCTGGACAGAATGTTGGGGCAAGTGCTATTAGCGAGCACCTTATACACACACAAAGACAAAGATGTCCCGTATAGCCTTAACATACTGTTGGGGCAAGTGCTTTTAGCGAGCACCTTATACACACACAAAGACAAAGATCCCCCGTATAGCCTTAACAGACTGTTGGGGTAAGTGCTGTTAGCGAGCACCTAACACACACACACAAAGACAAAGGCCCCCCGTATAGCCTTAACAGAATGTCGGGGCAAGTGCTGTTAGCGAGCACCGAACACACACACACAAAGACAAAGGCCCCCCGTATAGCCTGCACAGAATGTTGGGGCAAGTGCTGTTAGCGAGCACCTAACACACACACACACACTGTCCCTCTGTCTATCCGAATCGCCTCCCTGGCTACCAACTTCTGTTAAGTTCCAACTCCGTGTGCGAATCAGTCACGGCAAGCAGAGCTCGGCCTAAGCGAAGACAAACAATCCCAGCGGAGTCGCGTCTTCACTTTCCATCTCACGACATTCCACACAATCTACACCACACACACACAGTACCACCACCACCCCCCCTCTCTCCTTGTCTATCTAATGTTCTCAGATACTTACAGACTAACGTTTCCGCGACTTGTCAATCCGTGCGCCAAGCTTTGCGCACACAACGCAAGCCATAACTCAAAACTCGCTCGCTGCATTCCGTACAACACTGGCACACTCACACACACACTCCCCCCTCTCTCTCTCTCTGCCGTGTCTGTGTGTATGTCTGTGTGCTTTTCCCCTACCTCTCGTCTCTGAACACTCGTCCCCACGTGCGGAGGAAGAAGTGGGGTTGTGGGAGAGGTTATAGGCACCCACACCGCCCCTCATCCTCCTCCATCGCCAGCGTTGTAGACGCGTTGGGGCTTTTTTGGGATTTTCTGTGGACCGACCGCAAAATGGCACTCGGGCAAAGGAGTGTCACTCCGGCTGGTGTTAAAGTTCCTTCGCTTCTCTCTCCCCTCCCTCTCCCCTCTCTCGCTCTCTCATCATCTTCTGCTTCTTCTACCGCTCACGAGCTCGCAGGGGTGATGGTGGTGGTGGTGGGGTGAGAGCGCTCCTGTGGTGTGTGTCTATGTCAGCGCGTGTGTGTGTAAGTCGACTAAGCCTCAAACGAGTGCCTGGCGCGGTGTGTAAACACAATCGCCAGTCGGGGAGACAAAGGCGGCCGGGCGTGGTGCTGCTCACCTCGCCCCCCCCTCCCCCCCGGTGTGCCGTACCGGTCTTCCTAAGTGCTGCTTACTCGCTAAACAGCACTTGCCCCTCACCCCGAAAAAAATGTGTGGAGGCTATACGGGGGATCTTTGTCTTTGTGTAAGTGCGAGAGAGAAGGGGGGGTAGTTGTCGTGACACTGCTCGGCATCCTATCTGAGCTCTTCTCGAATCGTCAGCGGCTTCATCCGCCAGGCTCCGCGTGTCTCCGCGTTGACGACTCGAAGGTAAACACGCGTGACATTAGTTGAACACGTAGCAGGCTTTCGCGACCAATATTATTCATAATCAACGTTTTTGGGTTTCGATCGCGTTATTTATAAATGTGTCGTAACCCTCCACCACCCGACACGGCCAATCAGTAAAAAAGTGAACTATTTGTCTTTTGTCAACGTGACACTTTTTTTTTTACTGATTCGCCGTGTCGGGTGGTGGAGGGTTACGACACATTTATAAATAACGCGATCTAAACCCAAAAACGTTTATTATGAACGCGTGAAGTTGTCGGTGGTGGTGGCGGCGGCGGTGTTCTAACGCAAAGTTTTATCGTAAGCACTGCGTGAATGGTTATCGTGTATGAAAAAAACAACCTTAAAACTTAAATAAGCCGTGAATGCGTGCGTATGGGTTTCTAAAAACACACACACACATACACCTAGTGCGGTGTGTAGTAAAACATCGCCACGGAGGGAGACAAAGGCGGTTGGGCGTGGTGTTGACCACCGGCTTTCGTAGGTGTTACTCGCTTTACAGCACTTGCGTTACAATAATCGTTTCATATTGTGTACATCTCCACACGTACACGTAGTTGTATAATTACATTAATAATCCACGCACTTCACCTACTCTCGATAACAAACACAACACCAACTTCGATATGGACGCTGCTATGAAGAAGGTCCATTGCCCGAAACGTAGTTTAATATATATATGTAATTGTTTCAGTGTTTGACGACCACACGCCGGGACGCGTTGGTGTTATTTTGTGTGCACCGCAGCAGCAGTATAGCAATCGCCAGATGCGTGTGTTTCATCTTGGATGTGTGTCTGTGTTTATCAAAGTTATTCCACGATAGGCCTCTAGATTTGTACAAGGCGTTGGTACTGATACAACAAAGACAAAGATCCCCCTTGTAGCCTTTAACAGACTGTTGGGGCAAGTGCTGTTAGCGAGTAGCCACCTATGAAAGCCGGCACGGTGGCACACGTGGTGGTTACAAAGACAAAGATCCCCCGTGTAGCCTTTAACAGACTCGGGCAAGTGCTGCTAGCGAGTAGCCACCTATAAAGGACGGCACTGTGGCACACGAGGGGGTTACAAAGACAAAGATCCTCCGTGTAGCCTTTAACATACTGTTGGGGCAAGTGCTGCTAGCGTGTAGCCACCTATGAAGGCCCGCACTGTGGAACACGAGGGGGTTACAAAGACAAAGATCCCCCGTGTAGCCTTAACAGACTGTCGGCCAAGTGCTGCTAGCGAGTAGCCACCTATGAAGGACGGCACTGTGGCACACGTGGTGGTTACAAAGACAAAGATCCCCCGTGTAGCCTTTAACAGACTGTGGGGCAAGTGCTGCTAGCGAGTGGCCACCTATGAAGGACAGCACTGTGGCACACGAGGGGGTGGGTGGCCAGCACCACGCCCGACACACTGTCACGCACACACACAAACTCCTTCCACACTGTATCCTAAATAAATATTAAATTATAAACGCTATGGAGTTATAATCTTCGACGCAGTATTCGTGGTTTCGCTTTTTTAAAATATATAAAAATTATTACACGTAAAATATTGTGTTAATAGTTAAGGTGATTATGCATCGTAAATTTAGATATTATACACACGTACATACGTTTACATTGCGTTCATACCGCACGTTTACATGCGTTAATTATACATGCTCACGCACACATATATGTACATCTTACACACACACACACACATGTATACAACAGAATGCGTGCGAACCCCATTTAACTCGTTATTTTGAAGAAACGATTTTACTGCTATCTATTGCAACGTTTAGTAACAGTGCCGTTTGTTACTGATCGCTTGGCGTTTTGAGTCTTTGGGGGGTAGTGCGAGGCAATGGTGACATATATAACAATATATATGATGAAAGTGTGTACTGTATTCAGTCTGAATACATCGGCATATACATTATTAGATTTATATTAGGATATCAGTAAAACATGTGACTTTATCAGTGTACACTACTGTACATGATTTAATATGTTGTGCCAATGACAGATTAAAATTGTGTGTTAAATAATTATCTGTTCGCAGCGCCACACGCTGTAACCACTCAGCAAACCGCACTAAAATATTTACATATATATGTGTAATATGTATCGATGTTATTGTCAGTGTATGTATAGTAGTGTATTCGTGTAAAATGTGTACAACTTAATATTTATCTTCAAATCAAGATTGATATTTATCGTGGAGAAAAAAAAAAATTAAAGGTCGGTCATTGTGGGGCGGTTCGTTTGACCATACTTCACCACGCCGGACAAATATCGCCGATATGGCTTAACGTGAGCCGTCGTGGCTTGGAATCGAAATTCACGTCGCCGAGGTCGGAGGAGCGGTAAGACGCGCCGCCAAATGTGTGTGCCCTGTGTCAGTCATCTTCTAGGAATTATACACACACATTTACCGGCTTATAAGACGCACCAATCAACTTTCGCTTCAATAAACGCATTATATGTGTGTTCGATACGGTACGTGTGTTCGATACGGTGCGTGTGTCAGTACTGTACGTAACAGTTTCCGTTTCATTTAAAGTTGATGGCGAGTTTCACTTTTCTTTTGATTAGTGTGACATAGGTACAAACCTACATGTTCCATCCGATTGCGTTCATGTGTTTCACACACACATATAGACGAGGAATCGATGTGCTGGCTGTGCTGCCTTGTACGCTGTGTTCCAACACCACCAGAACCGCACTGTAGGTCTAAACAACACTCGCACACTCACCCACCCACTCACACACTCACCCATTCACTCACACACTCACCCATTCACTCACACACGCACCCATTCACTCACACACGCACCCATTCACTCACACACGGACCCATTCACTCACACACGCACCCATTCACTCACATACTTACCCATTCACTCACACACTCACCCATTCAGTCACACACTCACCCATTCACTCACACACTCGCCCATTCACTCACACACGCACCCATTCACTCACACACTCACCCATTCACTCACACACTCACCCATTCACTCACACACGCACCCATTCACTCACACACTCACCCATTCACTCACATGCACACTCACCCATTCAGTCACACACTCACTCATTCACTCACACACTCACCCATTCACTCACACACTCGCTCATTCACTCACCCATGCACTCATACACTCACGCACACACTCACCCACCTAGCAACTCACTCACTCACCCACTCACTCACTCACCCACACACTCGCCCACACACTGACCACACTGCAGGTCACAATCGCGCATAGATTTCCCTCACATTCCAACCATCACCACCGCCGTTTGTTTTCCCCCAAATTCGTATTGTAATAATAAAATACCAGTGCTCAATCAAAGGTATAACGTGAGAAGCTCATATCTCTTACACACTTTAATAATGCCGGTGGTGTTCCTGGCCGCTTGCTGCTTTTGGGTCTTTGAATACCCTGTGGTAAGCCAGAGTGATACAACATGGGCACCTACACACAAAGACAAAGATCACCCGTATAGCATTTAACAGGCTGCTAGGGCAAGTTGCTGTTCGTGAGTCGGCCGGAACGGCAGACGAGGGGGTTGTGTGACCAACAGCACGGCCGCTCGGACGCCTTTGTCTCCCCCAGTACTATTGAGTACACACCGCACCGGGGTACTCATTCAAGGCTGAGTCGTCCTAGCGAAAGCCGGGGACCGGTTCAAATATTGCAATTGTTGTTGGTCGTGAGCGGGATTCGAACTCTTGATTGCCGGGTTCGTAATGCAGTGCAGCGCTAACCACTGCGCCACCGCTCCCCAAAGACAAAGACGTGCTGTGTATATATGTGTCATAGATATGGGTCATATTTATATGGGTCACCCCATTTTAGGCACCACAGAGTTGATCCCACACGTTAATGGAATAAATGTTGGAAATTTTTATTCATTGAGAATCTAACCCTACGAAAGATTTGCATCGGTGATTTTATTAGTGAAATTGGTGATGAATTGATATGTAAATGAAATATTAACGTGTGATCGTGACGTTATAGCTAGCAGAAAGCTGTTCAGCGCGCTGCGAATTTACTGGCGTTCTAAATGTTTATGGACTTTCAATAATAAATTCGTTAATTAAACATGGACATTATAGTTTATATCCTCATTAGAAACAGTCAACGCGTAGCAATTATTACAAAATAATTTTTATTGTCAAACGTACCGTTAATTAAAACAGTTATACGCAATAACAACTATTAAAATAGAGTACTGTATAAATACAGTATATATATATAGAGTACATATATACAGTCTTTTACGTACTCCGTGAGAGATGTGAACTGGCATGAATGGCGACCTTCATCCAGCAGTGGACAAAATATAATTTCAACGTTGACATCAGTCCCGCCGAGACCAGCGTGGTGAAGTATGGTCAAACAAGGACCCTCGTCTGCACCACGACCCCGGATGCGTCGTTGGCAGTATCCGCTCATCCAGAAGTGGATTTTTCTTTCTCCACAGACAAAACTCAACAGATAACCCCCCGGAATTGGTCAATGATTTGACATGACGGTGAGACAAATGTTTTACGAAGACATCAACAACATAAGCTTGCAAAAACTTACTCGCCTTTGCACACGCAGCATGATGTATCGACCGCCTGTACAATGACGCAAGACGCAGTGTGCAAGCCTCAAGTGTGTCCACTGCTGGATGAATCGAACTCGGTGCCATATCGGTTATCGATCGGCAGTGGGACGAAAAAAACCGGTTTAGCGATATCGCTCCGTCGCCACTGATGTCAGCCGGGGCCGCGGGAATTGAGGTTCGTGGAGTTCGCGGCGGGGAGTGCTAACCACTGCGCCACCACTCTAACGTACAAGCATTGTTATAAACACACACAGTGGTTTTATTATAAATATTCTTATTATTGTTGTCAAAGAGAGACAGACGTTTGTAATTTGAATGTCACGCAAAACTATAAATAGATTAACATTATTTTGATGCGGTTGTAAAATCGTGTTATCTTTTTTTTTACATACAGAGGCAAACATAAATGAAGACACGCACAAAGATCCCCCGTATAGTCTCAACAGGCTGTTGGGGCAAGTGCTGTTATCAACCAACACCTATGAAGACACACGAAGGGGTGGGTGGCCCACACCACGCCCGGCCGCCTTTGTCTCCCCAGTGGCGATGTTTACAAACCGCACCAGTTACTCATTTGAGACTCAGTCTACCTAAGGGAGGCCCAGAACCGGTTCAGATAATCGTCGCCGGTGTTGTCCGCGAGCGGGAATCGAACTCGGGTTCTTAGCGCAGCGCGCTAACCCATACACCACTGCTCCACACGACACTATCTAAACAAAGACAGACAAAAATCCCTCCTACAGCCTGAACAGACTGTAGGGGCAAGTGCTGTTCGCGAGTAGCACCTATGAAGGCCGACACGGCACACGAGGGGGTGGGTGGCCAACACCACGCCGGACCGCCTTTGTCTCCCCAGCGGCGACGTTTTACACACACGCGCACACACAAATGTAGACGCAAACACACGGCACACAGCACACACGCGCCACACTCTCTTTAACGTGACTGGCCGACGCTTTTAATGATAAATAACCCAAACTCAGGCGGCTGAACGATGTCACAAAGCCCTCTTCCAAAGCTCCCTCCCCCTCGACCACCCCTACCCTGCCCCCTATCACCACCTTTTCAGCAGGGGGGGGGTCTGTCCCGGTAGGGAAAGGCGATACGACCAGCAAGCAGCAACAGCAGGAGATGGGTGTGTGAGTGGCTGTTTGACCATACTTCACCACGCTGGTCAACGCGGGGGTTGGGTGCCAAGGTAACAGAATTACAACAATTGGTTTTGCAGCACTGCCCCCTGCTGCTCGAAACCTGCCCCCCCCCGCAGTCTATAGCAACCTGTTATGCATGGTCGGTGGCTGCCCATCCACGCGTTATCCAGCCTCAAGTCCTGCCGCGCTTCTGAGATGAGGGCAACACACGCTCGAAGCACCGCACAGATGAATTCAACAATCCATTGCTGAACGTGTGTACGCACATATCTGTGCGTTATGTATGCACGCCTAGGTGTGAGTCAATACGCGTGTGTTATTGTACAAATGTATAATAATGTGTATATGTGTACACACACACACGCACGTAGAGAGTGGTGGCGCAGCGGTTAGCGCACTCCGCTACGAACCCGGCGACCCAAGTTCAATTCCCGCTCACGGCCAAAAACAGTGGCGAGATATTTTAACCGCCCCTGGAACTCCCCGCCCCCCTCTAGGTCGACTCAGCCTCATAACGAGTACCTGATGCCGTGTGTGAACATCAGCTTGGTGCTGTACCCTACCGGCCTTCATCGGTGCTACTCGCTAAACAGCACTTGACCCAACGGTCCGTTAAAGCCTATACAGGGGAAGGGGTGTATCTTAGTCTTTGTGTATATATGCACAGAACCCCAGCAGATAACACCTAATACTCGCAGACAAGTCTGCCATCCAAATACTATCCAGGCTTCACACCTGATTAGCTTCCGTAGACCTATAACGATGTAAGCTGTAGTAAGCGATAGCTCGTAGGCCACCTGCCTATAGGTTGACACAGCAGCCAGCTGCTGTTCTATGGGGGACCTCATTGTGAGCCCTCCCCCCCAAACCCCTCCTTGTTCAGTAATCGTATGAACGAAAAAAAAAGCGCAACAAAAACTCCCAAACAAAAACATTTCTCAAAGACGCTTCGAAGAGGGGGGTGGAAGGATGGGGGGAGCAAGCCGGTTTGAGGGTCATTACGGCGGAGGAGGCATTCATCCAGCAGTGGATCGAGCAAATTGATGTACACGTACAGGCACAAGTGTGTGAGCGCGTGCGCGCGTGTGTACGCACACGTATGTATGTATATAGGCACGCATTCTGCACACGTAGATGTGAACACATAGACGCGTGTCCACACGTCTACACTATACGTGCATGCATACGTTCGTTCACATGCGCACAAAGACAAAGGTCCCCCCGTATAGCCTGCAACAGACTGTTGGGGCAAGTTTCGTGAGCGAGCAGCAACTACGAAGGCCGCAATGGCTCACGGGAGGAGGCAGAGTGGGTAGCCAATCTTACGCCCGGCCGCCTTTGTCCCCATCAGTGGCGATGTTCACACACCGCAGCAGGTACTCACTTGCGGCTGAGTCGACCTAGGGGAGGCCCAGGACCGGGTTCCATTTCCGTGAGCGGAAATGGAACCCGGGTTGCCGGGTTCGTAGCGCAGTAGCACGCACACACACTGGGAACACATTCAACGTACACATTCAAACTGACATACATGGCTATACACATACACACAAGCGTACATACACACGCGTGCATGTATACGCCTTTGTGGAAAGTGTTACAGATTTGAAGCATTCACACACACACACACAAGCGTATTAAGAACGCAGTACGCAGTGAAATGTGTTTGTATACGTTTCCGTATTGTATAATCATAATTATTGCTGGCAATAAAATTCGCATTGACATTAAGAATATTGAGTACGCCGTTTGTTGTGAGCGTGCATGTGTGTATGTTGTGTTGCGTGTGTATAATTACGTGTGTGTATGTTGAGTTGCGTGTGTATAATCGTGTGTGTGTGTTGTGTTGCGTGTGTATAATCGTGTGTGTATGTTGAGTTGCGTGTGTATAATCGCGTGTGTATGTTGAGTTGCGTGTGTATAATCGTGTGTGTATGTTGAGTTGCGTGTGTATAATCGTGTGTGTATGTTGTGTTGCGTGTGTATAATCGTGTGTGTATGTTGAGTTGCGTGTGTATAATCGTGTGTGTATGTTGAGTTGCGTGTGTATAATCGCGTGTGTTTGTTGAGTTGCGTGTGTATAATCGTGTGTGTGTGTTGTGTTGCGTGTGTATAATCGTGTGTGTATGTTGAGTTGCGTGTGTATAATCGTGTGTGTATGTTGAGTTGCGTGTGTATAATCGTGTGTGTGTGTTGTGTTGCGTGTGTATAATCGTGTGTGTATGTTGAGTTGCGTGTGTATAATCGTGTGTGTATGTTGAGTTGCGTGTGTATAATCGCGTGTGTATGTTGAGTTGCGTGTGTATAATCGTGTGTGTGTGTTGTGTTGCGTGTGTATAATCGTGTGTGTATGTTGAGTTGCGTGTGTATAATCGTGTGTGTATGTTGAGTTGCGTGTGTATAATCGCGTGTGTATGTTGAGTTGCGTGTGTATAATCGTGTGTGTATGTTGAGTTGCGTGTGTATAATCGTGTGTGTATGTTGAGTTGCGTGTGTATAATTGCGTGTGTATGTTGAGTTGCGTGTGTATAATCGCGTGTGTATGTTGAGTTGCGTGTGTATAATCGTGTGTGTGTGTTGTGTTGCGTGTGTATAATCGGTGTGTGTGTTGAGTTGCGTGTGTACAATCACGTGTGTATGTTGAGTTACGTGTGTATAATCGTGTGTATATGTTGAGTTGCGTGTGTATAATCGTGTGTGTGTTGAGTTGCGTGTGTATAATCGTGTGTGTGTGTTGTGTTGTGTGTGTTGTGTTGTGTGTGTATAATCGTGTGTGTGTGTTGTGTTGTGTGTGTATAATCGTGTGTGTGTGTTGAGTTGTGTGTGTATAATAGTGTGTGTGTGTTGTGTTGCGTGTGTATAATCGTGTGTGTATGTTGTGTTGCGTGTGTATAATTGTGTGTGTGTGTGTGTTGTGTTGCGTGTGTATAATCGTGTGTGTATGTTGTGTTGCGTGTGTATAATCGTGTGTGTATGTTGAGTTGCGTGTGTATAATCGTGTGTGTATGTTGAGTTGTGTGTGTATAATCGTGTGTGTATGTTGAGTTGTGTGTGTATAATTGTGTGTGTGTGTTGTGTTGCGTGTGTATAATCGTGTGTGTATGTTGAGTTGCGTGTGTATAATCGTGTGTGTATGTTGAGTTGTGTGTGTATAATCGTGTGTGTATGTTGTGTTGTGTGTGTATAATTGTGTGTGTATGTTGAGCTGCGTGTGTATAATCGTGTGTATGTTGAGTTGGGTGTGTATAATCGTGTGTATGTTGAGTTGCGTGTGTATAATCGTGTGTATGTTGAGTTGTGTGTGTATAATCGTGTGTATGTTGAGTTGCGTGTGTATAATCGTGTGTATGTTGAGTTGTGTGTGTATAATCGTGTGTATGTTGAGTTGTGTGTGTATAATCGTGTGTATGTTGTGTTGCGTGTGTATAATCGCATGTATGTTGAGTTGTGTGTGTATAATCGTGTGTATGTTGTGTTGCGTGTGTATAATCGTGTGTATGTTGAGTTGCGTGTGTATAATCGTGTGTATGTTGAGTTGCGTGTGTATAATCGTGTGTATGTTGTGTTGTGTGTGTATAATCGTGTGTGTGTTGAGTTGCGTGTGTATACTCGTGTGTATGTTGAGTTGTGTGTGTATAATCGTGTGTATGTTGTGTTGCGTGTGTATAATCGTGTGTATGTTGAGTTGTGTGTGTATAATCGTGTGTATGTTGAGTTGTGTGTGTATAATCGTGTGTATGTTGAGTTGCGTGTGAATAATCGTGTGTGTGTTGAGTTGTGTGTGTATAATCGTGTGTATGTTGAGTTGTGTGTGTATAATCGTGTGTATGTTGAGTTGCATGTGTATAATCGTGTGTATGTTGAGTTGTGTGTGTATAATCGTGTGTGTGTTGAGTTGTGTGTGTATAATCGTGTGTATGTTGTGTTGTGTGTGTATAATCGTGTGTGTGTTGAGTTGTGTGTGTATAATCGTGTGTATGTTGAGTTGTGTGTGTATAATCGTGTGTGTGTTGAGTTGTGTGTGTATAATCGTGTGTATGTTGAGTTGTGTGTGTATAATCGTGTGTATGTTGTGTTGCGTGTGTATAATCGTGTGTATGTTGAGTTGTGTGTGTATAATCGTGTGTATGTTGAGTTGTGTGTGTATAATCGTGTGTATGTTGAGTTGCGTGTGTATAATCGTGTGTGTGTTGAGTTGTGTGTGTATGATCGTGTGTATGTTGTGTTGCGTGTGTATAATCGTGTGTGTGGTGTGTTGTGTGTGTATAATCGTGTGTATCTTGAGTTGTGTGTGTATAATCGTGTGCATGTTGAGTTGCGTGTGTATAATCGTGTGTGTGTTGAGTTGTGTGTGTATAATCGTGTGTATGTTGTGTTGCGTGTGTATAATCGCGCGTGTATGTTGAGTTGCGTGTGTATAATCGCGTGTGTATGTTGAGTTGCGTGTGTATAATCGTGTGTGTATGTTGAGTTGCGTGTGTATAATCGCGTGTGTATGTTGAGTTGCATGTGTATAATCGTGTGTGTGTGTTGTGTTGCGTGTGTATAATCGTGTGTGTATGTTGAGTTGTGTGTGTATAATCGTGTGTGTGTGTTGAGTTGCGTGTGTATAATCGTGTGTGTGTGTTGAGTTGCGTGTGTATAATCGTGTGTATGTTGAGTTGTCTGTGTATAATCGGTGTGTATGTTGAGTTGTGTGTGTATATTCGTGTGTATGTTGAGTTGTGTGTGTATAATCGTGTGTATGTTGAGTTGTGTGTGTATAATCGTGTGTATGTTGAGTTGTGTGTGTATAATCGTGTGTATGTTGAGTTGTGTGTGTATAATCGTGTGTATGTTGAGTTGTGTGTGTATAATCGTGTGTATGTTGAGTTGTGTGTGTATAATCGTGTGTGTATGTTGAGTTGTGTGTGTATAATCGTGTGTATGTTGAGTTGTGTGTGTATAATCGGTGTGTATGTTGAGTTGTGTGTGTATAATCGGTGTGTATGTTGAGTTGTGTGTGTATAATCGTGTGTATGTTGAGTTGCGTGTGTATAATCGGTGTGTATGTTGAGTTGTGTGTGTATAATCGGTGTGTATGTTGAGTTGTGTGTGTATAATCGTGTGTATGTTGAGTTGCGTGTGTATAATCGGTGTGTATGTTGTGTTGTGTGTGTATAATCGTGTGTGTATGTTGAGTTGCGTGTGTATAATCGTGCGTGTATGTTGAGTTGCATGTGTATAATCGTGTGCGTATGTTGTGTTGCGTGTGTATAATCGCGTGTGTATGTTGTGTTGCGTGTGTATAATCGTGCGTGTATGTTGTGTTGCGTGTGTATAATCGGTGTGTATGTTGTGTGTGTATAATCGTGTGTGTATGTTGAGTTGCGTGTGTATAATCGTGTGTGTATGTTGTGTTGCGTGTGTATAATCGGTGTGTATGTTGTGTTGTGTGTGTATAATTGTGTGTGTATGTTGTGTTGCGTGTGTATAATCGGTGTGTATGTTGTGTGTGTATAATCGTGTGTGTATGTTGAGTTGCGTGTGTATAATCGAGTGTGTATGTTGTGTTGCGTGTGTATAATCGGTGTGTATGTTGTGTTGTGTGTGTATAATTGTGTGTGTATGTTGAGCTGCGTGTGTATAATTGCGTGTGTATGTTGAGTTGCGTGTGTATAATCGGTGTGTATGTTGAGTTGTGTGTGTATAATCGGTGCGTGTATGTTGAGTTGCGTGTGTATAATCGCGTGTGTATGTTGGAACGGTGGCACAGTGGTTAGCTTCGCCGTGCTATGAACCCAGCGGATCGAGCTAAATTCCCGGTCACGGCCAGCACCAGTGTCGATTATGTGAACGGTGTGCGCGCACAAAACAATCTGCACTGGGAAGACAAAGGCGGTCGTGAGTGGTACTGGCCACACCAACCCCGCGTGTGCTGTGTCGTTTTCCGGCCTTCATAGTTGCTACTCGTAAAACAGCACTTGCCCCAACAGTCGGTTACAGGCTATACGGCGGATCTTTGTCTTTGTTACATATGATTTTCATGACATTACATCTGTAAACTACATCGTAACGTGTAAGGTATATACGTCGATATATGTGTTTGTATGTTTCGATGTATTCACAGCATTCATGTCCACCTCTGCGTGGTTATGTTTGTGTACGTTATCAATTGCCCTCGTGAAGTCAATGAAACCAAACTAAACCTCAATTTCTATGGGACTCCCAAATTGTAAAACTATTTTTTTTCATGAATTATCTCTTTATAAGAAGCCTCCTAAATTTTAATTGTGGCCACGTGGTGTCAAGCTCTCTTTAGCCTTTCAAGAACATCATGGGATATGTAAGTTCGTTTCCTTGTATTAGATAGTCAAAGGTAAAGATACCCAGTATAGCCTCAACATGCTGTTAGGGCAAGTGCTGTTAGCGAGGACCTACGAAGGCCGGCACGACATACGACGGGGTGGGTGGCCAACACCACGCCCGGCCACCTTTGTCTCCCTCGTGGCGATGTTTACACATCGCATCAGGTACTCATTTGAGGCTGAGTCGACATAGGGGATGCCCAGGACAGGTTCAGATATAATCATCACTGGCGTTGGCCGTGAGCGGGATTCGAAGTTGCGTGGCCGGGTTGGAAGCGCGCTAACCGCTACACTACCCGCTCCCCACAATAGCCTGAACATGCTGTCGGGACAAGTGCTGTAAGCGAGCCACTAATGAAGATCAGCCCGGCGCGCACACACACACATTATATATACATACACACAAACGCATGTACAATATTCTAAACATATTCCAGGAGGACGATCAAATCTGACTGGTCGACCACGGTCTGACTGTCTGGGAGGATTTCATGCAGCAGTATATTCATTACAATACTGCTACACACATCATTGTCAACGTGACGATGTGTGTGTGCGTGTGTTTGTGTCTAATATGCGGAGAGCGTCTACGCTACGAACCCGGCTACCCGAGTTCCATTTCCGCTCCGGGCTAACAGCCGTGACGATTATCCAAACCGGTCGTGGGCCTTCCCAAGGTCGGCTCAGCCTCAAATGAGTATTTGGTGTGATGTGTAAACATGAGGACATGTGTCACCCTTTCTGGCAATGATAGCCTATTCTTACTTCCCCCCTCCCCCTATCATTTTGATGCCGGCAAAACGGTCCCATAGACATGTGCAGACATCGTCACTGGGGAGACAAAAGCGGCCAGGCGTGGTGCTGGCCACCCCACCCACCTCGTGTGTCGTGTCTGGCCTCCATAGGTTGCTACTCGCAGACAGCACTTGCCCTGGCAGTCTGTTGAAGGCTATACGGCGAAGGTGGAATCTTTGTCTTTGTTTGTCTTTGAATATCTAATATGGGGGGGGGCTGGTGGAGGGGCAGCCAATGTGTACCTGATGTACGTGTCTCGTAGCGGTGTCAAGCGTCACCCCCCCCCTTACACCTCTACACACACACACACACCCCCCCACACACACACACAGACCCCCCCCCACACACACACACAGACACAGACCCCCCCCCACACACACATACACACAGACCCCCCACACACACAGACACCCACACAGACACACACATACACACACACACACACAGACACACACACAGACACACACACACATACACACACATACACACACACAGACCCCCCCACACACACACAGACCCCCCCACACACACACATACACACAGACCCCCCCATAGACACACACACAGACCCCCACACACACATACACACAGACCCCCCCACACACACACACACAGACCCCCACACACACACACACAGACCCCCCCCACACACACACATACACACAGACACCCCCCCCCACACACACACGCAGACACCCCCCCCCCCACACACGCAGACACCCCCCCCCCCACACACACAAACCCCCCCTTACATCTCTCCCCCACCCACACAGACCCCCCCCCCCACACTTCTCGTTCGAGTCGCTCATAAACCACCGCGTCTGACAGTGGCGTACGGTCGTAACAAAAACACTCGCCAAGCGGGCCTGTCACATTATTTAGCCATGAAAAGAGGAATTAACAAAACAATAAATATATCGCCGAGGTAAATTGGGTGCCCCTTGTTTGTGTCTCGTTGTCGTTGTTGTTGTTTGCGTGCGTCTTGTGTTGTTGCGAGGAGCGGTGGTGCAGCGGTTAGCGCTGCGCTACGAACCTGGCCGAGCCGGCGGTCCGATTCCCGTTCACGGCCAACACCCGGCGACGATTATCCGAACCGGTCCCGGGCCTCCCCCTAGGTCGACTCAGCCTCAGATGAGTACACCGAGCAAAGCCACTCGGGAGACAAAGGCGGCCGGGCGTGGTGCTGGCCACCCACCCCCTCGTGCGCCGTGCCGGCCTTCGCAGGTGCTCGCTAACAGCACTTGCCCCTACAGTCTGTTAAGGCTACGCGAGGTATCTTTGCCTTTGTTTGCGTTGCGTGTACGCGTGTTAAAAAAGGGAGCGGTGGCGCAGTGGTTAGCGTTGCTTGCTATTGCGCTACGAACCCGGCACAGATCCGAGTTCGATTCGGTACGCGAACAGCCGGTGACGATTATCTGAAACGGTCCTAGGCCTCTATCTTAGGTCGACTCAGCCTCAAACGAGTGCCTGGTGCTATGTGTAAATATCGCCACGAGGGAGACAAAGGCGGCCGGGCGTGATTTCTCGCCTCACCACCTCGTGTGTCGTGCCGGTAGCCTTCATAGGTGCTGCTCACTAACAGCACTTGCCCCAACAGTCTGTTAAGGCTATACGGGGTATATTTGTCTTTGTGTGCGTGCAGACAAAGGCACACACACACGCACACGTGTGATTGTGTATAATACGTGTATTGTATATAAAAACAGACGGGTTACCTTGCATGAACGGGTGTCAAATTGTGTACATACGTGTAGAGTTCTGTGTATTTGTAAAATTGTGTTTACGCGTGTGCGTGTGTCTTTCAAGTTCCGTTTATATCAAATTACAAGTTTAGATTATTATTATCAAACACTACAATATACGTCATGTGCACATCTGCCCGTGTCAAATGCTGTCTATGCGTGCCTGTGAGCGTGCGTGTCTGTGTGAAATGGTGTTAGGTGCTTGTGCGTGTGTGTCTATGTGCGTGTGGTAGTGTGTGGGGAGCGGTGGTGTAGTGGTTAGAGCGCTGCGCTACGAACCCGGCGACCAGAGTTCGATTCCTGCTCACGGTCAATACCAGCGGCGATTATCTGAACCGGTCTTGGGCCTCCTCTAGGTAGACTCAGCCTCAAATGAGTACCTAGTGCGGTGTGTAAACATCGCCACTAGGGAGACAAAGGTGGTCGGGCGTGTAGCTGGCCATCCACCCCCTCGTGTGACGTGCCGGCCTTCATAGGTGCTCGCTAACAGCACTTGCACCAATAATCTGTTGAAGGCTACACGGGTGGTCTTTGTCTTTTGCCAAATGAAGTCCGTGAAAAATCGTGTTATTTATCTAGATGTGTGCGTGTGTGTGTGTTTCAAAGTGCGTGCGTTGCATGATGCTCGCGAACAGCACTTGCCCCAACAGTCTGTTAAGGCTAAACCTATATTATGAATAATATTGGTCGCGAAAGCCTCCGTGTTAAATTGACTATACGGGGGATCTCTGTATTTGTCGGTGCATCATGGTAGCTCGCTCTGGACATTAATAGGCGCTCGCTAACAGCGCTTGCCATCAGGATCTTCGTAATGTCGTTGGGCATTCGTACGTTTCACCTACCAGCATAATCTCTCCGTGGAAAGTGCGCACACGTGTACACATTTTATAAGGGGCGGTACGGTTACGTACATTTGAAGTAAGGTGGTAAATGCGATTTTAAACGCAGTGATGGAAATCATTCACGGACCGCTCTCAATTCACTGCCGGATGCAAGTACAGTGTCTCCCAAAAATAAGCTGTCGGTGGTCATTGGAGGGGACCGTTTGACCATACTTCACCACGCTGGTCGGTGCGGTTTGCTGTGGGTGGTGGCTCCCGGACCCGTTCACATTTAATTCGCCACTCCACGTTCACCGTGATCGGGGAATCGAACGCGCGATCGCTGGGTTTACACAACAACATCGCATTGCGCTAACCACCGCGCCACCGCTCCCTATATCGCACGTAATATATGCCTCCGAAACATTTACAAATAACGTGTCTGTATTCATACACACACACATATATATGTGACCTTCACACAACGGTAACAACAACCTCACCGAGCCTCGGAAAACTTGTTTTCAAGAGAGCCCCGCTTTCAGCGGCATGTTTGGCCGCAAAAATTCCATCCGTGAACGCGCAGGCTTGCGTGAGTCAAAGAGACTCACTCCCCTTTGCCCGATTTCTATTTTGTTTTGTTTGACCGGAGCGGAATTCCAGTCACGGAATTACGTGGAGCGACGATCGACGGCGGCCTCATCGTGGGCGTGTCCGTGCCCCGTGCGTAATTCCGTTACCGCGCGCAGGTTCCGAATCCGGTCAACATTAGTGAATATCTGAACCGGTCTTCGATGGATGATTGGGGTCCGCTAAGATCAAGCATCGGCGAAGGACGCTTCAAAACGACGCCCCCCCCCCCCCACCACGACTCGATGCGGTGTGTCCTCCCATCATCCAGCAGTGGATTGAAAGGGGCCGTGCAAACGTCCTCGCGGCGTTTTGACAATGCCGCCGCTCTATCAATGTTTAGAAGCGTTCGTGTCAGATACAGGGAGGGAGAGAGAGAGACGGGCGTATTAACTGAATGAGTGAACGGGTGGCGTGGATTCTTGCGATGTTCTCGAAAGGGCTAGGCCAGGGGTCGGCAACCAAAATAACAAGAAGAGCCATTTCTTTACAATTCGGTACAAAATTCAGTATTTCAAGAGCCGCAATGCATCTATGTACATACGTACATATCGTCAAGAAGCAGCCCGTAAAGAGCCGCATGCGGCTCCGGAGCCGTAGGTTGCCGACCCCTGGGCTGGGCAGAGCTGAAATTTGTCACGAATATAGCCTCGAGTCTGTCCTTTGTAATCCCATAGAACGAACTGACAACAGCAACAACGGAGGTGTTTAGAGTGTTGGGGGGGGGGGGGGGTGAGGGTTGGTCACTAAAGCCGAGGCATGCGGAGGTCGCCGATTTGGTTTCACTCACGGACTGGGGGGGGGGGGGGCAGCCTCACTCAGCCTGGAGCTTCCCAGCGCTGCTCCGAGTCTCAACACTCACGCGGGATTCGAAAGCCGTCATCAGCAGGAGTGGTGGTGGACCGAGTAAAAGTCACCTCTTCCCGTAGAGTGTGACGCTGGAGCCGAGAAAAAGCAGGGGGTTAGCCCGTTATCCGTTATTCATAATTTATACTCCAGTACTTGAGTCGTGTCTGTCTGCACATAATGATAGCGGGGAGCGGTCTTGTTCGCGGTTAGCGCGCTGGGCTACGAACCCGGCGACCCGAGTTCGATTCCCGCTCACGGCCAACACCAGTGACGATTATCTGAACCGATCCTGAGCCGCGTCTAGGTTGACTCAGCCTCAAATGAGTACCTGGCGCGGTGTGTGAACATCGCCACCGGGGAGACAAAGGCGGCCGGGCGTGGTGTTGGCCACCCACCCTCTGCGTGTGCCGTGCCGGCCTTCGTATGGTGCTGCTCGCGAACAGCACTTGCCCCAACAGTCTGTTAAGACTACACGGGAGATCTTTGTCTTTGTGTACGCAATGAGATGTCCCTACCTAGGGGGTCTATTGAAGGCGTTTACGCGCACATCGGGATACAGCGGTGGCGCGGGTGGGCAGCGCGCCGCGCTACGAACCCGGCCACCCGAGTTCGACTCTCGATCGCGGCTGTCATCAGTGGCGCGCGCAATCAGCACGCAGCCCGACCGCAAGCACCCTCCCCAGTCGCACATCAACAATGCGCACTGCCCAGTGACCAGATTTGGTGAAGTATGGTCAGCCAAACAAACTCCCAGCATGACCGCCGCGGCACGGCTCTGTTGTATACATATACGCAGAGGCTTATCATCCAGCAGTGGATTGGCCAAGGCGCTGTCGTACAAGATACGGACCCAATGATTGGTTAATATTTGAACAGGCGCGCACACAAACATAGCTATTGGCGGTAATGTTTTAACTTTGGGGTTAATGATTAACAACGGTACCGCATATATTTTGCACACAGACAAAGATTATCCGTGTAGCCTTAACAGACTTTTGGGTCAAGTGCTGTCAGCGAGCACCTATGAAGGCCGGCACGGCACACTCGGGGGTGGGTGGAAACCGCCACGCCCGGCCGCCTTTGTCTCCCCAGTGGCGATGCTGCTTTCCCTGGCTGCGTCTGTGCTCAGCAGTGTCTACAATAGTGCAATAACAACCCTGCAGTTTAACGTGCATCCAAGCCCTTATGTCAATCCGCTCGCCTCTTATTAACCTTGGCCCGGTGGCTCTGCTGATGAGCCTAGCAAAGGGTGAAACCGGTGCCGAGATGTCTCGTATCTGCAAGCGGAATGATGCTGCTGCTGCTCCTCTTGTCCTTTCTACTGTTGCTGATGCTGCTGCTGCTGATGATGATAGTCACTCGTAGCCGATGGAATAATGTAATCGCCGTTCCTAATGCGAGTTTGACTCCCGTGTGTGGGGGGACAAATGAGTACGCGGAGACATCTCACCGCGCACACGAGGGAGACACTACTCACGTCGAATGCAAAAAAAACCCTAAAATATGAAAAAATACTAATCAGTAAATAAACGTTAACCAAAACAAATGTCCACAGACTTCCACTCGCGTAAATGTCTGTGGACATGCCATGCATCATGCTATGATCGATTATTATTGTTACTGTATCATAGTTGTCTTGCAAGGGGATTGGTGTACACGCGTGCTGTGTGTTCGCGTATTCTACGAATATGTGGCAGCAATCATCCATCGTCAATCGACTGCTGGACGAGTGTACGGGGATGTTTGTGCGGCCAAATGCGTCGTCTGCATCGCGTCCGTTGTCTTTTTGAGTCACCAATCGAGCGCGCTTCGCTCGCTCTCCACTGGTTACAACGTCACACTCCACGGGAGAAGGCGAATTACTCGGTCCACCACTACTACTGCTGACGATGCTGCTGATGATGCTGCTGATGGGTCTCGTATCCCGCGTGAGTGTTGAGACTCGGAGCAGCGCTGGGGAGCTCCAGGCTGAGTGAGGCTGCCCCCCCCCCCCCCCCAGTCCGTGAGTGAAAACACATCGGCGACCTCCACTTTAGCGACCCCCAACATTCTAAACACCGTTGTTGTTATTGATGTTGTTGTTGTTGATGTTGTTTATGTTGTTGTCAGATCGTTCTATAGGATTACAATGCACAGACTCGGGGCTATAACCGTGCCGAACGCCCAGCTCTCTCTAGCGCCTCTAGAACATCGCTAGAATTCTGCACCATTCGCTCAGTTACTTATCGTGTCTCTGTGCTGGCAGCACCACCGTTAGAGGAACACAATACAGTTATAGGGAATTATAGTCGACGTTTCGGGCAACGCTCCTTTCTGATCGCTGTATATATTTGTCGAGTGTATCCATAACGGTACAATTAATACAGCACACGAGTGCCGGTCCTGGTCCTCCTCACAGTCGACTCAGCCTTAAATGAGCACTGTCACTGGTGCGATGGTAAACGTCAGCACCGGGGAGACAAAGGCGGCCGGGCGTGGTGCTGGCTACCCACCCCATCGCGTGCCGTGCCGGCCTTCATAGGTGCTCGCTAACGGCACTTGCCCCGACAGTCACTTAAAGCTACACGGGGGATCTTTGTCGTTGTGCACGTAACGGGAGCGGTGGTGGAGCGATTAGCGCGCTGCGCTGTGATCCCAGCGAACCGAATTCGATTCCCGATCACGGTCAATATCAGTGGCGATTATCTGAACCTATTCTGCCCCCCTAGGTCGACTCAGCCTTAAATGTTGCGCGGTGTGCAAAGTCGTCAGGGGCGTGGTGCTGGCCACCCACCCCATCGCTCGCCGTGCCGGCAACCCTTCGTACAGCTGCTGCTGTGCAGCGTGTTCAAGACGACACGGCGAGGTCGTCGTCTTTGTCTGCTGTCAGGAACCCACAACGCGCTCGGCAGTCGCCTTGCTCTCGGCTTTCATCGTCACACTCCTCCACCGGGACCCGTGGGCGAATTGCTCGGTCCACCACTACAACTGCTGATGATGATGCTGTTGATGATGATGATGCTGTTGACGAGTGTTGAGACTCGGAGCAGCGCTTGGAAGCTCCAGGCTGAGTGAGGCTGCCCCCCCCCCCCCCAGGCCGTGAGTGAAACCAAATCGGCGACCTCAGCGTGCCTCCGCTTTAGCAAAACCCCTCTCCCCCAACATTCTAAACACCTCCGCTGTTGCTGCTGTTGTTGGTGTTGATGTTGTTGTCAGATTATTTCTACAGGATTACAATGCACAGACTCGGGGCGATATTTCACGGACATCGGTAGAATTGACACAACGCTCGCTCTCGAATGGACATCGCATTTTACGTTAGATGTATTCTATCGGGGTAATTCGTATATATATGTGAACACGGATAATTTGTATATTGACATATATGTGCAAGATATGTATATATATAGTTACGAGTTGTCTTACCACAAGACAACCCACGTACATATATAAATACACGCATATAAAAATCCCATACGTACTATTTAAGGCACAAACACGCTATATGTTTTGTATATATCAGTGCGAATAATATATATGATGCAGACCAGAACACAATTAGTCATGTTCAAAGATACGTCACACTTGCACATACACCTACGGACCATTGACCGGCGTAGTGAAGTATGGTCAAATACCCCCCCCCCCCCCGTATATTGGATTGACAAACACGGCTCTGCGTGCACGCCATACATACAAAGACAAAGACCCCCTCCCCGTATAGCCTCAACAGACTGTTGGGGCGAGTGCTGTTAGCAAGCAGCACCTACGGAAGCCGGAACGAGGGCACCACGCGCGCCCGGCCGCCTTTGTCTCCCCAACACACGAACACACACGCACACTACACTTGCAATGATTGCGACATATACAGTAGTACATATTGCAATGACTTACGATTGTCAATTACTGTGATTATGGCAGTAATACAGAACTATAACTTTAAGTACATATTTACTGCATTTATTTTTCAGATAAGGATAATTTCTATCATATTTAGAGTTATGTTTGTAGTAAAGTAATATATATGTGAGAATGCAATGATCACGTGTAATATGTTCACATATGCGTGGTATATATTTTATTGGCAGATGTTTTGTAAGCGGCTGTATTTAACAATTCACGTAAACTAATTACATACATTGCTCACACATATACACACGCTAAACACATACATATACACGTTTAAACCACGTAAATATGTATACAACCACTAAACAACGTGTATATATATATACACTAAACCCATACAAAAACACCTTTCCATCGTGTATCCTTAACACACTGCGTGCCGACACGGCACACGAGGGGGTGGGTGACCAGAACGACGCCCGGCCGCCTTTGTCTCCCCAGTGGCGATGTTTACACACAGCACCAGGTGCCCATTTGAGGCTGAGTCGACCTAGGCGAGGCCCAAAACCGGTTCAGACAATCGTCACCGGGTATTGGTAGCCGTTGAGCGGGAATCGAACTCGGGTCGCCGGGTTCGTAGCGCAGCACGCAAACAGCTACACTACCGCTCCCCACACTCTCATACAATCTCCGTGTAACACACAAACACACACACGCACGCAGTACATCTCGTTCACGCGTCCACCTATTCCCATTGTTGTCACCCGCAGTCGCAGCCTTCATTAATAACCGGTGTCGGGACGCGGTCTAGGACCAGACGACACCCAGACGGGAAAGAGAATCAGCAACCCCCACTGCTCTGACACACAACAACAACAACAACAACAGCACTAACAACAACATTCCCAACAATACTCACAACAACACTGCTCACGACAATGCTCACGACAACAATACTCACAATAATCACAACAACAATCCTCACAGAAATACTCACAACAACACTGCTCACTGCAATACTCACGACAGCAACACTCACAATAATCATATCAACAATCCTCACAACAATACTCACAACGACATTCACAACAATACTCACAACAACAACATTCACAACACTACTCACGATAATACTCACAACAACAACATTCACAACAACACTCACAACACAAATACTCACAACGACAACAACATTCACAACAATACTCACAACACAAATACTCACAACGACGACAACATTCACAACAACAACGACAACAACATTCACAACAACAACGCACCACAACAACGCTACTCCCTCCCCGACACGCGCACATCACGGCGACACGTTCGCTTACCTCGGGACCACCCTCAACGAATCGCTTCGAGGAGTGTTGAGCGGTGGCCGGGGGGCAGCTGAGCGGCTGTGATCGAGATGAGTCGCCAGGCGCTGGCGGTGGTAGTGGTGGTGGGTAGATAGGGTAGCGAGTCGGGTGGGTGGGTGAGTAGCTTTGGTGAGCAATAGATGGAACCGGCGACGGGAGCGAGCAGGCTGCAGCAAGAGAGTACATCAGCTGTCGGCACCGCCAAGTGGCTGCTGCTTTTGCCCGCTGCTGCTGCTGATGATGATGGCGATGCTGTACGGCCGAGCAACCAGGCGAGTGGGCTGGTTGGTGAGCGAGCGAGCGAGCGAGCGATGCGGTGGAGCGGGTGAGTTGAGGAGGTGAGCTAAGCACGGTAGATGGTGGCTGCTCGGGTGGTTGGGGGGGTGCTCGCCCTCGGTTGTAAATTGAAGAGTTTCGACCTTTTTTGCGCTATCAGCAGCGACGGTCCATCGGTGGCACGGGCAGAGGTGGAGGAGGTTGCCTCCGGTAACAAAGACAAAGATCCCCCACACCTCACTCGTGTAGCCTCGACAGACTGTTGGGGCAAGTGCTGTGAGCGACGCGCGCGGGTTGGGGTTGTCGATGTTGTCGCGTCGATGGTTGTCGTGTTGATGTTGGGAAAATCAACGATGGGGAATTTAATGACGGCGTGAAATCGGATGAGATCTTCGGTCCAATGCCAAGAGCAGTATGATTACGCGTACAGATGATGATCACAAGCGAGACTATAGTTTTCGTTATAGAATGTGTTGATGATGAATATTCGTATCCTCGTTGTCTGTTGTTAACTGTCAAATTGGTCGTCTGCTTTAAATATTTTTTTACCAGAAAAAAAATATTCTTATTCCCAGCTTTGGGTATGGTCACGAACCGTCGAGCATGTAGTCTCCTCCCAGAAAATAAATTTTCTTCCAGCAGTTGCAATTTTTAGTGTCAACAATTTTTTACCATTTGGTATCAATAATACTCGTTTCGTTACAGCGTATCAGCCGTTCTATATTTGATTGTAGTTGCCTGCTAACAACCTCTATATTGCAGCAGCATTGCAATTGTTAAATATAATTAATGATGATAATACAAGGTGATTGTTTGCTTTACAAACTAGAGTTTTGGTCAGCCGTCGCTCTCAATCTGTCCGACTCGTGTAATTTACGCATTCCTCAAAATCATTTCTTAGTGTCAATCTGCAGTTGCACCTTCTTCAGCATCAGCATCGTCATCGTCAGCATCGCGAGAACCAGTTGCGTTGTATTGGATGGTACGCTTGCTGTTGTCGGTTGCTTGTTGTCTGTTGTTGACACCCTTACGATCTTATCTCGCTCTTAAAATCATCCCCACCGCGCGTCTCTCTCTCTCTGTCTGTGTGTCTCTCTCTCTGTTTGTCTCGCTCGTATCTTCTCTTGCCAGATGTGCAAAACAGCGGCCGAGATGTACTTACGGCCGTCGCATCGAATGGTACAAAACAAACAAAAAAAATCCACGCTAATAGTGGACGACAAAAAACGTCTTAAAACGTTTCCTTCCGATCTTCTACGCGGAATTGTGTTGCAAGTTGCAAATAAAAAATCGCACGGCTTGTGTGCACCCGATGTTGTAGACTTAACGCGTTCGCAGTCGCACACATAACAGACGTTGAACCGAATTGTTATCACTGTACTTTCAATCTCGAGTCGAGCTTCTTAGTGAGGGTTGAAGAAAATAAAAAATGATTTATTCTCTCTCTCCCCTCTCTCTCTCTGTCTCTCTTGCTCTCTCTCTCCAGCCTCTCGCCGCCGAATATGAATAAATATTTCAAACGCAGCGCAGAAATCCGCAGGCAACAAATACGCGCTTGACAATCTTGTTCGATTTAAAACGTTCCGACCGTCGCCACCAGCTGGGCTATGAAGCTGCATTGAACACTGAAACCACCGCTGCCACCACCATCATCATCAGCATCATCATCAGCAGCAGCGGCGGCGGCGGCAGCAGCAGCTGTAGCAGCAGCAGCAAGCAGTGTAACGCACACACGCTCAAGACGCACGCAAGGCGGACACCACCACCACCCACCCACCCACACGTTCGCTCTCCGTTCGCTATTCACAACCCCCCCACCACCACCAAGCCCAACAACCACCAACCCCAGCACCTCCACTATCGCCACCACTACCACCGCTCTAACCCTCTCCCTAATAATTCATGCATCTAGCATCCATACCTCCCCTAACCCGGACCCTCCCCCCCTCCCTCCACCACAACCACCACCACCACCACCACCCGTGTCCAACCTCCTCCCTCACCCTCCCTCCTCCTCCTCTCTCTCTCTCCGCCCAGACATCCCCCCCTTACCCCCCCACCGCTCCCCCCACCAACAACCGCTCAGATGCAACACCCCCCCCCCCACCACCTAACCGCGCTGCGATCTTCACATCGCTTCGTCGGTGTAAGTCCGCGGGCTAAACAGCTCGCTCGAGACCCGCCTGGCCGCCTTCTGTTCTGCTCCGCGGTGTCCCCCGAAGCTCAGCCGCGTTCCGAGGCACGCGCAGCCGGGGACGATGGGACGGAGGGGGGCAAGCTTCCTTGCGCAGGTGCCAGGTGCATCGGTCGTGTTCCGGGGTTTTATTTTTAAATAAAATTTAAAATATTCGAATTTTATTTTTTTTAATAAAAAAAAAATATCGTTATTATGATTATGATTATTTGTGTCGCTTGGCAGGATGGTGGGATCTGGCTGTAGCTTGCAGCCCCCCGGAGACTCCATCCAGCAGTGGATTGACCATGGCTGCGCGTTTGTATATTTTCTCATCATGATCGCGACATATCTGGATTTGGGGGAGGGGGGGGGTGGAAGCTTTCATCCAGCAGTGGATTGACCCACGTCTTGTGTGTATGATGATAACGACATGTACACATATCAAGTACGAATATCCACGTGTGTGGTTGTGTGGTTGTGTGTGTGTGTGTGGTTATGTGTGTGTGTGTGCGTGCGGGGAGCGGTAGCGCAGTGGCTAGCGCACTACGCTATACGAACCCAGAAGCTTATCCGAGAGCAGATCGGCTGTCATCAGTGGCGAGCGGTGTCAGAACCGGTTCTGTGATTCCCGCAGAGATCGCCTGAGCCTGAAGCGAGTCTACCCTGGTGCGGGTGTAGTAAGTAAAACAAAATTAATCCGCAGTTGGGAAGACAAAGGCGGACGGGTGTGGGGCTTAACCGACCGGTCGTTCGTCGTGTCGGCTTCCGTCAGTGCCTCTCTAACAGCCCCTCCGTGTCCCAACAGCGTCACTCGTAGGCCACACGGGGGATCTTTGTCTGCATCCTCTTCTGCATGTGTGACGGAGATTCGTTTTTCACGTGTTTTTTTTTAATATTCATATATATTGATAGAGAGAGATATACGGGTCTGAAAGGCTGTGAATCCATCTAAATACAACGAGTAGTATTGCATTTATTTAAGCTCTCTCTCTCTCTCTCTCGCAGCACTCTGGCGATCCATCGCTGGATGATAATGATGATGATCATCATCATCATCATGATGATGATGATGATCATCTTGATGATGATGATGATGATGGCCTCCTACACACCTCCTCATCGTCCGCGTTCGCCGTCGTGAGTACGCAAATTTCACCCTCATGGGTGTTTTGAACGGGTGGATAGTGATGCACACACACACACACGTACATATATGCAAGGGAGGCCCCATGACATATATGTACGTTTTAATACAAGTGTAATTTTTTTCTGTTATGTATCTACATATTTAACATGAATATGCGGCCCTGGAATTGCACGTATGTTGAACTTCTTTCGCACCGTACGTAATCATTCGTGATTAAGATACATGCATGCATGCATCGTAATATTATTGTCAACGTATTATTTGATTTTCTAACACCAAGGCATTGTTAGGACTAACAACTCCTTGGAAAGGAGGTACTTGATTGGAATTAAGTTAACGTTTACGCGTGCAATTATTCGTTAATTAATTCAGTGATTCATTCCTTTCAATGTATACGTGGGGAGCGGTGGGGCCGCGATTAGCGCGCTGCGCTACGAACCCTGCGACCCCGAGTTCGATTCCCGCTCACGACCAACACCGGTGACGATTATCTGCACTGGTCCTGAGCCTCCCCTTTGTCGACTCAGCCTCAATTGAGTACCGAGTGCGATGTGTATAAACATTGTTACTCGGGAGACAAAGGCGGCCGGGCGTGGTGCTGGCCACCCACCCCCTCGCCGTGCTGTTCTGGCCTTCATAGGTGCTCGCTAACAGCACTTGCCCCAACAATCCGTCAAGGCTATGCGGGGGATCTTTGTCTTTGTCCGCATGTCTGCAAGGATATTTCCTTCCAACCCTACATTCACTTTTGAGCCGAACGCGTTCCGAATGGGGTAACCTCCGTCGGTGGGAGATGGAGCGACGACGATGATGATGATTATTAAAATCGCCTCGTGCTGTGCAGGTGCTATAGGCGCAGCTCGATTCATCGCAGCATCTCATGGGAAGGTGCCTCCACGGTTTGGTGGGGGTGGGGGGGGGTCTAGAGGGAGGGGGGGAGGGGCATTCATCCAGCAGTGGATTGAACATGACCGATGATTGACTATAATCGACTGATGTATTCACGGCGCGATTATTGATTCGGCAACATTTCAGGCGTGATGTGAACATTTGCCGTAGGCCCCCCAAAAAAAACGCCAAGCGGCCAGTGACCAGCAGCACTGTCAGCGTCGCCAGAGATCGGATTCTAACACGTCTTCTGGAATCGAGCAAGTTGATTGTGAAACGAGTTTGGGGAAGAGAGACGACGATGGCGATGATGGTGGTGATGATGATGATGGTGGTGGGAGAGGGAAGTCCAATGTGGGGCAGCACGAGGGGAAGGAGCGGACAGAGGAGTGAGGTGACCTGCAGTGTGGTGCGTGGGTGGTGAGTGAGTGGGTGAGTGAGTGTTGTTGTGACCTGCAGTGTGGTGCGTGGGTGGTGAGTGAGTGGGTGAGTGAGTGTTGTTGTGACCTGCAGTGTGGTGCGTGGGTGGTGAGTGAGTGGGTGAGTGAGTGTTGTTGTGACCTGCAGTGTGGTGCGTGGGTGGTGAGTGAGTGGGTGAGTGAGTGTTGTTGTGACCTGCAGTGTGGTGCGTGGGTGGTGAGTGAGTGGGTGAGTGAGTGTTGTTGTGACCTGCAGTGTGGTGCGTGGGTGGTGAGTGAGTGGGTGAGTGAGTGTTGTTGTGACCTGCAGTGTGGTGCGTGGGTGGTGAGTGAGTGGGTGAGTGAGTGTTGTTGTGACCTGCAGTGTGGTGCGTGGGTGGTGAGTGAGTGGGTGAGTGAGTGAACATGTGTGTGGGTGAATGGTTGAGTGTGTGGATGAGTGGTTGGGCGATTGAGTGTTGTTGTGACCTGCAGTGTGGTGAGTCAGTGAGCAGGAGAGTGAGTGCGTGATTGAGCGAGTGAGCGAGTGTGTGGGTGAGTGTGTTGGTGAGTGATTGGGCGAGTGAGTGTGTGTTGTTGTGACCTGCCGTGTGGTGAGTGAGTGAGTGGGAGAGTGGGTGAGTGAGTGGGAGGGTGAGTGAGCGAGTGTGTAAGTGAGTGAGTGGGAGAGTGAGCGAGTGTGTGAGTGAGCGAGTGTGTGGGTGAGTGGTTGAGTATGTTGGTGAGTGATTGGGCGAGTGAGTGTGTATTGTTGTGACCTGCAGTGTGGTGAGTGAGTGGGAGAGTGAATGAGTGAGTGGAAGTGAGTGAGTGGGAGAGTGTGTGAGTGAGCGAGTGTGTGGGTGAGTGAGTGGTTGAGTGTGTTGGTGAGTGATTGGGCGAGTGAGTCTGTGTTGTTGTGACTGCTTTGTGGTGAGTGAGTGTATGAGTGAGTGAGTGTGAGAGTGAATGAGTGAGTTGGAGGGTGAGTGAGTGGGAGAGTGAGTGAGTGGGAGGGTGAGTGAGTGGGAGAGTGAGTGAGTGGGAGAGTGAATGAGTGAGTGGGAGGGTGAGTGAGTAAGCGTGTCGATGTAGAAGTGAATCGGACAACGGATGAGACGAAACAACCATTTCTGATTTTGGGGTTGGTGGATCAGAGAGGGATCGACAACGAGATCTGGTTTCTTACACAAGGGCAGTACAGCAAGTAGTTTCTTCATATTTGTGTGTGTGTGTATGCACAGGGACGAATCCTTTACGTCATTTGTTGTTTTTCCGTCTCTGCTGTCGCCTCGTGTGTGTTCGTTGGGGCTTTCTCGGGCAATTCGTTTTAAAAAGTGGATTCCCTCCCCCTGCACACACACACACACAACCCAACGTCGCAGGGGTCTGATCGAGAGTTATTGATACAGAGTTATTATCGAGAGTTATCGATACTTGGTGACACGATCGCGGATGAATACGCACATATACATAATGACGAATATCATTTAGTGGATGTATCTAAAAGCAGCAGCAGCAATGATGATTATAATAAAACATGTTTTGGCACTGCTATCACGAGAAGCATTATTTTTGTTTCGTAGGGCCAAGGCGGCCCTCAACGTGGACGGTCTAGACACGGATCTTGTCCCTTCTCGACTTACATTGAATGTCTGTCCGTCTGTCCGTCTCTCTGTCTGCCCGCATGTCTGTCTGTACGTCCGACAATGCGCTGCTTTATCCGGCGAACTCTCTGTTCTTCTGTACGTCTGTGTGACCCATCCTTTGTCGAATTCCTGCGCCTCAACTTTCGTCTGTCCATTCCTCCGTACATCCGTCTGCGTGCGTGCTCGTCTTCTTCTCTGTCTATCTGTCTGTCTATCTGTATTTCTGTCTGTCTGTCTTTCTTTATATCTGTCTGTCCGCTCGTGTCCCTGTCTGTAAGCGCGTCTCCCTGCGCCGACGATTGTCCGTTTCTGGTGTCTGTCTTTGGGGTCCATGTTCTCTGTGTGTCTAAATTCCGAAATATGCAAAATGTTCAATAACCATCTCTCGTCTCGGCACAGATGCGCACACACGTGCGGGTTTACTGTCTTATCTTGCTGTGATATCCCGAGGAGCGGCGGCGCAGCAGTTAGCGCACTCCGCTACGTAATCGGCGATCTGCATACCCACACCGCCTCTTTGCCAGGCCCCCGACCGCTACCCACCAGCGTGGTGAAGTATGGCGAAACAACCTTTCGTGACCGACACGGCGCGTGGGGAGGGCCTTCATCCAGCAGTGGATTGACAAAGGGCAGTAAATTATAGATTAATTATACATCGCATTTTTGCATTTACATGCATCTATGCATCCTCTGCTCTCAGCGAAGCGAGACGAAGAGTCGATTTTTCAAGGGCACATGCATGTACTCATGCGTGTATGCAATCAATCACGCGTGAGTGTGTAAAGCGTGTGTGTGTACATGTGTGTGTGCGTGTACATGCGTGTGTGAGGAGCGGTAGTGTAGCAGTTAGCTGCGCTATGAACCTGGCAACCCGGGTTCGATTCCCGCTCACGGCCAACACCAGTGACGATTATTTGAATCGGTCCTGGGCCTCCCCTAGGTTGACTCAGCCTGAAATGGGTACCTGGTGCGGTGTGTAAACATCGCCACTGGGGAGAAAAAGGCGGTCGGGCGTGGTGCGGCCACCCACCCCCTCGTGTGCCATGCCGGCCTTCATAGGTGCTCGCTAACAGCACTTGCCCCTACAGTTTGTTAAGGCTATACGGGGGATTTTTATCTTTGTGTGCGGGTTGCGCTGGCGAAGTGGTTAGCGCGCTGCACTAGGAACCCGGTGAGCCGAGTTCGATACCCGTTCAGGGCCACCATCACCGGCGACGATGATCTGAACCGGTACTGGGCCTCCACTAGGTCTACTCAGCCTCAAATGATGCGCAAACATCGCCTCACGAGAGACAAAGGCGGCCGAGCGTGGTGCCGGCCACCCACCCACCCACTCGTGTGCCGTGCCGGTAGCCTTCATAGAGGCTCCTCACTAACAAACATTTCCCAAAACAGTCTGTGTGTGTGTGTGGGGGGGGGGGGGGGAGCGGTGGCGCAGTGGTTAGCGGCACACTGCGCTACAAACTCGGCCGGCCACTTCAGTTCGATTCCCAATCAGCGGGGCTGCCGACCTCAGCGAGTGACTGGGCCTCCGTCTAGATCGACTCAGCCTTAATTCTTCTAAAAACACCGACACTAGGGGACAGAGGCAGCTCCGCGCGACGAGATGGGTCACGGCCGCCTGCTCCATCAATCCCCGCACGGCGATCTCATCGTCCCATCTCCACGGCGATCGCCTTGGCATCTTTTGTGGCTGTCATTCCGTGACCTGCTCCTGCCCGTCAACTCCCGTCCAGCCGTGAGAAGTCTCTGCCCAAGCAGATCGCTCGCTCACTCACTCGCTCACTCGCTTACTCGCTCACTCGCTCGCTCACTCGCTTGCTTACTCACTCACTCGCTCACTCACTCGCCTACTCGCTTACTCACTCGTCCACTCGCTCACTCACTCGCTTACTCGCTCACTCGCTCACTCACTCACTCGCTCACTCGCTCACTCACTCGCTCACTCACTCGCTTACTCATTCACTCACTCGCTTACTCACTCGCTCACTCGCTCACTCACTCACTCGCTCACTCACTCACTTACTCACTCACTCACTCGCTCGCTCACTCGCTCGCTTACGTTTTAACGACCAAGTCAAATCTGACGTCCCCCCGATATGTTGTGCGTGTCCCTGCAGAGCAATTACATTCACGTGAACGGACGTCAATAGAAGGGGCGAGACGGTGCAGAGATGTTAACTACCTCGCCCGGTGTGCAGACGAAGGTCGTGGGTTCGATGCCGACCCTGACGCCTGCTGCTGTATAGTTGGGGTTTGCCTGCGTCTTTCACTCTCGTCGTGGTTCGCGTGGAATTATCTGCGGGTCCTCCGGTTTTTCCCTCCACATTTAGAATCAACAACATCACGCGTTCAGATCATTTGGCTGCTTATACATTTCCACGTGGTGATGATGAGCCCACTTTGTTGAGCTATAATTTGTGGCCAGGTCGTTTCTGAAAAAGAGCTACATAGCTCAGTGGGCCTTACCTGGTAACATGAAAAAAATCTATTTTTTTTAAAGAATAGGCTGGCAAAAAAAGCATATATAGAGATCTGCAGAACTTGGGCAATTGTTGGTAGCGTATTTCAACGCACACAGCGTTGAAATACGGTGTTTTTTCTGGAAGGCTTTTCTGTTTTTTCCAGGATTTTTCTGTTGCGTGTAGTCACTTTCAGATGTTTCGTGTTCATGTTCTTGTTTTGTTGCGGTTGCGCCCGAGTCAAGAGCCGCATGGCCCACAGGGTTATACCTAATAAATGAAACTGAAACTTGAAACTGAAATCTGAGTCGTTCTCTCTCTCTCTCTGAGTCGTTCTCTCTCTCTCTCTGAGTCGTTCTCTCTCTCTGAGTCGTTCTCTCTCTGAGTCGTTCTATCTCCCTCTCTCTGTCTGTGTCTGTTTCTCACTTCGAGACTTCGATTATTCGAGTACTTTACAGTGCAGCGGTCATGAACTAAATAAGCTGACACGTATGTATGGTGGACTTCTTTACCACCGTACGTAGCCAACCGCGCTAATCGGAGACAGACGCACGTTTTACAATTCCTCCACTAGGACGTGAGTGATAATTCTGCGGCATCCTACAGGATCTTCTATTTAGGATTGCACCCAGCTAGAACCCATATCTAACGGCGAGGGCTCCTCCCCCGTCGTCTTTAAAAAAAAAGTCCCGGGCAGTTCACCACTCACCATGGATGGGTTCAAGCGAGCCCGACTAGTACTGCTGATGAGACACTGCCAGTCGAAACCGGCCCTTGCCTGATAAACATTCGGGCAGTTCACGCGCACTGTGTTCAAGGGAGCCAGACTACTACTGCTGATGAGACACTGCCAGTCGAAACCGGCCCTTGCCTGATAAACATTCGGGCAGTTCACGCGCACTGTGTTCAAGGGAGCCAGACTACTACTGCTGATGAGACACTGCCAGTCGAAACCGGTGCTCGAGTTGTTGAAATAATTCCGCGTAAAATAACGCACTCCCGCAAACAGGGCCGGCTATGTGTGTGCGGCTGATGTGATGTGTAAAAAAACGACATGTTTATAACACTTGTCTTGTTTCACACGTAAGGAGGCTTTCGCGACCAATGTTATCAAAGAGAGAGGAGTCTGGGTTCGATCGCGAAATTGAACACGTGGCGTTAAACCCCGCCACCAGCCGACACAGCCAATTAGTGAGGTTTGAATTGGCACGTTCCGTTTACGAGACAAACCTTACGAGTTGGCTGTGCCGGGTGGTGGCGGGTTTAACGACACATTTATATATTTACGCGATCTAACCCCAAAAAAACCCCTCTATTATGAATGGTACTTTAATTATGTGTCGGTGTCATGTGCAGAGACGGATATGTGATGGAGACATCGGCTACTTGATCAGTTGCTACTTCGAACTCGTCTGTACTGTACATGATGCTTGGATGGAAATTGCTTAAATAAACGAAGATTATTGAATCGAATATAATGCATTACTTTGTTCTTCATAGCATTATTATTATTTGCATATATATACACATTGCACGTTTACACACGTACGCATACACACACACACATACCCTTTCACGCGACAGTACGTACACGTACACACATATACAAAAGACAAACATCCCCCGTGTAGCCTGTAAGAGACTGTAGGGGCAAGTGCTGTTAGCGAGTAGCACCTATGAATGCCGGAACGCTCCACGAGGGGGTTGGGTGGCCATAAACCACGCCTAGGCCGCCTTTGTCTCCCTAGTGGCGATGTTTAAGCACCGCACCAGGTATTCATTCGAGGCTGAGTCGACCACACATAAACACACACACACACGCAGCAATGCCCAAAGGCAAAGACTTCCAAGTATAGCCTTCACAGGCGGTTGGGGCAAGTGCTGTTAGCGAGTAGCACCCATGAGGGCCGGCACGGCACACGAGGGGGTGGGTGGCCAGCACCACGCCCGACCGCCTTTGTCTCCCGAGTAACGATGTTTACACACCGCGCCACATACGCATAAACACACACACACACACCACACAACACACACACACACCACACACACACACAACCCACACACACACCGCATTTCACAAAGCGGCGTCTGCGAGTTACCGTATGACGTCACTGAAGTGCAGAGAAAGTCCATTTAGAGTATCTGCCCGCTCAGACGGGCAATTGGCGAGCCATCGAGCGACGTCTCTCAGCCAGTGGTGTACAATTCCACGTTTCCATGACGGGGCGGGGGGAGGGCGAGGTGGGGGGGGGGGGGGCCCGGCCCAGTCGATCCATGTGAATACCATCTCCGAGGGAGATGCGTGCGTGCCTGGATCGGTGCCATTCTCGATGCCCGTGTGGAGCGCGGCGTGATTAGAGCGAGCGATGGAACACACGACGGGAGAGGTGGATGATGGATGATTCGGACTTCGGCAACACGGACACGACACTCGGCCGACACATAAGACGACGCAAACTCAAAGCACACAACGTGCACACAACAAAAAAACACACACACACACACACAGACACAAAGATCCCCCGTGTAGCCTTAACAGACTGTCGGGGCAAGTGCTGTTAGCGAGCAGCACCTATGAAGGCCGCCACGACACACGCGGGGGTGGTGTGGCCAGCACCACGCCCGGCCGACTTTGTCTCCCCAGTGACGATGCTTACTACACACTGCCCACGGCCACCAAGGCCATTGGCGATGCTTTGAACCGATTCTGGCTAGGCCTGCCCTAGGTCGATTCAGCCTCAAACGAGTACTTGGTGCGGTATGTGAACATCGCCACTGGGAAGACAAAGGCGGCCGGGCGTGGTGCTGGCCACCCACCCTTCCGTGTGCCGTGCCACCCTTCATAAGTGCTCGCTAACAGCACTTGCCCCAAAAGTATATTAAGGCTATACGGGCGATCTTTGTCTTTGTGTGTGTCTGTTTAATAGTGTCCATGGAGCTGTGTGCCTATGTGTGTGTCTGTGTCTGCCTACATTCTTGCATTTTCTCGGATACTTCAGATAATATGGGCGCCACGGTGGCTAGGAGATGTTAACTACCTCGCCTGGTGTACAGGAGGTCGTGGGTGCGATCCCGACCCTGACGCCTGCTGCTGTATATTTGGAGTTTGCGTGTCTCTCTCCGCGTGGATTTTTCTTCAGCTCCTCCGGTTTTACCCTCAACATTTAGGATCCGCACGCGTTTTGAGTATTTGGCTTCTGCTGTAAATGTTCCACTTGATGATGACGATGACGACGATAAGCCGCTTCGTTGAGCTATCATTTGTGGCCAGGTCGCTTCAGAAAAAGAGCTATGTAGCTCAGTGGGCCTCGCCTGGTAAAATTAAAATAAACATTTTATCTTTTGTTCAGACCAATGAACCCAAACAACCCTCAAGGCGCCTTAGAGGATGTCTCTGCGAGCCTTGGGCATTAACACTGAATCCTTCAAATCCTCAAGATGTCTTAAGCTGGCTCTACGAGCCTCTGGAATTAACGCGGAACCCCATGAAATTCCACGGATGCATTCGTCTGTCTCTATGAGCCTGAAGCATTAACACTGAACCATGCGGAATCCAAAATACGTCTCGTCACATGTTTTGTTCCTGTCATCATCATCATCATAACCATCATCAGGAGCAGCAGCCGTGGTCAATCCACTGCTGGATGAAGGCGTCCCAACGCTACCGCACACCCGTGTGAATCATCCACCCTGTGGCCTGCGCATGACCTGCACGCCGCCTCGTTTTCACCGCTCCCTCTCCTGGGAAGACGTCCTCTTTCGGACACACTACAGTACGCGGGGCGGTGTTGCTCAGTGAAAGGAAATTTTCAGGCGAACGCGGTTCTTCCATTCAGGAACGCTTTTGGCACAACGCGAAACGCGCACCGTTATAACGCGAAACGTGCGACCGTTATGAAGCAGAACGCGCCCGTTATAACGCGGAATGCGTTCGTTATAACGCAAAATGTGCGCCCGTTATAACGCGGAATGCGCTCGTTATAACGCAAAATGTGCGCCCGTTATAACGCGGAATGCGCTCGTTATAACGCAAAATGAGCACCCGTTACAACGCGGAATGCGCTCGTTATAACGCAAAATGTGCGACTGTTATGAAGCAGAACGCGCCCGTTATAACGTGGAACGCGCCCGTTATAACGCGAAATGTGCGACTATTATAACGCGGAATGCGCGCACCGTCACAACGCGGTCCGTGAGCGGTCGACGGCGAACTATTTTCTTGAGCCGCGCGGCTTAGCGGTGCGGCAACATCCTACAAGTAATGATGCAGTAACACGGCGGCGTACCCCCGGTGATTCGTCCCGCCATCTCACTGCTGCGCGTCCCTAGTAGTAGTAGTAGGAGTCCATCGTATCTGGCCAAACGCTATCGTTACAGGGCACATTCTTTCTGGGGAAATCGTTTTTGCTTCATCGCGTGTTTCGCTTAACGTGGACACTTTTCAGGAACGCATCTACGCCTACCAACGCGTTAAACGAGGACTTACCGTCTTGTGTATCTGGGAGGTGTGGGGGGTGTGGTGATGTTTATCCCGGGGCTATGTATTGGTGTTTGGAAGTCGGTGAAGGGATTCCTTCATCAGTGACATTAATGTGGCCCCAACGGTAGCGAGTTCTCTGTACTTAATACACTTTAAGTACGAGCGGTTATTAAATTCGTTTCAGTGCCTTACTAAGCTTTTTTTCTACGTCGCATCGTTCGTTATGAGAAGGAGCTTCATAGCTCATCGAATTCCACCTCCTCCACCAAGAGGCAAATACAACTTCTGATCCCAAGCTTGCCGCTTGCTGCTGCTGCTGCTGCTGTTCGTTGCTGTTGTTACTGCAGAAAGTTCGCGGTTCGAAACCAGCGGCCGCCCTGGTGATCACTGCGGTGGTGCGGTATGAACCCTGAGCCATCACTCACGCGCCGTCCGCTTCGCTCGCGAATCGACGTTAAAGACCCTTCCCCCTCCCCGTGACGTCTTTCGCAAGGGTAGATACGTTGCGTGCCGGCGTAAGCAATTTGGCGAATTTAAAAAATAATGCACCGCAAATTATTTAATTGCAATTACGCACAATCATCGACCCACCCACCCCCCTCCCTCCCACTATAATGAATGAGTTGTTTCACCCGGAGACAGCCTCACTGAGTCCCATGGCTCTTTACTCACCGAGGGTCCTGCCGGAAAGTAAATAAGTATATAAATGTTGATACAAGAATGTGCAACAAAAGACAAAGGCGCCTACACACGTGTGCGCACACGTGTGTATGCGTATGCGTGTGCGCGTGTGCGGGAATTCTGCATGCAACTGAGCGGTGGAGGTGGCGGTGGTGGTGGTGGTGGTGGCGGTGGTGACGGTGGTGGCGGCGGCGGTGGCGGCGGTGGTGGCGGTGGCGGTGGTGGTGGAGGCGGTGGTAGTGGTTGTGGTTGTGTGCCTGCCGCCGGGGTAGTCAAACAACAGCAACAACGACGACCACGACAACAACAACAAATCCATCTGTGCGGCGTTTCTCACTCGCAACAACGATCCGTGTCGCTGCGTCCGCACGGCTCCACGGGGAGGAGGCGCCTCCACCCCCCGCCCAAACGGGGCCAAGGGGAGAGGGACTGCCATTTTATTATTTAGTTTTTATTGTTGTTGTTATATTCTCTCTTGGTTTCCCGTTTTGAGGAGGTTGGAGCAGGGAGGAGAGAGAGAGAACGTGCGGAAGAGGATGCAGGAGGAGGAGGAACGATGTCTCCCCCCCCCCCTACTCCTCATTCTCAACCAACCCCCCATCCTCTCGCGTAGCCTGTCTGGCTCTCTCATTTTCTCCGTCTTTCATTCTCTGCCTCATTCTCTGTCTCTCTCATTCTCTGTCTCTCATTCTCTGCTTCATTTTCAGTGTCTCTTATTCTCTGTCTCTCATTCTCTGTCTCTCATTCTCTGCTTCATTCTCAGTGTCTCTCATTCTCTGCTTCATTCTCAGTGTCTTTCATTCTCTGCCTCATTTTCTGTCTCTTTCATTCTCTGCCTCATTCTCTGTCTCTCTCATTCTCTGTCTCTCATTCTCTGCTTCATTTTCAGTGTCTCTTATTCTCTGTCTCTCATTCTCTGTCTCTCATTCTCTGCTTCATTCTCAGTGTCTTTCATTCTCTGCCTCATTCTCTGTCTCTCTCATTCTCTGTCTCTCTTATTCTCTGCCTCATACTCAGTGTCCCTCATTCTCTGTATCATTCTTTGTCTTTCATTCTGTCTCTCTTATTCTTTGTCTCTCATCCTCTGTCTCAATCATTCTCTGTCTCATTCTCTGTGTCTCTCATTCTCTGTTTCCTCCTTCTCAAGCAACCCCATCATCTCTCATTCTCTCCGTCTTTCATTCGTTGTCTCTTTCATTCTCTGTCTGATTCTCAGTGTCTCTCATTCTCTGTGTCAATCATTCCCTGACTCGTTCGCTGTGTGTTCCATTCGCTATGCCTGTCATTTAATTATCTCTGTCATTCTCTTTAATTATGTGCGTCTCTCTGTCTCTCATTCACTCTGGGCGTTTCTTTCATTCTCTATGTCTGTGTCGTTCATTCTCTATGTCTGCATCTCTCACTATGCAGTGTATGGGTGTGTGTGATTGGCAGTGTGGGTGATTGCGGTGATGGTGGTGATGTTGATGATGGTAATGATGATGGTGGTGGTGCTGATGGTGATGATGATGACAACTACAGCAGAGAATGCAATTAATCACACCTGATCACAATCCGGCGATTCGATTAATTATTGTGGGCGGAAGTGCATCAAATCAAACATGAGAATCGACACGAAATCTACCGTCTCATTTGTATCGTTTCTCTCTCGTGTGTATGCGCATAAACACGTCATTAGCATAACATTTGCATACGATTTGCATACGATTTGCATACGATTTGCATACGCCAGACTGTCGATGATTGCACATCGGTGTTTCATTATTCGCGTAGCTTCGTCGCCAGCGCCCACTGCGCGCGGCACGTGCTTTAAACTCGCCTCTGCCGAGCGACCAGCAACAATCGATCAAAGTTGCCATGAAGTTGATTTCGGTCCATGTGTTTACAGGTCGTGGTTTGGGACTTAAGACGCAGGGACGGGGGGGGGGGAGCGGTGGTGCAATGGTTAGCGCAGCGCGCAAGCAAACCCCCCGGACACATCAGTGGCGGGCGATATCCGAATCGGTTTCTCGGGCCCTGTGTATCCCCCTTTATCAACCCGTGCTGACCAGTGCGGTGAAGTATGGTCAAACAACCACCTCACTCCCCCATGACCTAGGGGCCGTCCATAAATGACGTCACGCGATTTTGGACGATTTTTGACCCCCCGCCCCCCTTCGTCACACGACGTCAGAAAAAGTTAGACCCCCCCCACTCAAATATGACGTCACAAGGCTCTGCCCCCCCCCCAAAAGACAATAAAACATGCTTCAAATCGCTTTAAACTATTGTCATTGTAGTGCGTATTTAATGTGGCGTTGCACTCTGATGTTAATGGAGAAAACATTTATTAAAAAGTCTAGTTAATTAAGTAGAACGTGTTGTCTATATATATTTAAAGTTGCGCATTTTGATGTGACGTCACATTTCTCAAACCCCCCCCCCCCCTCGTCACACATCGTCACAAATGTCTGACCCCCCCCCCCACCCCCAGGTGCGTGACGTCATTTATGGACGGCCCCCTACACGGGCGCAGGGAGGCTTTCATCCAGGAGCGGATTGACAGAGCGCTGAGTGCATGTGCTTTCGTTTAATATTCGTGGGTTTGCTGCACATGTTTCCGGCCGCTCTCTGCGGTAGAAGTGGTGCTTGTGGTAGATGCGTTCCAAAAAAAAAAAGAATAGGGCGCGCAATGCGAAACCGCACGTGGAGACAGCGGCCTATCGAGTAGTGCACAAGTACAAATAGTACACGTAGTACACACACACAGTACATAGTACACACACACAGTACACATAGTACACACACAGTACACATAGTACACACACACAGTACACACACAGTACACACACAGTACAACAAGTACACACACAGTATACCCACAGTACACACAGTATACACACACTGCACACAGTACAAAGAGTACACACACAGTTCACATACTGTACACACAGTACACACACACTGCACACAGTACACACACACTGCACACACACAGTACACACAGTACACACACTGTGCACACACAGTGCATACGCACTGCACACACTGCACACATATCGTTGTTTCACATCCGACCGCAACCCGCGTAAAGCGAATTTGTGGCGTCATTCGGTTCGCCGCAGATGCGCCGTGGAATCGCACAAAGCGAACACGCATGAAGGGGGGGGGGGGCGACGGGTGTCTGAGTGGGGGGCCGTGTTCACAGTGGACAAAGAGACGGACAAGCGTGGAGGCTCATTACAGGATATCTGACGACAGACAGACAGGGGAAGACACGTAGGAGTACAGCATGCCAAGCAGAGGACGGGAAAGACAGAGTTCCCCGGTGTAGCCTTAGCAGACTGTAGGGGCAAGTGCAGCTATGAAGGCCGGCACTTATTTTGAGGCTCAGTCGACCTAGGGGAGGCCCAGGACCGGTTCCAATAATCCTCACTGGGTGTTGGTAGCCGTGAGAGGGGAATCGAACTCGGGTCGCCGGGTTCGTAGCGCAGCGCGCTAACCGTTCCCAAAACAAACACACAAAGAGACATCAACAACAACAACCGCCATTCGCTGCTAAGTGGCGCTTGTGCCAGGCTAGGTGCACTTTAAGGCGACGTGAAGTGCCGAACGCCCGCCTGTCAGCAGGCCACGGGGCAGACCCCAGGTGCCACAGGTTGACTGGCTGAGATCCAAAGACAGAGAGGCATAGAGACAAACACACACACACAGACTCGCACTTACATAGACACTGCCACACAAAAGGCTCACGATCCACACAGAGAGAAAGAGAGAGGCACGGACAGAGGGGAGGGAGGGAGAGAGAGAGTAGAGGGGAGTGAGCGACGGATGCTCAATAAGGGAGAGAGGCAGGGAGGGAGAGACAGAGAGAGAGAGAATGCAATGGGGGGTGGGGAGATGGAGAGAGAGGGGGGGAGAGAGATTCCATCACACCAGCACGAGAGAAGCCGGCACAGTGGCGCAGAGAGGGAGACACGTGTTCAGTCAACGGCATCGATTCATCAGCGTGATGGGAGATGACATCCCGCCAAAACATCACCCATCAACCCATCATCATCATCGTCGTCGTCGTCGTCTCATCGCCCCATCACTCTTCAACCATCCTCCCCATCACGCATCTTCTTATAGCCCATCACCCCCTTCCCCCCCCCCCCCCCCATCATGCTATACCACATGGCATTGTATCGCACTTCTCTTAAAGTCTCATTCCTCCTCCACCCATCATCCCATCGCCCACATGTTCAACGTTTCATCACCCATTATCCCATCATCTAAACGTCCCATCCTCCCATCACCCCATCACTCCATCATCCCCTTATCCCGTCATCCCATCATCCCATCCTCCCATCACCACATCCTCCCACCATCCCATCACGCCAGCACGCGGAAGAGCACGGAGCCATTCAGTGATGTTCATGGCGTGGACTTGTGAGTACAGTCTTGCCTGTCTGTAGAGCTGTCTGTCTGTACAGCTGTCTGTCCATATGGTTGTCTGTGTATAGACATGTCTGTCGATTGTATCGTCTGTCAATCTGCTGGGTTGTCTGTATATAGATAGCGCCGTATGTCTGTCTGTAGAGCTCTCTGTCTGCACGGCGGTCTGTTTCTCTATGTGGCTGTCTGTCTGTAGGGTTAGCCGTATGTAGATGGGATTGCCTGTCTGTAGGGCAGTCTGTTTGTAAAGTTCTCTGTCGATGAGGCTGTCTGCAAGTATACAGGTCTGTATATTTGCCTATAGAGTTAGTTATTTGTTGTAAGTGCATATACATATATTTCCCCATGACTTTGTGTGTGCGTATCAGGACTATCTGTGTCAATGTGTCTACACATACGGTGTGTGTCTATACGTGCGCGTCCTTCATATGTGCTCGCCTACAGCACTTGCCCTCCCAAGTCTGTTCAAGCTATACGGGAGAATCGATGTCTCACCTTCATGTCTGTCTGCACGCGTGTAAATCTCTCTGTCTGTCTATCGGCTTGCTTACATCAATCCCTCCGTCTGTCTACGTTCATGCGGGCCTACTTGTCCGTCTCTATACGTCTGTGTTGTGCCTTAGACAGATCTGTCCCTTTGTGTGCCATTGCATCTGTCCCGTTTGTCACTGTGTCTGGCCGTTCGACCTCCCGCTCGTTTATCCGTCTGTCCGTTCATCCGTCCACGCTTTCACTCCGTCCGTTCATTCGCCAGCCTCGCTCCGTTTAACCAACCGCGTCTGTTCGTTTGTCCACTGGTCCGCGGCGATTTCATTCGTGTCGGATCTGAGTTCCAAATATAGAAAAAGCAGACACTGTATCCTTCACGCATCTGTCTTCTCCACGTAAAAGAAGAAATGCTTACTTTGATTTTATTCACGCAAAACCGCCGCTTCCACTGCCTCGTTTAAGACTTGTGCACGATTTCAGCAGCATCGATTCAGGACGAGCAAAGCACAGGCCCCAGTGTCGGGCAGTCTTTCCCCCCCCCCCCGCCCCCCCGGCTTATACGTCCGCACATTGAGCTAAGAAGCCGATCCAATTGGCTCTCATCAGCAGTCACGAGTTTGCTCCCTTGCTTGCTTGCTCCCGTTCGAATCGATGCTGGCGAACTGCCAGGTTGTTAATAGGCAAGGGAAGCCCTCTTCTTCAAGACGCGGGTTCCGAGCTCGGGCGCGCAGAAATTTCGCAGCCAAAGTCGCAAGAAGTATCGCCACTATCCTGCCGCACGGTAATTTTTCTTCCACTACTACTGCCGCTACGCATGATCGCTGACGATTAAAGCGAAGGATAGAGGACGACTGAGACATCACGCCTGGAGAACAGCAACGCCTAAGACCTCTCGTTAATTTAAAGCGCATCGGAAATGAGAGGCCACAAAATCAGTGTTTGAATGATATTAATACTATCTATATGAATAACTTAATCGGTATGTCTCAAAGACCTCTTGGATACTTCCCGACAATGTAGAAGGCTGATATTTGGTACATATTTATCTTTGAGGACACAAACAACATGAAACATCTGAAAATCCGTGATTTTTCATTTTAAGGCCCCCAAATCTCGATTTAAATGCCCTATAAACATGTTTACGTGTCATTCAGAAACCGTAAAAAATATAAGATTGCGGTTTTTCGTTTGACATAGCGTTAAACAGCAAATAACATTAAAGCGAAAATCATTGTTCAATCTATTATTGTTTTTGAGATATTTTGGATTCAAGCGGTTTTCAAAGAAAAAATATATGCATTTTATGATGTTCAAATCTTAATAATTTGAAAACGGTAAAATATAGGCGCTTCCCCTCAAAGAGAATTAAGTTAATTAATTTTTGTTCTTTCTCTGGATATTTTTTTCATATAAGAAGTTGGATCAAGTTGTCAACAAATTTAGTGTTTTAGCGGGAAAATAATGTTTTTGGAGTGGTTGTTAGCATCTGATCATAGATAAAAAAAAATGTTAATCATTATATTTATTGAAAACGTTTGCTTGGCGAAGACAGACTTCGTGAACTAATTACTAATAGTAATATTTGTCTTCCTCCATCGTACGGCATTAAAAACAAACCATTAAAGATGCCACAATTGTATAGTTATTGTTTATGAGCCATTCCACTACAGCATCCTGCAGTGGTAGCTAAGTGGAGCAATCCGCTCGTTCCACCAGGATACACGCGGCTGTATTGGGATAGCTGAGTGGAGTAGTTCGCTCATTCCATCAGAGTACATGCAGTTTTATTGTGATAGCTGAGTGGAGTAGTCTACTTGTTTCATTGTAATTGAAGCATGAAACGTGCTCAATTTATTTCACAATGGTAGAAATTATAAAAACAATTTCGTTCGCCATCCTAAAAATAAAAGACGGACGGCCGCCATTTTGGTGGCGGCCATTTTTTATTTTGGCGGCCATCTTTGAGGTTCAGGTGGCCGATGGCTTTCTCCTGAAGTGACCATTGGAGATTATCCGCGCAGAATGTGCTTGTATCACTATTTAAAAGATTACTCGTGTTGCCTACTCCCACAAAGACGAATCACAAATCGTGAATGTATATCCTGCATTGTAAACGACTGGGCAATAAAAGCTGGATTATCTGTTGGATTGCCAAACACGCGTGATGTTATGTCATTATAAAAATGCGACTGATTATCCTCCGCACACCAAACCTTAGCCAGGGTCCTGTTAGTACCCAGTCCCTTTGTCAACATATCCACTGCTGGATGTGAAGGGCTGTCCACCCACTCACCGTGAATGTGGATCGTGGGGAATATTTAACCATACTTCACCGCACTGATGACTGTGGGTTGGTGAAAAGCGATACCCAGGGCTCGATCTGAGATTGCTCGCCACATGATGTTAACCGTGGCCGGATATTTAAATCAAGTGTTCTGGGTTAATAGCACGGTGCTCGAACCACTACGCCCCTATTCCACCCAAACAAGCTATTACATGTGCGGTTTAGAATTGTATTTATTTTATTTTATCATACCAGGAAAATGACAGCAGGCTCCGCCTGCTTTCTGTCCATACTTCACCATGCGGGTCAAGTGGATGTAAGAAGGAGCAGGGTCGTGTCACCAAGTCAGTAAAAGCCCCCTCGTCAGTTGGTCAACCGCAATGGGAAATCGAACTCCGCTGGGCCGGGTTCATAGCACAGGATGGTGGTGTCACTTACGCTGCCTCTGCAGTGCAGTGTCTTTACAGCACGCACAATATTAACCCGGCCTCAACAGTCGCTCGACAGGCGGACGCGTAGGCCTCTGCGAGTGTGAAGGGGTTGTTACAGCGCAAAGGGAGTTATCCCATGCTCGTAATGCACACGCAGGAATGGACGTGGGGGGTGGGTGGGGGCCTTATGCGTTACTCTTAATCTTAATGGCGTGCCGTGGCAAAGGCTGTGGCGAACGGGGTGCTAGCTTCAGGCACCCCTGCTGATGGAGGGGAAGGGGGTTTGATGGTCGTGGGAGGATGGGGGGGGGGTCCAGCGCCAGTCAAATGCGGTAGCGCACGGAGTGACGGCCGGCTGGTGGTTCAGGTTTTATTTGTTGGGGCGATACCGGCACCGCAATCTGTGAGTTGCGTGGGGGTGGGTGAATGACAAACTTTCACCGGGCGGTCTTGTCAGGCTGAATTAGATCGGCTGCTCTCGTTCGGTTTGGGTACAATGTAGGCATACTCTTAGGTGTTTTGGTAAAGTCACGTAGGTAAAAAAATAAAAAATACTAGAAATAATAATGGGAATGATATAATAAATCACGACGTTGCCTCGTGATTTATTGTGAATTTATAATTTTATTTCCATTATTATTTCTATTATTTTTTATTTTTTACCTACGTGACTTTACCGAAAAACCTAAGGGTATGAATCCTTGCAGTCACGAAAGCTTCAAATCTAGAAACAATGTAGGCACTTCCTAGGCTTACGAGCCGGCGTGGAAGAATTCGGGCCAAAAAATTTGGTTTTCGAGGGGGGCCTATCTCGAGCTCGCTGTCATGGAGGCCCCCTTCCGTCATCAGTGGAGTGTGCGCGGCAATTGCGGGTGCTGCGCTTTCGCCTCCACTATGTAAACAGCGTCCAAGAATTGTGTCATGCACCCATGTTAGGAGGTAGGGCAATCGCGTTCCCATTAATAATAATAATGACAGAAGCGATTGAGCTAGTTTAAGAGTGTTTTGATATACATCACAGACTTCATATGTATGCATGTATTTGCGTGTGTGAGTGTGTGTGTGTGTTGAGTAACACTGGTAGGATGCCAACGACTTAAAAAGAGGACTTTGCTAATGTGAAGGTCTCGCGGTGTCGGGTTCTGTTTATGAAGTCGATTGAAGGATGGGTGTGAATTCCGACTTAAACGTTAATTCACTCACTCGTGAACAAAAGAGAAAGATCCCCCGTATAGCTTTGACGGACTGTTTGGGCAAGTGCTGTTCGCGAGTAGCATCTATGCAGGCCAAGAACGGCTGTTCACCCAGCTCCACTCCCGGCCACCTTTGTCTCCCAAGCGGCAATGTTTACAACATCGCACCGGGTACTCATTTGAGGCTGAGTCGATCTAGTGGGAGGCCCAGGTCACCGGTCCAGAGAATCATCACTGGTGGCGGTCGTGAGCGGGAACACAACTTGAGTCGCCGGGTTTGTGGCGCAGCACGGTAACCACTACACTACCGCTCCCGATAGACACACACACACACACAGGAGTGCCGTATGGTGCGAAAGAAGTTCAACACACACAAACTAATATAAACGCATTTCAAGTATATTTTTGTTACACATCCCATCCGTCAAACAGCCTTCTGGCAGTGCACAATTTCAGCAGCGTCGGTTTCGATGCTCGGTGTCTCATCATCATCATCAGCAGCAGCAGCAGAGTCAGCCCTGCTGGTGAACTGCCAGATGTTCTGGAGGCCGAAGATTTCAAAAGGATTCCGCGGACAGCCGTGACTCGATGGCGGCACGGGGGAAGACGAGGGGGGAGGGGGAGGTGGGGGGTGTGGCCGAGAAGGGGAGGAGGAGGCGGTGGGAGGTGGGGGAGAGGTGGGGAGGGGGGGAGGTGGGGGGTGGGACATCGTAAATCTCGCGCTTCCTTCCCCCTGCCTCATGCAGCATGGGTCACGGGCGCGCTTCATCAACGAGACGACACCTCGCACGCGTGCGTGAGTTGTGGGAGCGGTGGCGCAGCGGTTAGCTCAACAGAGTGGCGTGGTAAGCCACTTCCTTGAGCTAACATTGCGTGGCCAGGTCGCTTCTGAAAAAGTGCTGTATAACTCAGTGAGGCTTTTATTTTTCGATTTAAAGCTTTCGTGACTGCAGGGATTCATCTTCTTGGTTCTTTCGGTAAAGTCACGTAGAAGGGAAGTAATAAAATAATAAAAAATAAAACATAATAAAATCAAATGTTTTATTTGTATTATTTTATTACTTCCCTTCTACGTGACTTTACCGAAAGAACCAAGAAGATGAACTCAGTAGGCCTTGTCTGGTAAAATAGAAAACAAATAGTTTAGTTTCCCACGTGTGTGTGTGAGTACACGTGTTCCGTGTGTGTGTACACGTGTTCTACGTGACGCACACAGCGTGAATTGCTTAGCATGTCACGTGGGGACGGGTTAAACAAGCATCGGGCGCGTGCAGCGTAGAACGAGTTAATTTGTTTTGGAATGGGGAGGATGAGCAAATTGATAAACGCGGAAAGACGGAGCGCGTTGGGGGATCGTGAGGACTGGAGTTTGAGAAACCCCGGACTATAAAACGTTCCATTGCCCTGACTGTGAACGCAAACAACACTTAGCATATGTAAACAAAAACAAGCAAATAGACAATTTGATAGCCAAACAACCGATTAAATTTACAATTATAGTTCAGAAAATCTAACAAAAATATATAATTGCAAAACATTTTCTTTTTTATTCAGATTAACCGATGGTTACGCGCTGGTGGAATTTTACCCCATAATGCCATTCGGCCTAAACACGTGTCACCTTAGTCTGAGCTTACATTGACTATCACGTGGCTATTTGTTATCGAGCCGTACGGATAAAAACAGATGGCGATGAGTCAACTTGCTGTAGGACGTTTCTCTGAGCGAGCCCAGGGAATGATGATGTCTGACGGCTTAGGTGGGGTAAATTACTGTGTGTCTTTCGATTTAAAGCTTTCGTGACTGCAGGGATTCATCTTCTTGGTTCTTTCGGTAAAGTCACGTAGAATGGAAATAATAAAATACTAAAAATAAAACATAATAAAATAATTCTTACGACGTTTCAGGTGGAGAAGACAGACTCTGTCTTCTCGACAGACCTGTTCTATACCTGAGGACGGCTGCTTGCGTTGTGGCCGAAACGTCGTGAGAATTATTTTATTATATTTTATTTTTGGTATTTTATTATTTCCATTCTACGTGACTTTACCGAAAGAACCAAGAAGATTACTGTGTGTCGTCAACCCTCCTCAGCAAGTCCAATAACAGCGGCACGTCAATGAAACGTGCCACATTCAATACTGCTGTAGCAGAACGGCGCATTGTTGTAGAGTAACCTCACGATGTTTAAATGGGCACAATGTATGAGCTACTGCTAACAGCCTAACTTTAAACTATTTTAATTTGTTCCAGGTGAGGCCCTCTGAGCTATGCAGCTCTTTTTCAGAAGCGGACCTCGCTACAAATGATAACTCAGCGAAGCAGCTTATCGTCGTGTGGAAATTCATAGCAGCCAAATACTCTGAACGCATTTAAATGAGGGGGGGGGGGGACCCAGAGGACCCGGAGAAAAATCCACGCGATCACGGGGAGAGAGAGAAAAAAATGTAAACTCAAAATATACAGGCATCAGGGTCGGGATCAAACCCACGACCTCCTGTATACCAGGTGAAGCGGTTAACATCTCGCCACCGTGGTATGATTCTGAACGGTAATTTCCAGTGGAGCGTCTTTAGCTATTTAAATGCTGTGAGGTTACTCCCCGACAACAACACCGTTGCAGCGCTGAGGCAGTAGTGTATTTGGCACGGTTAGGATTCACGTGACGCTTTTACACAAGTTATCCGTGTCGGGTGGAGGACGGTATACAACACACGCGTTTTGTACGACCTAACCCGATGCAAATCATTAACGAATCGTGTGCAACTCTCTTCCCGTGGCCGTCGAAGAGACGCCATCATAGGCCTACGCTCGGCAGGAGAAGGCGGTACAGCAAGGGAACTTATCGCCATCTGTTTCCATCCGTACGGGGGATAGAGCGTTGCCCCTTCACACAATGTATGGGGGTTTTTCCAGGTGCTACGGCTTGGTCTTCCCGCGTGTATAATACACGCAAACGCGTCATCGTTAATTGGCTGTGAAGATTTTAATGAAATAAAAAAAAACCCAAATTGCAAGCAGCAGCAGGAGCATCCTCAAAAAATAGTCCGACGACTCACGATGCCTCTCGTGCAGGACTAATCAGTGAGTCGGGGGGGGGGGGGAGGGGGGGGGGGCATGTGACAGTCACAGGCGCAGCCCTGCAAATGCTTGCTCACGAACACCGCTGGAGGGATGAGCCTGCGACACACAGGGGGGCCCTTCAGGAAGAGCTGAAAGGAGCCGCACACTTTAGCGCAACACAACGCGCCACTTGCCATGGATCGGTCGATCAACCGAGCGAGCGACCGAAACTGCCGGGGGAACGGAACGAGAAAAGAGGTTGGCGAATTCGGTCCAAACCCCCCCCCCCCAACAACCCCTCAAAATGTGGTGGAATAAGTCGAGACGGCGGCTCGTAATCAATAACGTCTCACGCGGGAGCGACTCAGGAGCCACGGGGGCTTTGGGCCGTACCTCCGTGATCAGGACAAATGAGCCCGGAGGATAAGATGTGTGCGCGCACATGAATACTTGATTGCAGGGAGGTGCACGTCGTCCGCGGAGATGGAGCGATTGGATCAGTTCGCGGGCGGCAGCTGCTTTGGATCGCGGGATCGCGTGAGGAGATGGCGACAGATTGAGGGGGGAGGGCTCTTCATCTAGCTGTGGATTGATCATGACCGATGATGATGGTGGTGGTGGTGCTGGTGGTGGTGGTGATGTTGAACCGGTAGCGGACTTTGTCCGCTTTCTCTCGGCTTTAGCGTCATACTCTACGAAGAGGAGGCGAATTACTCGGTCCACCACCACTGCTGATGAGGCTGATGATGCTGCTGACGGGTCTCGTATCCCGCGTGAGTGTTGAGACTCGGAGCAGCGCTGGGGAGCTCCAGACTGAGTGAGGCTGCCCCCCCCCAGTCCGTGAG
>NC_136305.1:4656932-4871493 GCF_964198595.1 Lampetra fluviatilis
GACTTTATAAACACAGTTTATTTTTATAATTAAAATGCTATTATTGCATTTTAATGATCCTATTATGCATTGCATAACGAGGATCGGGGCGAGTGGTGGTGAGCACAGTACGACATTAACCCAGCGGCGACCTGAGATAGATTCCTGCTCACGACTAACATCAGTGCCGAGTGGTACCTGACCTGGTGCTACTCCAATCCCTCTCTCTCCCCACCCGCACCTCAACCATTGACCGATCCACACTGACCAGCGTGGTGAAGTATGGTCTAATACTTAATTTTAAGGCCTTGACACAGAGACGTGGTTTCTCTGTGTGCCTATGTACGTCTCTCTCTCTCTATGTATCTCTGTGATATCTGTCTCTACTTATATGTCTGTCTATATGTCTCTGGTTCTGTGTTTGATCTCTCTCTCAAATTTAGCATTCTCAGGAAGAACGTAATCAACCAGGTAGGGTGTTGACTGTTATGTCATCCGACTCTCTGTTGTATTACATTTCTAAGTATACTAGATTTGTGTTTCTACTTCATTTATACCTGATGACGATTGCTTGTGTTGCAATCGAAACGTCGTATGCTAGTATTTAATTTATGATTTTCTTCTTCTTGGTTCTTTCGGTAAAGTCACGCAGAAGGGAAGTAATAAAATAATAAAAATAAAACATAATAAAATAATTCTCACGACGTTTTTATTTTCTCTTTATACGTGACTTTACCGAAAGAACCAAAGAGTATGGTCTAATAATCCCCCCACCACGAACCCGCAAGGCGTATGGGGGGGGGGGGGGTCTTCATCCAGCAGTGGATTAACTAACGACTACTGTGCGTGTGGCATCATCCTGTGCGCAGGCTCAGCGCAGCGTGTTACGCTACCCCCATATCCGTGTGTACGTGTACATGTGGCATTGTGTACACAGCCCATATATATACTGGAGCGCAGTGCCACGGTTCATTGTGTTGTTTAATATTTAACAAACACAAATAAACACAAATCACTCGCGTTCACCTCCCCCACACCAATCACTCGGAATAGACCCCCACCCTCTCTCTCTCCCCCTACCCCCCCTCCGTCCTCACCCCCCTAACCCCTCCAACCCCCCCTCAACCGCGACCCCCACCACCCCCCCCCCCCCTAAAAAAAACTCCTTCCCCTCTCACCTCCTCCAACCCCCCTCGAACCATCTTCTGACTATTGCCAAGCAACGCCTTAAGAAAAGCGACAATGAGGGAGCGGCGATTCTTGACGCATCCAACTCTTTGGGAGCCGTTCCTTGGCTCCACTGCTGGATGAAGAGGCCCCACCGGCGCCGTGCCGATCACGGAGTGTTTGCTTGGCCAAGGCACGCTCTCGCTCTCTCTCGCTCTCTCTCTGCACGCTGTTGGCGAAGGGTTGTAACCCAGAACCGGCTGGCAGATATCACTCGACGTGAACCTCGCATCGCTCTGGTTCGGTAGCGCGGTGCGCTAATCACAGCGCCACCGCTCCTTGATGATGATATATTAAACTATGAAACTATTACTAAGCAATGTTCTCTAAGACCTGTTCTTCACCTGAGGACGGCTGCTTGCGTTGTGGCCGAAACGTCGTGAGAATTGTATTTTATTATGTTTTATTTTTATTATTCTATTATTTCCCTTCTACGTGACTTTACCGAAAGAACCAAGAAGAAGCAATGTTTTATTTTATTTATGGCAGGTAAGGTCCACTGAGCTGCAGGGGCTCTTTTTCAGAAGCGACCTGGCAACAAATGATATCTCAACGAAGTGGCTTATCATCGTGTGGAAATTTACATCAGCCGAATCATCTTAACGCGTGATGTTGATTCTAAATGTGGAAAGAAAAACCGGAGTACCCGGAGACAAATCCACGCAACCATGGAGAGAGAGAGAGAGAGACACGCAGACTTCAAATATACAGCAGGCGTCAGAGTCGGGATCGAACCTACGACCTCTTGCATACCAGGCGAGGTAGTCAACATCTCCTCGCCACCGCGGCGACCCTTACCAATGGCAGCATTATTAACAGCAGCTAACATATGCACATAACATTTAAAACAATAAAACATTATCCCTCGAGTTCCCTGGCTGGCTGCTGGCTGGGCTCCTCTCCAGCACCCCAACAGTCACGCTGTTGGCAGCGGCTGCCCACGTGGTCATTGCCACCGAAGCTAGCTGGGTAACTGGCTACACGCGATCTGTTTTCCGTGTAACAAATAGACATTGAAGGGCTGCGTTGAAACGGAGGAATGATACGTTTCGAGGACGTTAATTGCCATATTAACAAAAAAAATTTAATTTTAAGCTTTCGTGACTGCAGGAATCCATCCTCTTTGGTTCCTTCGGTAAAGTCAAGTAGGTAGAAAAAGAAAATTAAATAAAAAAAAATTACCTATTACTATTATGATGTTTTATTTTATTTTTCTACCTACGTGACTTTACCGAAATAACACAAGATTAATTAATTATTATAATTAATTATTATTAATTAATTATTATAATTAATTATTATAATTAATTATACTTATTATAGATAGAGATACTGAAGTGGTTGGACTAACACATACAGCAGCCTTATCACGGCTCATTGAACGTAGCTCCAACTTTACAACTTGTGCCCCGATTATTGCGATTCTTTCGCTACGATATTATTCACATCCCTAGAGAATATTAAAACAACAACAACAACAACAACCTGGTGATATGCAGGGTGCTTCAAAAAAATTGTTAACACTTGTGAGAATTTGCAACGACACCACAATAAATGTGCGTGCCTTCGGGCTCTGGAAACCACCTGCATGGAGGAGATTCCAGGCCACGCGTTGACAACGATGGCGAACAAGTGTAGACTCTGTGACTTTTTGAAGCTATTAACATTCCATTTGGTATCACGTCACGGTGTATTATCTGTTATTTTCCCGTTAAAAACGTTAAGTCCAATATCAATGTTAACATTTTTTTGAAGCGCCCTGTTTATCATCTATCGACAACTTTATTACGACGTGGACATAAAACAACGTCACTTTCAGTGCTGCGAGTGTGCGTGAGGATTGTGAGATGATCGTGGACATGTCGACAGCAGTCCCTTAGTTTCCATCGCAGAGCAACAACGACGGCTCCTCCCCTCGTACGTGTCACGTGTCGCGCACGCTTGGCACGCTTGGCACGATTGTCCGACGTTTCGCTCCACGCACCACGTGCTGGGCGCTTCTCCGCAGCGAACTGAACTTCACCAGGGTGAGTGAACTTCACCGTCCGGAAGCGTTCGGCAAACTTCATGAACACCCCTCTTCCCCCCACCTCCCCGGGCAACGTGTCGCAAAACGTCGGACATCTCGTCGCTACCCAACGACACGCGGGTTACAACGCGGGCGTTCACGTCAGAGGGCTACACAGCAGTAGCAGCAGCAGTCGCAGCAGCAGCCGCAGCAGCAGTAGCAGCAGCAGCAGCAGCAGTAGCTGTAGCAGCCGCAGCAGCAGCCGCAGCAGCAGTAGCAGCAGCAGCAGTAGCAGCAGCAGCAGCAACGGGGAAGTTCTTCTAGATTTGAAGCTGTCGTGACTGCAAGGATTCATACTCTTAGGTTTTTTCGGTGAAGTCACGTAGGTAAAAAAATAAAAATAAAATTAATAAAAGTAATTATTGAAATACATTTTATTCATATTATTACTTTTATTAAATGAAATTAAAATTAATAAAAGTAATAATAGAAATAAAATAAAATAAAAATTTTACCGAAAAAACCTAAGAGTATGGGGAAGTTCTTGGCGAGGGTTTTACTTTGTCCAATCCAGGGGCATTTTAAAATTATTATCATCATCATCAATATTATTATTGTTATAAAGACCCACGTCACGAATGAAGCCAGCAGAACGCTTCTGCTGCTGCTTCTGCTGCTCCGGCTGCTGCTTCTGCTTCTGCTGCTGCTTCTGCTGCTTCTGCTGATGCTGCTGCGGCTGCTGCTGCTGCTTCTGCTGCTGCTGCTTCTGCTGCTGCTGCTTCTGCTGTTGCTGCTGCTGCAAACCCCCCAACAGAAACTCTGCAGCCTAAAGCTGGTGCCGGACGACGTGCCGTGCACTCATTTGGATCCCACCAGCAAGCCTGGAGAGCGAGATCCTGACCGCATGGGCAACCCAAGATTGCCAAAACAACCGCGCCCGGGGCATTGTGCCGAAAAAGAGGTCTGCCTTCAAAAAAACACGAGAGAGATGAGCTGCTGCTGCCGCCGTGCGATCAGTGGTTGCGACGCCAACGTGGATTTCTCACAAGAATAAACACCTCCTCATTCACGACCCAAGCAGCAGCAGCATCATCATTGCCGCACCACCTCCTCCTGGCTTTGACACGTCTTCTCAAAGGCACTCGGTGGAACCACCAACCGCGTCGGAGCATGGGTCATCGTCATCTCTCCTCGCGAGTCGGAAATTAAATCCGCGAGTCGCGGTGGTGCGACCGTGGTCCCCGCACCTCCGATTAGCACGGTTGGACACGTACGGTGCGAAAGAAGTTCAACATACATGGAGATACATAGCTGTATGTAGCGGACACGTTGAAGGCGCAAGCCACAGTTGTCAGATTGTGGCGACGCAAACCAAGCTATGGACCACAAAGTAAACACATCTAGACAACAACAACCGCCATTCGCCACTAAGTGGCGGTGACGTCACCACGACGCTTGTGCCAGGCCATGTGCACCTTGAGGCCACGTGAAGTGTCGAACGCCCGCTGGCAGGAGGTCACGGGGCAAACCCAGGTGCCACGGGTCGACTGACCGAGATGACCGAAATGACTGGCTGATGCACCACCTGTGCCCCCTACTGTACCAACTTGCTGTGCTTTAGCCACCCGGCGCTCCGCTCGTTGTTGTGAGCGTCGCTCCTCCGCCCTCCGTTGTTGTTGGAGGGGGACTGCCTCCAACTGCCCAGTAGCGTCCTTTACGAGCCTCTTCTACAGAGGCCGATCTTGACACCGCTGGTACCAGTCATCGGCAAGTCCACTCAGCTTCACGTCCTCCTGTACCACATCACTCCATTTCTTCTCTAGCCCGTACCGCGCCCGTTTAGCCCCCTCGATCCGGCCGAACAAAAGCTGTTTAGGCATGCGGTGGCTGGGCATGCGGACTACATGACCCAGCCAACGCAGCCTTGCCTGCCGGAGGAGCTCACCGATGGGACTTTGCCCAGATCTTTCAAGGATTTGTGAGCTCCTCACACAATCCAGCCTGCAGGTTAAACCCAGGATGGATCGTAGGCAGGCCAGCCTAAATGTTTTCAACCGGCGAAGATCGAGACTCACACAGACACAGAGGCACTCATAGATATCCTACATAGAGATGGATTCAAGACGCGAGCCACAGCGATGCAACCGTGGACATGCAAGCCGCAAGCTACGAACCCCACAGAGACCCCACTGTGGTGGTTTGCAGACTTCGACGTTGCTGTTCATCTGCTGAAGGTAGTGCCATTCGCAAACAATAGAACAAAACGTGGAGCCTTTGTGCAGTATGCAAAATAAACTCATCATCATTTGCCTTTGGTGGTCATTCCCGTGTTAGGTCACCATCAATAGAAATGCGAAGAGATGTGACCCAACTGACACCAGCAGCAGCAGCAGTGATGCGGTGATTTAACAACAACAACAACAACTCAACACACTCAACCCTGTGGTCTTTGAACAAAGAACAAAAATGTATATAATCGGAGACGTTTCGGGCAATGGCCCTCATTGAGAGCACTACATAGAGAGACCAGTAGAGAGACGGAGTGGATGATAATACATTTTAAAGCATGTTTTCTGATGTCCATGAGTGTTTATGTAAGAATATAAATAGTTAGTGATACACTCACACTGGCAATGGAGCACCAGACATGCCCATCAATTATCACAAAGCATCACTACGAAATAAACACGTTTATATTAAAAGTAAAAAAAAATATCTTTTACCAGCTAAGACCCACTAAGTTATTTGGCTCTTATTCAGAAGCGACCTGGCCACAAATGATATCACGTGGACATTTATAGCAGCCAAAGACTCTAAACGCGTTACGTCGATTCTAAATGTGGAGGGGAAAACCCGGAGCACCCGGAGAAAAATCCACGCGACCACGGAGAGAGAGAGACACGCAAACTCCAAGTATACAGACGTCAGGGTCGGGATCGAACCTACGACCTCTTGCATACCAGGCGAGGGAGTTAACATCTCGCCACCACGGCAACGCGTTACTGGCACAATGCATCATGGGGAACGGTGGCGCAGTGGTTAGCGCTACGCTGCGCTTCGTACCCCGGCGAGCCGAGTTCGAATTCCGCTCACGACCAACACCAGTGAGGATTACCTGAACCGGTCCTGGGGCTCCCCTAGGTCGACTTAGCCTCAAAATGAGTACCTGGTGCGATGTGTGAACATCGCCACTAGGGAGACAAAGGCGGCCGGACATTCGTGGTGCTGGCCACCCATCCCCTCGTGTGCCTTGATAGGTGCTACTCGCTAACAGCACTTGCCCCAACAGTCTGTGAAAACTACACGGGAGATCTTTGTCTGTGCCTGTCACACGATGTGTAGATATATATATATGTGTGCGTGGTGATGCTGCTGCTACGTTGGCAATGATGCACAAACAACAACAACAGAGCACGTTCCGTGTCAGTAACAACAGTGTGGCCTTAACAAGGAAATAAATGGACGGAATGAAGCTGTGTAATAAGAGAATGGGGTCGACGCATCAAACGAAAATGAATTCACCATCACCACCCATCCGTCTCTCTCTCCACACACACAGCATCTCTATCCACACGCACACTGCATCTCCACACACACGGCATCTCCACATACACATCATGTCTCTCCCCACATACACACACACACACTGCATCTCTCTGCACACACACACACACTGCATCTCCACACACATAGCATCTATCTCCACACACACACGGCATCTCCACACACACGCGACATATCCACACACACGGCATCTCCACACACACACGGCATCTCCACACACACGGCATCTCCACACACACACGGCATCTCCACACACACACGCGGCATCTTTCCTCTCCCCACACGCGCACGGCGAGCGGTGCCCTTCGTCTGCGAGCAGGAGGCGTAGTGACACCGACGTCGTTGTGACACCGTGAGTCCGCATCGCCAAGTGGAGCCTCCGTAAATCAGCGGGCCGCGATGATCGCGCCCGTGGGAGTCAAAGACACAATCTCCGTCATCGACGACACGGGGGGGGGGGGGGGGATTTAATAATAATAATTAACACACACCGCTCATCCGACACACCGCTCATCCGACACCCCGCTCATCCGACACACCACTCATCCCACACACCACTCATCCCACACACAACTCATCCAACACCCCACTCATCCCACACACCACTCATCCCACACACCACTCATCCCACACACCACTCATCCAACACCCCACTCATCCCACACACCACTCATCCAACACCCCACTCATCCCACACACCACTCATCCAACACCCCACTCATCCCACACACCACTCATCCCACACACCACTCATCCCACACACCATTCATCCAACACCCCACTCATCCCACACACCACTCATCCCACACACCACTCATCCCACACACCACTCATCCCACACACCACTCATCCCACACACCACTCATCCCACACACCACTCATCCCACACACCACTCATCCCACACACCATTCATCCCACACACCACTCATCCAACACCCCACTCATCCCACACACCACTCATCCAACACCCCACTCATCCCACACACCACTCATCCCACACACCACTCATCCCACACACCACTCATCCAACACACCATTCATCCAACACCCCACTCATCCCACACACCACTCATCCAACACCCCACTCATCCAACACCCCACTCATCCCACACACCACTCATCCCACACACCACTCATCCCACACACCACTCATCCCACACACCACTCATCCCACACACCACTCATCCCACACACCACTCATCCGACACACCGCTCATCCGACACACCACTCATCCCACACACCACTCATCCGACACACCGCTCATCCGACACACCACTCATCCCACACACCACTCATCCGACACACCGCTCATCCGACACACCACTCATCCGACATACCGCTCATCCGACACCCCGCTCATCCGACACACCACTCATCCCACACACCACTCATCCCACACACCGCTCATCCGACACACCACTCATCCCACACACCACTCATCCGGCACACCGCTCATCCGACACCCCGCTCATCCGACACACCACTCATCCCACACACCACTCATCCCACACACCACTCATCCCACACACCACTCATCCAACACCCCACTCATCCCACACCCCACTCATCCGACACACCACTCATCCCACACACCACTCATCCCACACACCACTCATCCGACACACCGCTCATCCGACACACCACTCATCCGGCACACCGCTCATCCGACACCCCGCTCATCCGACACACCACTCATCCCACACACCACTCATCCCACACACCACTCATCCCACACACCACTCATCCCACACCCCACTCATCCAACACCCCACTCATCCCACACACCATTCAGGAGGTGGGTGGCCAGAACCACGCCCGACCGCCTTTGTCTCCCCAGTGGTGATATTTAACACACCACACCAGGTACTCATTTGAGGCTGAGTCGGCCTAGAGGAAGCCCAGGATCGGTTCAAATAATCGTCACCGGTGTTGGCCGTGAGCGGCAATCGAACTCGGGTCGCCGGGTTCGTAGCGCAGCGCGCTAACCGCTACACTACTGCTCCCCACATCACCATTATAATCATCATCATCACCACCACCATCATCACTTAGACGTGGGATTACAATTCTAAATGTTGTGCTTTCACTCTTCAACACACCGGTAGGCTAAAGTAGTGAACTATTTGTCTTTTGTAAACGTGACACATTTTTACTGTTTGGCCGTGTCGGGTGGTGGAGGGTTACGACACATTCATAAATAACGCGATCTAACCCAAATACCTTTATTATGAATAATATTGGTCGCGAAAGCCTACGTGTTAAATTAACACACACATATATATACAAACAATACACGTTCATCAACATCATCATCAGCAGCAGCATCCCCACCATCATCATCAAACACTAGCATCATCACCATCAGCAGCAGCATCACCATCATCACCAGCATCATCACTCTACCATCATCATCACCACCAAACACTACGAACCCGGCGTACCCAAGTTCGATTCCCCGCTCACAGCTAACACCGGTGACAATCATCTAAACATGTCTGGTGCCTCCCCTAGGTTTACTCAGCCTCAAATTAGTACCTGGTGCGGTGTGTACACATCTACGGAAGGGGGTAGGGGAGAGACAAAGGCGGTCGGGCGTGGTTGTTAGCAACGCATCCCTTCGTTTACCGTGCTGGCCTTCGAGTGTCCCCGCTAACGGCACTTGCCCCAACACGTCTATTGCAGCTACACGGGGTGACGATGACTCATGACGATGATGATTGTGACCTTAATCATCGTCGGCGTCGTCGGGATCATAGTTCGTGTAGTTCTATTCGCGTCGCCATCGACGTCTTGCGATCGCGATATTGTTCGCGTGTCTCGCGAACGCGTGCGCCAAGTTAATGAAAGATGTTTTGTTAAAAAAAAAGTGGTAGGAGATATTGTATTTATTCGTTAATTGTGTTTTTTTGGAGTGGGGGGGGGGGGGTACTGCTTTAGTGGGGCGGGAATAGAAAGGGGGGCTCCGTTTCTCCGAGCATGGGCCAACAAAACAAAACAACCACCAAACGGTCAGCAACAAGCAGCACTCTTGGTAGACGCGCGAACTGGAGGAGGGCTTTGCGTCGATGGTAGAAGGAGGGAGGGGAGAGTGGGAGGGGGGGTTTGGCGGTGCTGCTTTTGTTCTCAAATTCACGGCAGCAGAGCGCAGGGCCCCCGCAGGCTCAAAACGCCAAGCGGCCAGCGACAACGGCACTGTAGTCGATAGAAGAACTAAACACTATTAACTTAAAAAAAACATATTTTATCAAGTAAGGTCCCGTTGAGTTCATAGTGGCTTTTTTTATCAGAAGCAACCAGGCTGTCAAAGATGATAGCTCAACGAAATGGCTTATCGTGTGGAAATTCATCACAGCCAAATAAATACTCACGAACGCATGCTGAGTCTAAATGTGGAGGCGGAAAACCCAAAGGACCCGGAGGAAAATCCACGCGACCACGGTGAGAGAGAGAGAGAGACACGCAAGCTCCAAATATAACAACAGGCGTCAGGGTCGGATATGGAACCGACGACCTCCTGCGTACCAGGCGAGGTAGTTAACATCTCCTAGCCACCGTGAGAGGGGGATAGGTTGTGGTTGGGGGAGGTAGAGGGGGGTGGGGGTAGCTCTGGGGGGAGAGGGACTGCAATGTTCGGCTTCAACGCAAAAAACTCCAGCGGCGGTATCAATTATTGAACGGGTCACGTGACTCTCGGAAGAAATGAGCAAGGAGGCGTGGATTGTGCGTGTGTGTGTGTGGATGCGTGTCTGTGTGTCCGTGGTGTACGTGTCTTTGTGTATGTGTGTGACGATTATCTGAACAGGTCCTGAGCTTCCACCTGGGTTGACTCAGCCTAAAGTGAGTACCTGGTGCGGTGTGTGAAACATCGCCGCTGGGAAGACAAAGGCGGCCGGGCGTGGTGCTGGCCAACGACCCCCTCGTGTGCCGCGCCGGTCTTCATAGGTGCTCGCTAACAGCACTTGCCCCCAAAAGTCTGTTAAGGCTACACGGGGGATCTTTGTTTACGTGTCTTTGTGTCGGGGGGAGCGGTGGCGCAGTGGTTGGGGAACCCGAGTTAGATTTTCGCTCGCGACCAATTCCAGTGACGATTGAATGAACCGGTCCTGGGCCTCCCCTAGGTCGACTCAGACTCAAATGAGTCTGAATGGGGAGACAAAGGCGGCCGGGCGTGGTGCTGGCCAACGACCCCCTCCTGTGCCGTGCCGGTCTTAATAGGTTTTCGCTAACAGCACTTGCCCCAACAATCTGTTAAAGACGGCTAAACGTGGGCAATATTTGACATTGTATACAAACTACTATAAAGCCATACATTCTAGACATCGTGTGAACACACACCTATTATACATATACTAAACGCGAGATATAAACATAAACGCACGTAGCATATGTAACGCATGCTACATAGGCAGTTAATAATTTTAATTTTGAAATACGACATAAATTAACGGTACGCTTAATCATGATTTATTTCACACACACAAAGACAAAGATCCCCCTGTATAGCCTTAACAGACTGTTGGGGCAAGTGCTGTTAGGGAGAAGCACCTATGAAGGCCGGCACTGTGGCACACGAGGGGGTTGATGGCCAGCCCCACGCCCGACCGCCTTTGTCTCTCGAGTAGCGATGCTTGCACACTGCACCAGGTACTCATATGAGGCTGAGTCGGCCTAGGGGAGGCCCAGGACCGGTTCAGATAATCGTCACTGGGTGTTGGTGGTCGTGAGCGGCAATCGAACTCGGGTCACCGGGTTCGTAAGCGCAGTGCGCTAACCACTGCGCCACCACTCCCCACACGTGCGTATACGCACACACATATACGTACAAAGACAGCGACAAAGAGATCCCCCCCCCCGTATAGCCTTCAACAGACAGTTGGGGCAAGTGCTGTTTGCTAGCGACACCTATGAAAGCCGGAACGGCACGCGAAGTGTTGGTGCGTCCGGCACCACGCCCCACCGCATTTGTGTGTACGAAGACACACAGACACACACACACACGCACAGACACAGACACACACACACAGACAGACGAGACGTGTAGCCTCTTCGTTCGTATGTCACTTGTCGGCACTGACAAAGCAGAGCAGCAGCAGCAGTGGAGCAGATAGGAGACGCCGCCTCCAAGACTGTTCACGTTACTACAGGCGAAGTCAAGGAATCAATGGACATTGATTCATCCCATTGTTCATTGCTTTTATTTGATCCGTGACTTTTTTTTTACAGGGACGAGAAGGTCACGGCAAGGCGACATCACGTTCAGCGTCGCAACCATCACACGATCGTACGGACACACACACAGACACACACAGTCGCACAGTCACACAGACACACAGTCACACAGATATACAGTCACACAGTCACACAGACACACAGTCACACATACACACACAGTCACACAGTCACCCAGTCACACAGAAACACAGACACACAGTCACACATACACACACAGACACACACAGACACACAGTCAAACAGACACACAGTCACACAGACGCACATACACACAGTCACACATACACACAGTCACACAGACACACAGTCAGACAGTCACACAGACACACAGACACACAGTCACACAGACACACAGTCACACAGACGCACAGACACACAGACACAGTCACACATACACACACAGTCACACAGTCACCCAGTCACACAGAAACACAGACACACAGTCACACATACACACACAGACACACACAGACACACACAGTCACACAGACACACAGTCACACAGACGCACAGACACACAGTCACACATACACACAGTCACACAGACACACAGTCAGACAGTCACACAGACACACAGACACACAGTCACACAGACACACAGTCACACAGACGCACAGACACACAGACACAGTCACACAGACACACACAGTCACACAGACGCACAGACACACATAGACACAGTCACACAGACACACAGTCAGACAGCCACACAGACACACCTACACACAGTCACACAGACACACACAGTCACACAGACGCACAGACACACAGTCAGACAGTCAAACAGACACACAGTCACACAAATACACAAATACACAAACACACAGTAACACAAATACAGTCAGACCATCACAGACACACAGTCACACCGTCACACACAACAATCAACGTCTCATTCACAGCCAAAACTATCACCACAAGCGACATCGCAGTTGATACCATCACAAGCAATGTCGCGAAAAAACATCACCACCCACAAACGCCATCACATTCACCATCGCTTTCACCGTCACACGACACAATCAACATGAAAATCACCGCAGCATTCACAATCAAGTCCAGCGTAACGACAACCACCATCGCTATCACAATCCACATCACAAGAACACAACGCAGTATACAATCACCGTCACATTCACCGCCGCGCTGCCCGTAACAACGAGTGACCATCGCAACAAATCTGGCACACAATCCGTGAACTCTCTCACACACACACACACACTGCGCATTGGTGGCGCTTTGGCATAAATAGGAGACATCGTGACTCTGCTATGCACTAGGGTCGTTGTCCGAAACGTCGCCATATCGTAAACACACAAACCTCCGTCCACACCTAAGTGGCGGTGAGGTTACCACAGCGCTTGTGCCATGCTAGGGTGCACTTTGAGGCCACGTGAAGTGTCGAAGGCCCGCTGGCAGGAGACCACGGGGACAGACCCAGGTGCCATGTGTTGACTGGCTGCGACGACTGGCCGATGTTACGACCTGTGCTCCCCACTCCGCCAACTCTCTGCGTTTTATCCGCCCAGCGCTTCGGTCGTTGTTGTGAGCGTCGCTCCTCTCGCCCTCCGCTGTTGCTGAAGGGGCGCCTGCCTCCAAACTCTCCAGTAGCCGCGTCCGTAGAGGCCGATCTTGACACCGCTGGTACCGGTCAGCTTCAACATCCTTTCTGTACCACATCACTCCATCTCTTCTCTAGCCCGTGCCGCGCCAGTTTAACCCCCTATATACGGCCGAACAGAAGCTGCTTCACAACTACGGTGGCTGGGTATGCGGGATACATAAATATACACACAAATACAAAGATCCCCCGTATAGCCTTAACAGACTGTAGGGGCAAGTGCTGTTAGCGAGCACCTATGAAGGCCGGAACGGTACACGAGGGGGTTGGGTGCAGGCCCTTGTCTCCCGAGTGGCGCACCAGGTACTCATTTGAGGCTGAGTCGACCTAGGGGAGGCCCGGGACCGTCTCAGATACTCGTCACCGGTGTTGGCCGCGAGCGGGAATCGAGCTCGGGTAGCCGGGTTCATAGCGAAGAGCGTAGCGCTCACCTCTACACTACCCCCGACACACGCGCACACGGTCACACGCGCACACGGTCACACGCGCGCACGGTCACACGCGCGCGCGTGCTCACGTTCCGTCGAGGGCAATCGCTGTCCCTTTGTGGAATGCTGCTGGGTGGTTGTGCCTCGGCACTGGGGTGAGGCGCGGACAAAGTTTCGTTCTGAGTGACTTCAAACCCGACAGCCACCCCCCACCACCCCGTTCTGTCGCCTACCCCCCTCCCCCAGCCCCCCCCCGAGCACCCTGGCAACACAACAGCAACGACAACACAACGACGTTCACGCACAAACGGCGGTAAGTTATCCGTAAAGTGCGATTTTTTTTTTGTTGTCACCGAACAATGACGATGTACCGAGCGAACGAGTGAAATCATCATAAGCGAACGCGTCATACGCGTTGGTGGAACGCGTATGACGCGTGCGGTGACAACCTGGACAACCAGCGACGAATATAATCGACGGTCTTGGGCCTCCCCTAGGTCGACTCAGCCTCAAAATGAGTACCCGGTGCGATGCTTAAACTTCGCCACGAGGGAGACGAAGGCGGCCGGGCGTGGTGCTGGTCACCCCCCCACCCCCCCCCCCTCGTGTGCCGTGCCGGCCTTCATAGGGCGCTCGCTAACAGCACTTGCCCACACAACCTTATAGAGGCTACACGGGGGGTCTTTGTCTTCGTCTCTGTGAGTATTCAAACGCTTTCCTTCATGCCCAGTCACCTCGGGAAAACCGAGTCACCTCGGGAAACTCCACATTCCTATGACGGCGTCGTACGCGCCCGTCTGCGAGCGAGAACGCTTAACGACAACACCACCAACACCACCAGCAACACACAACAACACAATCGATGTAGACACTTTATCGACCGTCGACGATGGGCCGATGGATGATGGGTGCCGACGTGGCGGGGATGTGAACTCGCGACACTCGTCGGAAAGCGACAGCGACACCACGTGTCCTGGGCCGAGTTAGCGATTGACGCGCGGGGCTGAGCCGAGAGAGAGCGAGAGCGAGCGCCCGTGTCACCGCTGCGGCTCTGATGGAAGTAAAATAAAAACAAAGATCAGAGGGGTTTCGTATCCTTTCTGCAGTGCCGGATTTTCATAGTAGCACAAGTAGCTACATACGTAGTAGCTACACATGTAGTAGCTACTACACATGTAGTAGCTACTACGTGTAGTAGCTACTACATGTGTAGTAGCTACACGTGTAGTAGCTACACATATAGTAGTAGTAGTAGCCGTCCCTCTCCACCCGGCCAGGCAGAGTAGCTACTACTACATGTGTAGTAGCTACACGTGTAGTAGCTACACATATAGTAGTAGTAGCCGTCCCTCTCCACCCGGCCAGGCAGAGGGGCGAGGGAGGGAGTGCACTCTTCTGGAGACTGACGGTCAAACGCTGCGGCTCTGATGGAAGTAAAATAAAAACAAAGATCAGGGGGGTTTCGTATCCTTTCTGCAGTGCCGGATTTTCATAGTAGCACAAGTAGCTACATACGTAGTAGCTACACATGTAGTAGCTACTACACATGTAGTAGCTACTACTACGTGTAGTAGCTACACATATAGTAGTAGTAGCTACACATGTAGGAGCTACATGTGTAGTAGCTACATACGTAGTAGCTACGGGCCCCGCACTTTCAAGGGCCCCCGCGCTAAATGCTTTCAAGCTATCAATTCCTGTGCAGTGATTCTGCACTTGCTCTATTACTATAGTACTATACCGCCTTCAACTTTTATGGATGACTGGGTGTTTAAGGTTAGCGATTTGTCCTATTATCTGTCCGTATAGCAAATAAAAAAAATACAATTACTTTACTATACAAGTATTTTTTTAAATATATATTTGCTTGTTTTTTTATTTAGGGCCCCTTTATAACATATGCTGCAGCCCCCCGCAACTAGCTGAATCGGGCACTGCCTTTCTGTCAATAAAAGAGGACACGCAAATGGACACCCTTTCTGGCAAGGAATCATTGTGCCGCGTTCGGCACACACGGCGCGTGCTGTGAACACGCAAACAAACGCGCCCTGGTGGTAATCGCACATGGCGTTGTCTTTGGAACGGATTGGCCTACACCAAAGACGGACTTCTTTAGGACCCAGTCTCACGACCAGTGTCAGAGCACAGAAAAACGGCAAAAAGGCGATCAGGACAAAGGCGATGTGCCTATCAGAGTATTGATAGCTCGGGTTGAGCAGTTACGTGATGGACCCTTTTTGCCAGTTTCAAAGTATGAAAAATACGGTGCACGAGGGTATGGGTGGCTTGCACCACGTCCGTCCGCCTTTGTCTCCCACAGTGCTCATGTTTACTACACACCGCACCGGGTGGTAATTTTAGGCTGAATCGATCAAAATACGAAGACACACACACACACGGAAACACACACACACAGCATTCATGGAACTTACTCATTCTATAGCGGCTATCGATATGCCTTTGTGAAATGATGCACAATTACGCAGTCACGTAACAATCATCATCATCATCATCATAAAATATACAATTAATTATTATTCCTTTCTGAACACGCGCGCTCATCTCACGCAACTAGCGCCAGTTAACATGACCAAAGCGTGCATCCTCCAACGGAGAAACTCAGCCAAAGACAAACGCCCTTCCATATATACACACACACAATAAACAAAAGTCATCCTCTCGCGCCATACAGATATTATTAGAACTCAATCTTGATTGGAAGCTTTCGTGACTGCAGGAATCCATACTCGTTGGTTCTTTCGGTAAAGTCACGTGGGTATAAATATAATTTGAACTGTTAACATCGTCGTCGTAATGATGCGAGCGCTCCAAGGAACACGCCCTGGAAATGCTCATTCTCACGGCAAACGTCTCCTTACCAATCAGAGGGAGCCTCTTACGCCGCCGTTAGAGGCACCCGAGACGTCTCGGAAGGAGAGCGAGTTTCGGGGACGCCACGGTGGCTAGGAGATGGTTAACGACCTCGCCCGCTATGCAAGGAGGTTCGCGGGGTTCGATCCCGACCCGTGATCGCGTGGATTTTTCTCTCTCCGTGCTCTCCCCCCCCCCCCCACATTTTAGAGTCAGCGTTCACGCGTCTCAAACATTTGGCCGCTTTAAATGTCCGCACAACGATACGTCACTTCGTCGAGCTATCGTATGGATGGCAATACCGCCATGGATTCTAGCGTCAATCTGTGCGGGGCTTCGTGAGTTGCTGTTACCCGTTAGAGCGCGCAACGTGGTGGGTGGGATTCCAAACGTGGCAGTGTAGCAGGGCCCTCTTGACAACGAGTCTTGTGACTCATTAATTGCCATCAGAGTAATAATCGTAATCATTATTAAAATAATTGCATTTTCGTGGCGCTTTTCATCAATGACCTCAAAGCGATGTGCAGGACGGAGCAGCGGCAGACACTCGGCATGAAAATAATATCATGAATTAATGTAAAATAATAATTTACTCAATGAACTAAAAGTGTAATAAGCGGCAGCGTATAAATAGGTTTTAAGGCGCATTTTAAAAATATCCACAGACTCAGAAATCCTGATTATCACTCTTAACAACATATATCGAGATGCACGTATGCAAAAAAAAAACCCCACCCAACTCGCTCAATGTTTTGTATCGTTATTATTCAATGTACATGTTTACATGGTATAGTAACGATTACAGATTGTGACTATCACAGAGACGTAAAGGGAAGAGATGGCGCGCAATGGACCCGGAAATCCGAGTTGACTTCCGTCCGCCGTTCATGGCCAACGGGGCAGTGGGCGAGAGACATTTGAAGCGGTCAAACACCCTCGGCCATCATCAACCGAGCACTGACCAGGGTGGTGAAGTATGGTCAAACAATCTCCCACACGACCCGACACGGAGTGGTGAGTGTGGTGGTGGTGGTGGTGGCGATGGTGGTGGTGGCGGGTGCGTGGAGCTATTTCATCCAGCAGTGGATTGAGAAAGTATCCCTAGATTTCGATTTAAAGCTTTCGTGACTGCAGGGATTCATCTTCTTTATTTTTATGTTTTATTTTTATTATTTTATTATTCCCCTTCTACGTGACTTTACCGAAAGAACCAAGAAGATGTATCCCTAGATTATCATTGATGCTGTACTCATCCGTGATAGGATGTGGCTGGCGTGCGATAGAGTGAACATGTATTGGATAATATTAAGTGGAGAGCACGTGGCATTACATACAGACACACGGATGCGATTGCTTAATAGATGCTCGCAAACAGCACGGCCAGCCTCTGTTAAAGGCTGCACCAGGGGACCTTTGTCTTTGTTAGTATGTATGTTAGTGTGTCTTTGTTAGTGTGTCTTTGTTAGTATGTATGTTAGTGTTTGTTTGTATGAATGTGTGTGTGTGGGGAGTGGTGGTATAGTGGTTAGCGCGTTGCGCTACGAACCCGGCGAACCCGAGTTCGATTCCCGCTCACGGCCAACATCGGTGGCGTTGTTTTGACCCGGTCCTGCGCCTCCCCTAGGTCGACTCGGCCTCAACTGAGTACCTGGTACGACGTGTAAACATCGCCGCTGGGGAGACAAAGGCGGCCGGGCGTGGTGCCGTGCCGACTTTCATAGGTGCTCGCTAACAGCACTTCACAGAGGACATACGGGGGATCATTGTCTTTGTATGACAGCACTTGCCCCAACAGGCTGTTGAAGGCTATACGGTGCATCTTTGTCTTTTGTATGTGTACGTGTGTCACCGCATGTGTTCTAGTCTACGCGTGCATACCATATGTCCAGCCTGCGTATGCAATTATACACACACACACATATATAGCGTGTATATATACACACACACACAGAGAGAGAGATTTATACGCACATATATTGCGCAGTGCCTATAGACTGTCGGCGAAAGTGCCGTTAAGGAAGCTATTAGAGAGGCGGCACGGCACACGAGGGGCCGATTCGCTCGTCCGCATTTGTCTCTCTCCTCCCCCCCGCCCCTCCACCCCCTGATGCTCCAACAAGCGCCCCAAGTACTGCACCCTTTACTCGCTTAAAACCCGAGCCGAAATCGTAAAACATCGCTCGTTAAGACGCGAGACACGGGAGTCGAACTTAGGTGGAGGGTGACCCCGCGGTTCTTTAAAGCAGGAGATCGAGCACCTTTAATGACACACACAAGACAAAGATTCCCACCCCACCCGTTATAGGCTTAACAGACTGTTGGGGCAAGTGCTGTTAGCGAGCATCACCTATGAAGGTCGGGACAGCACACGAAGGGGGTTTTGGGGTGGCCAGCATCACGCTTCGGCCGCCTTTGTCTCCCCACTGGCGAAGTTTACACACGCGCACTCGGTACTCATTTTGAGGCTGAGTCGACCTAGGGACGAGGCCCAGGACCGCTGCAGATAATCGTCACTGGTGGTGTTGGTGGCCGTGAGCGGGAATTGAACTCGGGTCGCCGGGTTCGTAGCGCAGCGCGCAAAACCGCTACGCTACCGCTCCCCATACACGCACGCACGCACACGTGGATGCATTGACATCACACCACACAGCGCACCACCACAAGCACACCGCACCACGAACGGAACGGACTTGGAACACGCGGCAACCACTGCGCCACCGCTCCCTATGCGAATACACGACACGGGTACAAAGACAAAATATCCTATCCCCGCCTCCCATATAGCCGTTCACAATTGTTGGGGCAAGTGCTGTTAGCGAGCACCTATTGACACGCTTCACGATACATTACAAAGACAAAGATCCCCCGTGTAGCCTTAACAGACTGTTGGGGCAAGTGCTGTTGGCGAGCACCTATGAAGGCCGGCATGGGACACACGAGGGAGTGGGTGGCCAGCACCACGCCCGACCGCCTTTGTCTCCCCAGTGGCGATGTTTACGCACCGCACAAGGTACTAATTTGAGGCTGAGTCGACCTAGGGGAGGCCCGGGACCCGTTCAGAGAATCGTCACCGGTGTGGGTGGCCGTGGGTGCGGGAATCGAACTGCGAGTCGAGCGGGTTCGAAACGCAGACGCGCTCACCACTGCGCCACCGCTCCCCACGACAGCGTACACCACCCACCGTCATATATATTATTATACTCTCATATATATACACACACACACCACGCAGCATTCCCCTCCCTCTCCATACATCCCACACACGCACAATACATCACCAGCGCACGGGCGTACGCACCTCGAGTAAACAAATGGCATTCGTTATGAGTCGGCATCAATCGTATCCCGAGAACGCGTGCAGCAAAGCTCGCTGTGTACAAAAAATAATAAATATATAGAAATATATCGACGGTGTATATATAGACACACGCGCGCGCGCGCGCAACACACACACACCACGTGAGCATCCTCCAGCCTCGACTCGCGATCAACCCGTCCCACCGCAGGGCGAAGGGGAAGCAAAGGGGCAGCCCTGCAGTTGCCTCGCTCTCGCAACTTCTGGCGGCAGGAGGTGCCGGCGGAGGGCGTTCGCGTAGGTTCGATCCCGTGGGTTCGATCCCGGACCCTGGCGATGCCCGTTCACTGGGGTATTTGGAGGCCGGGTGGATTTTACTGCGGGTTCCTCCGGTATTGCACCAGCCCCCCCCCCTCGCCAACGCTGCGCCCGTAACAATTGTATAAAGATGCGGTTAGATTGTTTGGCTGCTACTCTAAAGTGTTCCCACGTCTGATGATGACGATAATGATATCAGCCACTTCGACGATGAGCTGTCATCATCGTCATCACGAGTCGCCAGGTCGCGTCTGAATAATAAAAAAAAATAGTAGCTCAGTGGGCTTTAGCTGAGAAATAAAATAGTTTATAGTCGTTTAGAATAGATATGGGGAGCTCCAACCATGGGTGTTTTTGGTCTACTCTTCCACGCTGTTTTTTAAGAGGTGTTGGAGGAGGAGGGGGGAGGTATGCCCACACTTTACCCCGCCTTAGGCGACGTGCCGATCGGCTAACTGCGGTGAGAGGTGTAGGATTTCAACATCAAAATGTAACTTGCACAGCTGTTTTCAGCTGCCGCGCCCGGAGATCGAAGCCATTGGACACACACAACCGAGCTCTGCAGCGTGCGCGATGACTGCGTCTAAAGCGAGCCACACATTGCGAGCCGTGGCGTGGACCCGCATACGGAGTCGCCATCATCGCCATCATCATCGTCGTCAGCCATGATCACTCCACTACTGGATGAAGGTATCCTTAAAATATTTTTTTTAACAGTCCCAAGAAATCCGCTACGCCACCCCGAGCATAAAACCATCGCTCCATCTCCCCGCGGCCACGTTCGCCCACTCGGCACGGCGCACTACAAAACTGTGTGTCGACGCATTCGTTGGCTGCGCGCGAGTCGCGTGTTGTTCGTCTTTAAAACCTCGCCGAGCGCGGAGTTGTTGTGTTGTCCTCCAGTGCGTTTGGCTCCCCTCCTCTTTCCACCTCTCTCGGTGCCGAGTTCCCAAGCTCGCAGTGCTTCCTCCCTCTGTTGCGCACTCGTTCACTCGGCCACCGCCATTTGGAACTACCGCGGTGACGTTTTCGTAAAATAAATTAACGTAATTTAAACGCGCGCACATTTTAAAATACAGAAACACCGCGATTTGGAACTACCGCAGGACGTTTTCGTAAAATAAATTAACGTAATTTAAACACGCGCACATTTTAAATACAGAAACATCGCGATTTTCGAACTACCGCGCGGTACCTTTGCGTAAAATAAATTAACGTCAAGTAAATACGCGCACATTTTGAATACGGAAATAATCGCGAAAAGAACAGATCCAGGCACACGCGTCGCTGTGTAATTATTCACCGATGACCAAACGCTCGATATTATAAGACGCGCCTGAATATAAGACGCATCCTTCCCACCGTGTTCCCCCCCCGCCCTCCCGCCCGCAACTTTTGCTGTAAGGTACAGAGGCACACAATTGCGCCCGGTGTTCTATAGAATACCGCAACGCCCTACGGACTGTTCGTTGAACTTCTTTCGCACCGTACGCATCCAACAGAGGCGTTAAGGACAACAAACTAAACACCAAAATTATTTTCTTAAGAAGTGTTTGTTTTCCATTAAGATGATTTTAAGTGACACAGCTCCCGGTGGCTCCCTCTTATCGCAAGGAGGAAGAGTGCGTTCCAGACGGCCCCAGAAGCGCGTCTGAAAGCGCCACGCGATGCGGTGACCGCCGCCTTTGTTCGACGGCAGAGCAGCCGAAAGTCGCCGCCGTTGCCGCTGCCGCTGCTGCAGCTGCAGCTGTTGCTGCTGCTGCTGTTGCGAGGATGAGCGGGGGTTGACGTGACGGTGGTTGTCGCTGCTTGTCGCGATCGACAAAGCTACTGTGGTTGGGTTTGTGGCGAGCGCTCTGCGTGTAACGCGTGCGACCTTACACATTGTATTCGTTCGGCAACCGGAGGAAGCCGCCAACGCATCTCGGCGAACGCTGGTCAAGACTAAGAGCGGAGTGACAGCCAAAGGATGGAACACGCGTCCCGAGAGAGAGGGGAGGGAAAGAGAGGGAAAGACAGGGAAAGAGAGGAACATCCACGGGTGGAGATGTGGCGAAATAAATAGGCTCGTGCACAGGAAGATGCTGCGTCTGGGATTTGCTTCCATTGCGTGATCGTCAGGGAATGCGTTCGCCTTGGGGAAGGAATGTCTGCTTTCATCCAGCGGCGGATTGATCATGACCGCTGAATTGATGATGATGATGATGATGGCGGTAACGATATAGTGCCGCTTGCAAGCTGATGATGTGAAAATACAAGAGCGGAGATTTGTGTTGTTGCCTTCGCAGATAAGGGGAGGAGAAAAAAAACCCGTGGAAAACAAAAAATAAACCCGAATTTTACGGCGTTGTGACGACGCCAATCTGCACGCGCTTCGTCATGTTCCGTGGTGTGGTGCACAGCGTTTGTTTACAAGCGCGTCGTGTGTGTTGTGACACTCGAGGTTATATCGGTTTGTGCGGGCGATGCAATTAATAATAATAATTATAATGATGCTGATTCAAAGATGGACAGTGCCCCATTGTGTAACCCGGTGAAGCCTTCACCGAGTCTACTGAGCGCTTCATATTCTTAGGTTTTGTCGGTAAAGTCACGTAGGTGAAAATTTTAATTAAAAAAAGTAAGATAAAAATGAAATAAAAATCACGACGTTTCGGAGGCAACACAAGCTTCCGTCTGCAGGTGGAACCGTCACAGCACGATTGCTGTATCAAGTAAGAGGAAGCTTCAAATCTAGAATCTACTGAGCGCCTCCGGTATAAGTAAACATCCTGGTGAGTCTTGAGAATCTCTCTCTCCAGGAGGGTGCTACCTCCTGCTACCCCGCACCAGGGATACTCAAACGAGTACTCAAACGACTGCATGGTTGCGGCGTGCAGTTAACATCGCCATCGGGGCGACAAAGGCGACCGGGCGTGCGTGGGTCAGGCCCCGCCACCCCCTCGTGTGCCGTGCCGGCCTTTCATAGGCGCCACTCGCGAACGTCAACTTTCCCCAGCAATCAAATCAAGATTGCCCCAACAGTCTGTTAAAAGGCTATACGGAAGGGGGGATCTTTGTCTTTGTGTCTGGCCGCGTGCAATGTCACACGCATCGATCCGAGTTTCTGTATTCGTGTGGGAGACCAGGAGAACACCCCAGCATCATCGCTCAATATAGACATATCCGCACGAATGGATTCAGGAATCCATCATCGCTACTGCACTGTACTTGCCACGTGGTGGCCAATGTGCAGAACAACCCTTCTGAGACGCGGTGTTTCCCCGGTAAGTGTTCTCTGAGATTTTGATTCGAAGCTTTCGTGACTGCAGGAATCCATACTCTTTTTGGTTCTTTCGGTAAAGTCACGTTGGTAGAAAATTACAAACAAAGAAAAAATAATCTATCACGACGTTTCGATCGCAACACAAGCGGTCGTCCTCGGGCAGAAAAAATAATCCAGAAGTTCCACTGCTGAATTATTCTATCACAGTACCAACTAGGCACATCACTATGCTTAGCTTTCCGATATCGGGAGCATCTGATACACATTTATTTTTTAACACACAATACAAAACGATGTGTTATCCCCATTCCTTTAAATCATAATTAGACTAAGTAAATATAATCATGATGACGATGCTGGCGATGCTGACGTTGAGCGAAGGCGCAGTGGTTCGCGCACTGCGCTGTTCATCCGCCGTAGAAAACTGCAAGTTCCCGATTTTTCTCGGTCCGGCGAGCATCAATGGCTTGGCGAACGTGGACCCCCCCCGCCCCTCCTTTCTGGGACTCCGTCTCACTCATCGCACAAACGCGCAGCCTCCCAGTCGTGGTGAAGTATGACCACGTCGCCAGCATCCCACGTGACCGACCACGGGCGTCACCCGACCAGCGTGTGACGCCGTGAAGATCGGGAGGGCCTTCGTCCAGCAGTGGATAGACCATGGCTGCTGATGATGATCATCACGACGACGATGAATATTATACAGACACGCAGCAGCAGCAACAACTACAACGACAACTACAAAGACAAAGATGCCCCCCGCCGCCCCGTTTAGCGTCAAGTGCCGTTCACGAGCGGCAAAGGACACGCCCGGCCGCCTTTGTATCTCCAAGTTGGCAGGTTTACACATCACACCAGGTAATAATTTGAGGCTGAGTCGACCTAGGAGAGGCCCAGGACCATGTACACACACCTCTTTGCTTGGTCGCGTTTAAAGGAATGTCAATAAAATACATCGTTTACAAACACACTTGGTTGTTTCACGTACGTAACCATCATTTCTGATGTGAACTTAATTAGAACATATATATACACACACACACATAAACAGTTTGATATTTGTGTTAATAACAAAGACCCTGCCGTACGTTTCAATGTACACGCGTGTCCGTGTGCAGGGGAGCGGTGGTGCAGCGGTTAGCGCTACGCTGTGCTACGAACCTGGCGACCCGGGTTCGATTCCCGCTCACGGCCAACACCGGTGACGAGTATCTGTACCGGCCCTGGGCCTCCCCTAGGTCGACTCAGCCTCAAATGAGTACCTGGCGCGTTGTGTAAACGTCGTCACTGGGGAGACAAAGGCGGCCGGGCGTGGTGTTGGCCACCCACCCCCTTGTGTGCCGTGTCGGCCTACACGGGTGCTCGCTAACAGCACTTGCCCCAACAGTCTGTTGAAGCTATACGGGGGTCTTTTCGTTTGTGTGTCCACGTCGTGCGGGGAGCGGTGGCGCAGTGGTTAGCGCATTTGCACTCCGACACCCGGCGACCCGAGTTCGATTCCTACAATAGCGGTGGCGACTTTTTAAACCATTCCTGGGCCTCCCCCCACTCGGTCGACTCAGCCTTCGGTGTGTGAACACAGTCACGGGAGAGACAAAGGCGGCCGGGCGTCGCGCTGGCAACCCACCCCCCCGTGTGCCGTGTCGACCTTTAACAGGTGCTCGCCAACAGCACTTGCCCCCACACGTCTGTTAAAGGCTATACGGGTGACCTTTGTATGAACATGTGGTGTGCAGTGTACATGCAGCGGTAGGATAATATCGGCCAACGTGACTGAGATTCACGGCTCTCATCAGTGGCGAGTGATACCTGCACCTCTAGGTTGACTCAGCCTTCACTGGGTATGTGGGGCAGTGTGTGTCTGTTGCTTTGTATTCATGGCAGTAAGCAGTGCACCACCGCTCCTTGCCATATCGGTATCTATATATGGGTGCACAGTATTTGTTTGTATACTTTCAACCAACTAGCGCAACCAATTATACACTCAATAACGCCCCTCTCATAGATATGTGTCTCTCGATATATATTTAAAAATAAATATATTTGTGTTTTGCTCACACAGCTGATTCGGAGTGCGTCCCCATAATCAGCAGCATTGCTTCAGCGCGAGCAAACACCCTGGAGCGGTTTCGGCATTTGGCGTTCTCATCAGCAGTACGTTAATTGACGTCCGCTGTGCAGCGTCCGAAATCGCTGATGTCAAAACATTATAACGCGTCTAAAAAAAAATAACAACAAAAAATAGATTCGGTCATTTGAATGAGAGGAGCGGTCTAATTTCATGAACGATAACCGCTAAAAACCGGTAACAACAACCGGTTACCGGTTTCTAGCGTTGAACGTTGCCGATTGGGCACCCGCGCGAACTTCGGTACAAATGGCACGGCGGCACAAGTCACCGCGTGGTTATGTCGGATGTCAGTTGTCAGTGTAAACACACGCTTTGTGTACCTGCGGCACAAACCGATTAACCGGTTTATTTTTTTATTCAGTTACCGGTTAATGTAAATGATCCGGTCACATTTCTGTCGTAAAAACCCTGCGCCGCCCGACACAGCCAAGCTAATTCGAGTCACGCGTGCGATTATATCACAACCAGATCGATCGATTATAAGATTGGTAAATTTTGGGGTTTATAAGTAACCAGCTTTAACGATTAGGAAAATCTGGAATTGCATATATACATGCGCGAATATTTACATAATACACACATGAATGCACACACACACACACAATAGCATGTAACAAAGACAAAGATCCCCCGCATAGCCTTAACAGACTGTTGGGGCAAGTGCTGTTAGCAAGCGCTCATGAAGATCAGCACGGCACACGAGGGGGTGGGTAGACAGTACCACGCCCGGCCGCCTTTGTCTCGCCAGTGGCGATGTTTACTACACACCGAACGAGGTACTAATTTTAGGCTGAGTCGACCTAGGGGAGGCCCAGGACCGATTCGGATAATCCGTCACTGGGTGTTGGCCGTGAGCGGGAATCAAACCCGGGGTCGGCCGGGTTTGTAGCGCAGCGCGCTAACCACTACACTACCGCTCCCGGTACTATAAGCACACACGCACAGTAACATACATATATACAAATAACACACACACACACGTAGATATATACATACACGTGCATTTACAAACATCCCTTCCGTATAGCCGTTACCAGCTTGATGATGAAGCAAGGGCTCTTAGCGAGCAGGAGCCATGCACAATCACAGCACACACATTAACATCGGCACCTATATACAAAGATCCACCGTATAGGCTTAACAGACTTTCGGGGCAAGTGCCGTTTCGCGAGCACCTTTGAAAGAAGGCCGGTTCGGTACACGAGGGGTAGATGGGGTGGGTGGCCAGCACCACGCCCGACCCCCTTTGTATCCCCAGTGGCGAGGTTTACACACCATACTGTATTCACGAAACACATGCATATGACACAAACACACATACATACAGACTTGTGCAAAAACACACACAGAACCCCCCTATCTATAGCCGTACGGACCGCAAGAGCAAGCGCTCTTAGCATAAACACAAAGACAAAGTTCCCCCGTATAGCCTCAACATACCTTTGGGGCAAGTGCTGTGCGCGAGCAACCTATGAAGGCCGGCACGTGCAGCACACGAGCGGATTGGTGGTCAACACCACGCCCGACCGTATTTGTCTCCCTAGTGGCGATGTTTACACACCGCACCACACACACACACACACATGTACACACACACACACTCTGCAGTACCTCATGACCTCTTGAACTCTGCTATCCCGTCCCTGACCCCGGCGCGCCCAGCCGGGTCCGATTGGTGCACACCGGCGGAGAGGGAGGAGAGAGGGAGGGAAAGAAGGGGGAGAGAGAGAGGGGAGGGAGAGAGGGGGGAGATGAGAGGGAGATGGGAGAGGAGAGGGGAGATGAGAGAGGATGAGATATTACACGGAGAGGAGAGAGAAACAAGAGGGGGGAAAGACGAGGACGAGAGAGAGAGACGAGAGTAGGGGGAAAGACAGGGGAGAGATATCAGAGCGAAGGATATTAGAGAGGAGAATGGTGGAAAGAGAGGGAGAGGGAATAGGACAGAGAGATTGGGGGGGGGAAGGGGGAGGGAAGAGAGACCTTGTGGATGGGAGGTAAGGAGACGCAGGCGAGGCACGGGAGGAGAGAGGCGGGAGACGAAGAGAGATTAGAGAGAGCAGGTCGCTCGCTCGCTCTCTCTCTCTCTCCGATGCGGCCGTCTGGCTGCGAATCAACCCGTGGTCCACAGAAGCCTCCGAGTCCACGCGAATCTCACCACAACCACCACCTCCTCCTCATCTCTCGCTCCCCCCGAGTGAGAGAGAGAAGACTCCATGCTGGAGTGGTTTTTTTTGGTGGCGAGGCGAGATGCGACGCGATGCTGCGTGTCGTGGTGTGGTAGTAATGTGTGTGCGTATGTGCGATGATGTCTCCGTGTGTGTGTGTGTGCGTTTATAGCGGGGAGCGGTGGTGCAGCGGTTAGCGCTACGCTGCGCTACGAACCTGGACGCCCGAGTTCGATTCCCGCTCACGGCCAACAAACAGCGACGATTATCTGAACCGGTCCTGGGCCCTCCCCCTAGGTCGACTCAGCCTCAAATGAGTAGCTGGTGCGGTGTGTAAACATCTTCACCGGGGAGACAAAGGCTGTCGGGCGTGGTGCTGGCTACCCACCCCCTCGTGTGCCGTGCCGGCCTTCATAGGTGCTCGCTAACAGCACTTGCTCTTACAGTTTATTAATGGCTATAGGGGGGAATGTGTGTGTTTTTGTGTGTATTTATACACAACACACACTAATCATACGTGTCCTCATGTAGAATATACATGGCAAAATAGACCAGCAAATTATACGGCTCATTCAGACCTGTGGAGGGGTGTGTGTATGATTGTGTGTAGGGTGATTGTGTGTAGTGTGTGTGTGTGTGATTTTGTGTAGTGTGTGTGTGATTTTGTGTAGTGTGTGCGTGTGTGATTGTGTTTTTTTGTCTAGTGCGTGTGTGATTGTGTGTAGTGTGTGTGTGTGTGATTGTGTTTTTGTGTGTGAGCATAGTTGTGTGTTTGTGCATATCTGAAGAGTGCGTTGGCGGAGGGGAGTGTGATTGTGTCTGCGTGTGATTGTGTGTGTTTGTTGTGTGTAGTGTGGGTGTGTGCACTGTACGCATATGAGTGTGGGGTGGTGTGTAGTGTGAACGTATCGCGTGTGCGATGAAATGTTATTGTGCGTATTTATCATTTGTCGTGTGTGCATATATATGTGGGGTGTGTGGTTGGTGTTTAGTGTGATTGTGTGTGTGCCATTACATTTGATTGTGTGTGTGGCGTGTGCATGTATCTGTAGAGTGTCTAGGTGGTGGTACGTACGTGTGCGTGTGTATGCAATGTGGGGAGCGGTAGTGTAGCAGTTCGTGCGTTGTGCTCCTGTGACGATTACCTGGACCGGTCCTGGGCCTCCCCTAGGTCGACTCAGCCTCAAATTAGTACCTGGTGCGGTGTTTTAAAAAGATCGCCACTGGAGAGACAAAGGCGGTCGGGCGTGGTGTTGGTCACCAACCCCCTCGTCTATCGCTCCCCAACAATCTGTTAAGGCTAGATCTTTGTCATTGTGCAATGTGGTAAGTGCATCGTGGGTGAATTGTGGGTGTATTGTGTGTATGTAATTAGGTGTATATTTTTTGTGGAGTGTGTGTGCATCGTGTGTGCATTGTGTGTACGTGTGTGATTGTGTGCGAATTGTGCGTGGCTGTGTGTATATGTAGTCGCTAGTTAACAGCAATTTGCCCCAACAGTCTTTGTTTTTTGTTTGTGTATTTGAGTGTATTGTATGCATTGTGCGGTGTACAGTGTAATATGTGTAAGATGTATATTTGTGTTGACATGAGAGAGAGAGAGTGTTGGTGTGTCTAGACCTTACATATACACACACACACATGCAACGACAAAGACAAAGATCCCCCGTATAGCCTTACAAGACTCTTGGGGCAAGTGCTGTAAATTCACAAAATACCGCGCAATGCAACTCACAAAACACACTTCACAATAACAACAACAACAACAACCGCCATTCGCCCGTAAGTGCCGTTGACTTCCCCGCGGCGCTTGTGCCAGACTAGGTGCACATCAGATAAACTATTAAACGCACCACAAACGTTTACACACCGCACCAGGTACTCGTTTGAGGCTGAGTCGACCTCGGACACGCACCAATGGAATGCAAAGATCCCCCGGGTAGCATTTCACGGACTGGAGGGCAAAGTGCAATTAGCGAGCACCTAGGAAGGTCTTAAACAAACAAAGACAAAGATCCCGCGTATAGCCTTAATATAGTGTACGGTCAAGTGCTGTTAGCGAGCACCTATGAAGGCCGGCACGGCACACGAGGGGGTGGATGGGTGGCCAGCACCACGCCCGACCGCCTTTGTCTCCCCAGTGGCGATGTTTAAACGCCGCACCAGGTACTCATTTGAGGCTGAGTCGACCTACGGGAGGCCCAGTACTGGTTCAGATAATCGCAACTGGGTGTTGGTCGCTGGGTTCGTAGTGCAGCGTCGCGCTAACCGCTACACTACAAACACACGCACACACAGACACGCACACACAGACACGCGCACACAGACACACGCACACAGACACACGCACACAGACACACGCACACACAGACACACGCACACAGACACACGCACACAGACACACGCACACACAGACACGCACACACAGACACGCGCACACAGACACACGCACACAGACACACGCACACAGACACACGCACACACAGACACACGCACACAGACACACGCACACAGACACACGCACACACAGACACACGCACACAGACACACGCACACAGACACACGCACACACAGACACACGCACACAGACACACGCACACACGCACACGCACACACACACGCACACAGACACACGCACACGTGAATGCATACAAAACACACCGCAAAATCACCGAATACGCAAAAAGACAAAGCCCCCCCCCCACCCGTATAGCCTGCACAGGCTGTTGGGACAAGTGCTGTTAGCGAGCACCTGTGAAGGCCGGCACGGCGCACGAGGTCCTGCGGTTGGTTGGCCAGAACCACGTCCGACCGCCTTTGTCTCTCCGACACCAGGTACTCATTTCAGTCTGAGTCGACCTCGGAGAGACCCAGAACCGGTTCAAGATATTTAGTCGCTGATCGTGAGCCGCAATCGCTGCCCCCCCCCAACCTCCACACACAGACACGCGGAAATTTGAAGTCAACCAGTCGGACGGAGACGTGGGGGTCAAGAGTTCAGTGAGTCCGAGACTCGAACTTCCGAGCGGGGAGGAGCACGTGGGAGAGCGGGCGAGGAGGCGTCGGGTGAGGATGAGAGGGAAGTGAGACGGGTGGAGGACGAGGTTAAAGGGTCGATGATGGGGAGGAGGAGATGGGAAGGCGGCGGCTGAGCACGAGAATCGCACCAGTATGAGATGAGGGCGAGGATGAGGAGGAGGGAGGATGAGACGTGGAGAAGGGTGGTCGAGAAGGGAGATGAGTGGATGATGATGATGATGAAAGCGGAGGACGAGGATAAGAGGAGGAGACAGGGGCGAGGAGGTGGTTGATGAGGGTAGAGGGTAGAGGGAGGAGGGCCGCTGAGTGGCCGTGTCCTCGAGGTGAACCCCGATGCGCGCCGCGGGGTCGTGCGGAGAGGAGACAGAGCGGGGAGAGAGGGGAGAGAGAGGGGAGAGACAAAGCGTGATCGTTGTTCCAGAGAGACAGAGCCACGGGCGAGGGGGGAGAAGGGGAGAGCGGTCACATACACGGAGGGCATTCACCGACTCGCTCACAGACTCACCCACCGACTTACCCACAGACTCACCCTCCGACTGAGCTACAGGCTCACTCACAGACTGACAGACTCACACACCAACTGACCCACTCACAGACGGACAGACTCACTCACAAACTGACCCACTCACTCACTCACAGACGGACAGACTCACTCACAGATTGACCCACTGACTCACTAACAGACGGACAGACTCACACACCAACTGACCCACTCACTCACAAACTGACAGACTCACCCTCCGACTGAGCCACAGACTCACTCACAGACGGACAGACTCACACACCAACAGACCCACTCACTCACTCACAGACGGACAGACTCACACACCAACTGACCCACCCACTCACTCACTCACAGACGGACATACTCACTCAGACTGACCGAACTCACTCACAGACTGACCCACTGACTCACTCACAGATGGACAGCCTCACTCAGACTGACCGAACTCACTCACAGACTCACTCGCTGGCTCGCTCACCGACTTAGCCATATATATATACATATAATCTATAATGACACACACACACTGGGTCGTTCATATACATTGGCAAGCCTATTTAATTATAGATTCAAAATCAAATGTATATATCTCTACAAGGACACAAATACAAGCAATATTTTACGGAGACACCCACAGGCAGAATTTTCAAAGGCGCACACATACATACATATACGCACTCACTCATTCACTCACGCTCTCATTCACTCATTCGCTCATTCACACACTCAATCGCTCATTCACTCACTCATTCACTCGCTCACTCACCCGCTCATTCACTCACTCGTTTCTTCACTCATTGACCCACTCGCTTATTCATTCACTCCAACACGGAGCAGACGTAAGCCCACACAACGTACAAGAACTCAAGATCGTTCATTCACTTAGACAAAGATCTCCCGTATAACCTTCGCATACTGTTGGGGCAAGTGCTGTTAGCGAGCATCAATTAAGGCCTCGACGGAACACGAGGGGGGTTGGGTGTGGTGTGGGCCAACACCAAGCCCGGCCGCCTTTGTCTCACCAGGTACTCATTTTAGGTTGAGTCATCACCTCGACTGGGAGGCCCAGGACCGGTTCAGATTTTCAAAACTGATGTTGGCCGTGAGCGGGAGTAGAACTCGGCTCGCCGGGATCCCAGTGCAGCGCGCTAGCCTCTGCACAAGAGACACACAGAGCCCCCGTGTCGCCTTTAGTCGACTGTTGGGGCAAGTGCTGTTAGCGAACACACAATTAAAGCCATCACTCTTCACACACACACACATACAACACACACAAACGGACACGCACATATGGACACATATACCCACGCAGACACTAGCACACACATGCACACACTCAGCCTGTTAATATGACAAATATATACACACACCTGTGTACGCAGAAATATACACACTCATTAACCTGCCCACACACACACATATGTATATATATATATGCCCCAAGTACACAACAAACACAGAAACGCACACGCTCGCTCTGTCCATGTGTACAAATATACACACGTAAACACCCACACAACGCGTGTACATACGTGGGCATGCAAGGATACGTGTGTGTGGGTGCGTGCGAGAGACGTAGAAACGATGTGATTTACACACACGCACGCGCCCATTATCCCAGTAACTCAAAGACACAGACGCAGCGAGGCACCTATGAAGGCCAACATCACGCCCGGCCGCCTTTGTCTCCCCGGGGGCGATGTTTACAACACCGAACCAGGTTACTCTTTTGAGGTTGAGTCGACCTAGGCACGCACAGATATACAACGCGCACGCACGCTCCCTTAGATGTACAGACACGGTATAATAAGTACATATATAAATATGTATGTACGCCAACCCTATACACGTCCAATAGGGCGCATATTAACCCAGAAGCACATGAAGACAAAAGTCCCCCGTATAGCATTTGATGTTATGTTGGGGCAAGTGCTAGAACCGATGAAGGCCGAAACGATACACGAGGGGCTGGTGTGGTCAGAACCGCGCCCGGCCGCCTTTGTCTCCCCAGTGCTGATGTTTTGAACATCGCACCAGGCACTCATATAAGGCTGAGTCGACCTAGGGGAGGCCCAGGTCCGGTTTAGATAATCGTTAATACACAAGTACACACATGTATACATGTGCAAATGAAAATGATCACACTCATCTGTTGAGAATAATCGCAGAATAACGTAACAGACAATCCGCACACTAATGTGGTTTTCATAGCGTAGCGGTAGTAATGTTTTACAATTTAAATAGGCGTGTTTAAATTGTATCGTTACAAATAAACGCGCGATAAATACCCGCTCTAGTTAGAAACCCATAGACATACATAGAGACCTCCAGACTTACATAGGCCCCATACATATATAGATATACATAGAGACCTATAGACTTACACAAGCCCCATACATTAATAGATATACATAGAGACATCCATATTTACATAGGCCCCATACATATATAGACCCACAAGACTTACATAGAGAGCCATACACCCAGTGACTTAAATACAAACCCATAGGAAAACATAGAAACACGTGGACTTACACAGACCGACACAGAGACCCATAGACTTGTGTATACACACAGTGACTTGTATACAAACCCATAGGAAAACATAGAAACACATGGACTTACACAGACCTACACAGAGACCCAAAGACTTGTGTATACACCCAGTGACTTGTATACAAACCTATAAGAAAACATAGAAACACGTGGACTTACACACACCTAAACAGAGACTCAGACGTATATAGATGGATTCTTCCCTTGTACGGGAGACGTGAGCTTAGACTACGAACTCACAATAACAACTAACCTTTTGCAACATGATTAAGACGGTAACATATATCATCTCGCGCAGAGTACGTATATGTCGATCGTCTTACGGGGAGTGGTGGCGCAGTAGTTGGCGCATTCCCGGTTCAAATTCCAGGCCACGTCGAACGTCAGTGGCATCTGAACAATAAATCTATTTTTTTTATTTTGTTTGTTTCACCAGGTTAGGCCCACTGAGCTACGATAGCTCGACGAAATGGCTCATCAAGTGGACATTTACAGCAGCCAAAGACTCTAAACGCGTGATGTTGATTCTAAATGTAGAGGGGAAAATCCGGAGGACCCGGAGAAAAAATCCACGCGACCACGGAGAGAGAGACCAGAAAACTCCAAATATACAGCAGGCGTCAGGATCGAGATCGAACCCATGACCTCCCGTGTACCAGGCGAGGTTGTTAACATCTCATAGCCGTCCTGATGATGAGAGAGAGAGAGACACGCAAACTCCAAATATACAGCAGGCGTCATGGTCGGCATCGAACCCACGACCTCCTGTGTACCAGGCGAGGTAGTTAACATCTCATAGCCATCCTGATGATGATGAGAGAGAGAGAGAGACACGCAAACTTCAAATATACAGCAAGCGTCATGGTCGGCATCGAACCTACGACCTCCTGTGTGCCAGGCGAGGTAGTTAACATCTCCTAGCCTCCCCGTATCGCCCCCACCACCTCCCCACCACCACCTCCCAATCTCACCATCGACTTTCAACTTCACCAACTCGCACTGACCAGTGTGGTGAAGTATGGTCAAACAATCACCGCACGACCCCGTGTGTTAACGTACGGCGCTTGGGGGGGGAGGTGGGGTGAGGGGGAGGCATTCATCCAGCAGTGGATAAGAGAACGTTCAGTAGGAGTATTTAAACATTGCCTATTCGTCGCAATCGATCCAGGACATTAAACCAAAAGGACAAAGACCCCCCTCCTCTGTCAGCGAGCATGAAACACACACAGACACACAAGCAAAACACACATCGTCGCGCGCGTACACAAACCAACTTAGATTGTGTTGCTAATTCTGCCGCCGTTGCTGCGATGATGTGCAAGCACGGTCAACAATAACACACGCGTCAACAACAGACTGCTGTGTATGATCGCCGACGTTTCGGCTACTGACCCTTATTCATAGCACACGCCAACAGAAACAGCTACACGCACAGAACTACAATAAGTTGTCCACAATAAAATTACTAAACCCGACAATTTTAAAAATACAACACGCAGCACCGAGCCCAACACGGCAATCCAGCTCTTCTCTTTCCTGCTGCGTAGAATGTCACGGTAAGTGCTGTCCGACTGTGTAGCTCTTCAATATGTGTGCGCGTGATCGCACACGATGTCCGACGTTCCGCGAGCACGTGCCGCGAGCTCCTTTCGGCAGCTTTACTGAAGGAACTGATTTTGAAGAAACTTCCAGCACGCGGCACCGAAACGTCGGACAACCATGGCCGCACACGACACCCGGTTAAACCCCGAAGAAGACACGCGGGAGAGAGAGAGAGAGGGCGCTACACAAAGGTAAAGACAAATCCCCCCTCCCCCGGGTAGCCTTGACAGACTATTGGGGCAAGTGCTGTTCGCGAGTAGTAGCAGCACCTAACAGCACGACAACCACAACCACGACAGCCCCTCCGGCAGCAGAAGAAGTCCCCCCACGCGGCTACGTGCGAGGCGCGGAACGTCGGACTCCAATGCCGAAACGACAGAAATAAATGTAACAAAAACAACCAGACGCGGGTAGTTAGTAGGGTAGGTAGTAGGGTAGGTAGTAGGGTAGGTTAGTAGGGTAGGTTAGCAGGGTAGGCATTAGGGTAGGTTAGTAGGGTAGGTAGTAGGGTTGGTAGAGGGTTGGTAGTAGGGTTGGTAGTAGGGTAGGTAGTAGGGTAGGTAGTAGGGTAGGTTAGTAGGGTAGTAGGGTAGGTAGTAGGGTAGGTAGGGCGATGGCTTTCGGCCGAGCTTCTCTGTCGGGCTGCACGTTGCTGGAGAGGGGTTATAAGGCAGCGGTGGTGGCGGTGGTTGGTGGTGGTGGTGGTGAGTTACGGGCCGAGGCTTATTCAGTACATAAATCACCGCGGCCCGAAAGCTTTGCACAACAGAGACGACACGCGTGCGGGTTTCGCGTTCCACATTTGCCGGTCCTGTGACACCACCATCATCATTAACTTCATCATCATCATCATCAACGTAATCACCACCATCGCCAGCATCATCATCACCATCATTACCACCACCATCATCAACATCGTTAGCACCATCATCAACATCATTAGCACCATCACCACCACCATCATCAACATCATCATCACCACCACCATCATCAACATCATTAGCACCATCATCAACATCATTAGCACCACCATCACCAACATCATAATCACCATCACCACCGCCATCATTGCCACCATCATCCTCATCATCACTACCCACATAGATACCCCGTATAGCCTTAACAGACTGTTGGGACAAGTGCTGTTAGCGAGCACCTATGCGGATCGGCACGGAACACGAGGGGGTGGGTGGCCGGCACCAGGCCCGGCCGCCTTTGTCACCCTAGTGGCCTTAAATTTCGATTTAAAGCTTTCGTGACTGCAGGGATTCATCTTCTTGGTTCTTTCGGTAAAGTCACGTAGAAGGGAAGTAATAAAATAATAAAAATAAAACATAATACAAAATAAAACATAATTTTATTATGTTTTATTTTTATTATTTTATTACTTCCCTCCTAGTGGCCTTGTTTACACACCGCACGAGGTACGCATTTGAGGCTTAGTCGATCGCCACCATCACCAACATCATCACCATCACTACCATCACAACAGTATTAGCAGCAGTTGCTGTGGTAGCCGCAGTAGTAGTAGTAGCATCAGCAGTAGTAGGAGCAACTACAGCAGTAGTAGCAGCATTAGTATCAAACATGAGCAGTAGCAGTAACAGCCGTAGCAGCTCAATCAATAGCTGCTGCTGCTACTGCTGCAACAGCAGTAGCAGCAGCAGCAGCTATCTATGGCTGTTGAGCCATGGATGTCGCGTCCCTGCTTGGCCTGTGGTCTGTGCGTGGGGAGCGGTGGTGTAGCGGTTAGCGCTACGCTGTCCTACGAACCTGGCCACCCGAGTTCGATTCCCGCTCACGGTCAACACCGGTGACGATTATCTGAACCGGTCCCCGGGCCTCCCCTAGGTCGACTCAGCCTCAAATGAGTACTTTGTGCTGTGTGTAAAAAAAAAACTTTCCACTGGGGAGACAAAGGTGGTCGGGCGTGGTGCTGGCTACCCAACCCCCCAGTGTGCCGTGCCGGCCTTCGTAGGTGCTCGCTGACAGCACTTGCCCCAACAGTCTGTTACGGCTACACGAGGGGATGTTTGTCTTTGGTGCTTTCTAACAGCATTTGTCCCTCCTCGGCTAATGGGGGGGGGGGGTCTTTGTCTCGTGGGGAGCGGTGGCGCTGCGGTGAGCGCACTGCACAGACGAACCCAAGCGCTCCCTGAATTCGATTCACGGCCACGGCCCGCATCAGTGGAGATCGTTGGTATCCGGGACCCTCCCGTCAGCTTGGATCGATCTCTCCACGGGTGTCGAATGAAGCTGAGACAAACGCGTGTGTGTCTGTGTGTGTCTGTGTGTGTGTGTGTGTCTGTGTGTGTGTGAAACAACAGTACTGGGGAGACAAAGGCGGCCGGGCGTGGTGTTGGCCACCTCCTCCTCGTGCACAGCGCAGGCCTTGGCAGGGGCTGGTTAACACGTGGGGAGACGGGAGGCCTCCATCCAGCAGTGGATTGGCAGATGTATTGTTATATATACACATGCGTGTACCTATATGCTTACATGTATGTGTGTGTAGGGGGAGCGGTGGTGTAGCGCTACAAGCCCTCGCGAGCCAAGTTCGATTCCCGCTCACGGTCACCAACACCCGTGACGATTATCTAAACCGGGACTGGGCCTTTCCTGGGTCGACTCAGCCTCAAACGAGCACCTGGTACGGTGTGTAAAACACCGCTACTGGGGGAGACAAAGGCGGCCGGGCGTGGTGCTGGCCATGCCGTGCCGGTCTTTATAGGTGCTCGCTAACAGCACTTGTCCCAGCAGTCTGTTAGGGCTACACGGGGGATATTTTTCTTTGTATGAACTGGATATGCACATGAAGGTGGTACTCGTGAACAAAACTGTTCACAACCTCTCTCTCTGTGTAATGTTTTTTGCGGTTGACTGTCATTGTTTTGCAATCGGCGTGCGTACGATGCATCTGTGCAATGTCCTCGCGAACAGGTTTTTCGCACCGTAATCTTCGTAATTAACTGGTGATGGGGTGATTTAATTGCGTCGGAAGAACACATAGAGCCCTTGTGTTATATACGTTGCCTGTATACGTTGTGTATGCGCGCGAGTGTGTGTATATATATGTGTGTATGTTTGTTGGGGGAGCGGTGGCGCAGTGGTTAGCGCGCAACGTTACAAAACCCGGCGAACCGAGGTCAGTCTTCCGCTCACGGCCACCACCAAAGTCAGTGACGGGTCCTCTCCTAGGTCAACTCAGCCTCAAATTGCGTAGCTGCCGTGGCGTGCAAACACTAGCACTGGAGAGACAAAGGCGACCGGGCGTGGTGCTGTCCACCCACTCCATCGAGTGCAGCGTGCCGGCCTTCATAGCTGCTGCTGCTGCCCCAAAGTGTCTCTAAAGAGGGGGTCTTTGTTAAACGTTATAAAGCGGCGTGAGTGCGTAATCCACGTGTATGCGTACGCGCGTGCGCGTGCCATACGGGCATCGTCGTCATCCTAATCGGCCATCCGACTATCTACTGCTGGATGAATACCTCCCGGCCAAAACGGCGATGTGACAATCCGCCCACTCTACACATACACAGCTGACAAAGATCCCTCCGTAGAGCCTTACCCGACTGTGGGAGGGGGCAAGTGCTGTTAGCGAGCACCTATTAAGGGCGGAACGTTTCACCAGAAATACGCACAGCGAAATGCATTAATTCAAGGCTGAACTGACCTAGGGGAGGCCCAGCGTAGGTAATTATCAAATCAAGTATAAAATGTCATACGCGTGTAAAGAAACGCAAATATGTACGTGCTGTGAAGAAGGGTTGTTGCCGGAAACGTCGCACATTATATATATATTAATTTTCTTTTAAGTCCACAGTGTTATTGACGAATGTGTTTTATTCATGTTAATTGGGCTTGTGCGGCATTATCCATTACATAGACACGTGTGTACACGCACATATATGCACAGGAAATGTATTTATACGCGCACGCAAACATAGATGCATGTACACGCACACATACAATGATCTCCCGTATAACTTACATAGATTATTGCCGCATGTGCAGTTAGCAATAAGCTATTTTTTTATTTGATACACGTACACATATATATACGCACACACAAATGCACGTATCAACACAATACACACCACAAGCACAATACACAAAGCCATTCACACTATACAAAGACAAATATCACCCGTATAGCCTTTAACATGCTGTTCGGGCAAGTGCTGTTAGCGAGCACCTATGAAGGCCGGAACGGGGGTGATGTGGCCATCATACCGCCCGGCCGCCTTTGTCTCCCTACTGACGATTATTTACACACCGAACCAGGTATTCATGTTTGAGGCTGAGTTGACGTAGCGGATGCTCAGGACCGGTTCAGATAATCGTCACGGGGTGTCGGTGGCCGTGAGCGGGAATCGAACTCGGGCCACCGGGTTCGTAGCGCAGCGGCCCTAACCGCTGCGCCACCGCTCCCCACACACGCGCAAACACATCTAGACACGCGCACACACACACATCTAGACAAGCACACATATGGCCATAGCTCACAGCAAAAATCCCAAGCCCCCCGATGCCTGCTTGTCAAGCGGCCGCTAAAAAATTAACAAATTATACGAACGGCCCTTTGTATAAATTCTATAACATTTGCAAGCAGTTGAACCAAAAAACCGCGCGGAGCGCTGGGCAGGCGCTAACACAACGAGTGATTGGGGGTCTGATGCGAGACCCCTTGACATTACACTCATAACTCACGGCCTCCTTTGTCTCTCTCCCATCGGCGCGCCTCTTCGTCTTCGCCCGCACGGCGACAATGCAACAACGCCACGAGTTTCGCGGTCGAAAGCGAGTTTGCGTGTCTCACCCCCCCTCTCTCTCTCTCTCTCGCCGTGGTCGCGTGGATTTTTCTCCGGGTCCTCCGGTTTGTTTACTTCTTCCCCCCCGCCCAATCCACATTGAGAATCAACATCACTACGCATTTAGATTATTTCGCTGCTGCTGCTATAAATTTCCACGTGGTAATAATGCTGCTGATGATGATGATAAGTCTACTTCGTTGAGTATATCATTTTTGATGGCCAGGTCGCTTCTGCAAGAGAGAGATATATATAGAGCTCATTGGATCTTAGCTGGTAAAATAAAAAAAACACACACATTGTTTGGTTTATATGGTAATACCCTCCGCTATGTACACGTATACTGCTACACACACAGGTGCACCGCCATTCCATACCGTTTGGCTGATGTAAATAGTGTTGGGGCACGTGCTGATAGCGAGCAGCACCTATGAGAGGTTGTGTGTGGACGGGTGGCCAGCACTACGCCCGGCCGCCTTTGTCTCCCCGGTACTGATGTTGAGACACCCCGCCGGGTGCTGCATTTTTTGAGGCTGAGTCCACCTAGGGGAGGCCCAGGACCGCTTCGAAGCGGTGAGCGGGAATCGAACTCTAACCGCTGCGCTACCGCTCCCCACCGCACACAATATATATATATACGTATACACACGCGCGTATAACGATGAAGTAATACAAAAACTACGGTGCAAGATTAAGGTTTGCGGGCTATTCTCATTACAAAGGTGCACATATATAATTAACTACAATTGGCGCACTCAATGATAGATGCACACTCGCGCCGATAGTCAACAAAACGCACGTAACCTGGGCACAAATACGCAGTACTGTTTCGGAACACACAAATACGTATACGCATAAGCATCCACACACAGACGTACATAAATCCTACATACACAGCCACCCAGAGTAGGATGTAGCTACACACACACACACACGTGGCAGCATCGTGAGTGGGGAAGAAGGGGTTACACGCAGCAGTGGATTGAACATGGCTACTGCTCATGATGATGATTGTGATGACAGTCAAAAAGCAAAGATCCCCCGTATAGCATGGACGGATATTTTTTTTTGGGACAAGTGCTGTTGGCGAGGACATATGAAGGCTGAGTCGACCTAGCAGAGACCCGGGACTGGTTCGGAGATAATCGTCACCGGTGTTGGTGACCGTGAGTAGGAATCGAACTCGAGTTGCCGGGATTCGTAATCCAGCGTGCTAACCACAGCGCCACCGCTCCCCACAGCGCACGCATTGCACACGCATACACACGCGGAAGTCGTACATCGAGTTCAATTTCTGCCCACGACCAACACCCAGTGACGATTATCTGAACCGGCACTGGACCTCCCCTAGGTCGACTCAGTCTTAAATTTTGGTGCCGTGTGTTTGCAAGTGCTGTGCAGTATAACAAAACAACAAAGACAAAGATCCCCCGTATAGACTATAATTACCGACTCTTGGGGCAAGTGATGTTTTAGCGAGGGGGTGGTTGGGCAGCACCACGCCCGAGCGCATTTGTCTCCCCAGTGGCGATGTTTACACATTGCAGCAGCTACTCATTTGAGGCTGAGTCGACCTATGGGAGGCCCAGGACCGGCTCAGATAATCGTCGCTGGGTGTTGGCCGTGAGCGGGAATCGAACCCGGGTCTCCGGGTTTCGTAGCGCAGCGCGCTAACCGCTGCCCCACCGCTCCGCCGCAGTGTATAACAACACACGTACACGCACACGCACTGTCAATAATTACAATTTCGAACAGTCAGAAATTGGGTTTCACCTCATTAAAAGCCGGATTATTTTGTTGTTGTTGTTGCTGCTGCTGTTCTTGTTGTTGTGTCGTTGTTGAATAATTAAATATTTATTTCTGCAAACCACATCGTCCTTGTGAGCGCAAAAAAAAAAAACGCGCACGCGCTCTCAATAATTACGACGACAAACAAACGGACAGAAATGGGGTAAACGTTATTAAGGGAGCTGCTGGCATTATTTAAATAATTACTGTTGTTATTGTTGTAATATAATTATATTATTGCGTATTAGTTATTAATTTTTTTTTGTTGTCGCAAGAACGCGCGGAGATGCACAGATCGGGGTAAGGGGCGGGGGGATATCGCCTGAGCAATGGTCGCACAATGCGTTTGCGTTACCCTGTCGTTTATAGAGAGAGAGAGAGATTTATGGGACATTAATGCAGAGTCTACCCCCCACCGTACCCCCCCCCCTCGCCCCCCACCTCCCCCCTCGCCCCCCACCACCGCCTCCCTCCATTGCTCGCTCTCCCTTCGCTCGCTCGCTCGCTCGCATCTCTGCCTCCATTCTCTCTCGCTCGCTCGCCCTCCACGCCTCCCCCCGTCTCCATTCCATATCTCTCTGTTACCTTGCTCTCTCCTCCTCCTCCTCCCTCCCTCTCTATCCCCCTCTCTCCCGCCTCTCCGTCCCATTCTCTCTCGCCCCCCCCTCTCTCTCCTCTCCCCCCCTCTCTGCTGCTTATCTCTCTGTTACCTCTCTCTGCTGCTCCTTCTTTCCTCCTCCATTTCTCATCCTCCACCCCCCCTCTCTCTCTCTTGCCCTCTATCTCCCTTAGCTCTCTCGGCCCCCCCCCCCCTCTCTCTCCTTTTTCTCCGTTCCATCTGTTACCTCTCTCTTCTCTCTCGTACTCGCTATCTCCCTCCCCTCTCCTTTCCATCTCTCCTCTCTCTTCTCTCTCTCGACGCTCTCCAACTGTAAGGGCATTTCTCTCTCTCTCTCTCTCTCGTCTCCCGATGCCCCAAGACACAACGGGGCGCAACGTGCGCTCGCAAACACAGCCGAGTGTGCAGGCGGTGCAACTGCGGGGATTTCTGACAGAATTGGGAGGGGCCGATCCAATTCATTGCACGGCACGAGGCCACGGAAGGACACAACTAACAACAATGGCAATATGCTATCGTGTCACTAACGTTCCGAGCATTAACCCTACCTCGTGCTAATACACAGGCCACAAACATACCGTGCATTTCATATAGTGCGTACAAATACGTCAAGGGTATAACAATATCCTCCAAACGCTACAAAACATGCGCAAATTTCGGTATGAAATTTTTTATAGCCAACATTACATATTATATTATTATGTATTATATAGATTCCGTATCTACACAGATCACAAATTTTACATCATCAGCAGCAGCAGCAGCTGTGAACGATCCACTGCTGGATGAAGGTCCTCCCCAAGCCGTCACCGTGTCTAACAAGTAGAAGATTACGCATACATTACACTCGCACCACACATCACAATCAGCCACGCTCAATCCACTGCTGGATACAGACCCTCGCCCGCCCCCCCCCCCCGACAAAAGCCGAAACCCATCCCTCTCAAGGTCTCACGATGTAACAATCCATCCACCCAGACATCGCTCCATCTCCCCGAGGGATGTCCCTCTCCCTCTCTCTCTCTCTCGGGCGAGTGTGTTCCATATAAGGCAGAGTTAATTATGATGATGAAGATGATGATTGTGCTGGTGTTGAGTTTAAAATGATTTGTGCTTATGCTCACGCATTGCCCAAAACGCGTTCCGTTAATTTTAATTCATTAAAGTTGGAACGAAATTATGATTAATATTATTATTATGAAGGGAGAGAGAGAGAGAGAAAAAAACACAGTTATCTAATTACAGAATATCAAATTACACCATCGTTTAACAAACATTAACGCATAACTTCGCTTTTATGTACGCGTAAATATAGCACGTGAATTGTTGGGTGAAGCTTGGCACACGATGATATATATAATTATAGACAGTACACAACCTGTACGTTCACAGGGGCGCCGCGGTGGCGAGATGTTAACTCCCTCCCCTGGTGTCCAGGAGGTCGTGGGTTCCATTCCGACCCTGACGCCCGTGGCCGTCATGGGTTTTTCTCCGGTTTTTCCCTATGGGCAGTGTTGAGTCTATGGGCAGTGTTGAGTCTATGGGCAGTGTTAGTCTATGGTTAGTGTTGAGTCTATGGGCAGTGTTGAGTCTATGGGCAGTGTTGAGTCTATGGGCAGTGTTGAGTCTATGGGCAGTGTTGAGTCTATGGGCAGTGTTGAGTCTATGGGCAGTGTTAAGTCTATGGGCAGTGTTGAGTCTATGAGCAGTGTTGAGTCTATGGGCAGTGTTAGTCTATGGGCAGTGTTAGTCTATGGGCAGTGTAAGTCTATGGGCATTGTTGAGTATATGGGCAGTGTTGAGTCTATGGGCAGTGTTGAGTCTATGGGCAGTGTTAGTCTATGTGCTGTGTATATGTTGAACCACGTTGAGAATCAACTTCACGCGTTTCGAGTATTTGGCTGTTAATACATTTCCACACGATAAGCCCACTTCGTTGAGCTATCGTTTGTGAGCCAGGTCGCTTCTGAAAAAGAGCTACATAGCTCAGTGGGCCTTACCTAGTAAAATAATAAAAAATATTTTTAACTTCATAGTGGTGTGTATCATCATCAGCACCACCGTCATCATCATCACCACCAGCCATGATCTATCCACTACAAAGCCATCAGTCACCACCATCTCGAACATCGCGGTCTCGCGACCCAGCGGCCACTCCATTGCGTGGCTCCATCTCCTCCGCGGTTGCGTTCCAAGGGCTCCTCCGTGTCGTAACCACCGGCTCTCCTTTGACTGCTGTTCCGTTCTGAGTCTCGACCGTCGGGTCGGGCGTCATCCCATCCATCCCCCCCGTTGCTTCCAGCCTCGAGGCGTGATGCCCACTCCCAAGCGGTCCAATGTGATGTGTGTATGTTGAACTTCTTTCACGCCGTACGTAGTTAGCCGTGCTAATTGGAGGTGCAATGTTGAGTTTATAGGCAGTGTTGAGTCTATGGGCATTGTTGAGTCTATGGGCAGTGTTGAGTCTATGGGCAGTGTTGAGTCGATGGGCAGTGTTGAGTCTATGGGCATTGTTGAGTCTATGGGCAGTGTTAGTCTATGGGCAGTGTTGAGTCTATGGGCAGTGTTGAGTCTATGGGCAGTGTGAGTCTATGGGCAGTTTTGAGTCTATGTGCAGTGTATATGTTGAACTTCTTTCGCGCCGTACGTAGCCAACCGTGCTAATCGGATGTCCCCTAACATGTGCAGTCTGTGTCCTCCGATCCACGCGTGTTTCCTTTCTACCTATACAGCACTGTGAGAGAATGTGTAGTGCACCAATACAAACAAAATAGGCCACGTGAAAATTAAATGTTTTTTTTTCTCCAATGATAATTAATGATGACGACAATATCTAGAGTTTCACCAAATCTGCCACTGGCCCAGAGTGGTGAAGTATGACCAAATAACCCCCCCCCCTCCTCCCCCTCCTCCACCCCACGACCCGCACCGGTTGGGAAGGCCTTCATCCAGCAGTGGATTAACCAAAATGCGCTTTTTGTACCTGTCACGCGCACACACACATATATATATAAATATATTCTGTTAATCTGTCAATGTGCGTGACTCGTTTCGGCCGATGTAATAGGAGTAGGTGTATGTGTGCGATTTGCCATGTGACATATATAGGTTATAAAACCCATCGATATACAATCCAAAACGTCGAGACACTTACAGATACGACAGCAAACGTTGGCAAACATATATTTTGCCGCGTAAATATAGTTTAAATACATATGAGCGTAAAGGGTTATTTTATGTATACAATTTGGTGTGCCTGTAAACATCGCGGGGTAGCGGTAGTGGTTACCAACCCGAGTTCGATTCCCGCTCACGACGAATAAAACAAGTGCCGGGTATTTCAAACGGTCCTGGGGCCTCTCCCCTAGGTCGACTCGACCTCAAATGAGTACCTGGTGCGATACGTAAAACATCAGCACTGGTCAGAGACAAAGACGGCCGGGGATGCGTGGGGTTAGTCACGCAGGCCTTTTGCCAGAGCGCTAACCACTGCACGACCGCTCCACCAAAAACAAACACGCGCACACACACATGCATACGTGTATAGAGTTTGTGTGCGCGTGTATGTGTGTGACAGTGGGGAGCGGTGGTGTAGTGGTTAGCGCGCTGCGCTACGAACCCGGCGTCCCGAGTTCGATTCCCGTTCACGTCCAACGCCGGTGACGAATATCTGAACCGGTCATTGGTCTCCCCTAGGTCGACTCAACCTCAAATGACAAAGGCGGCCGGGCGTGGTGCTGCCCCACCCACCCCAGCCGTTCCGGCCTTCATAGGTGCTCGCTAACAGCACTTGCCCCTCCAGTCTGGCACAGGCTACACGGGGCATCTTTGTCTTTGTTTGGTGACACGTATGTTACCGTTGGTCGAATTTCTGCTGTGTCAGTGATAATGGCCGGGGCTCAGCTGAAAGCACGGAGGTAAATAAATAAAGAAATAAACGCAACCACACAGCTATTATATATTTATTTGTTTTTTAAAACCCACGAATATTTTTTCCCCTCGCTTGCTGCCAGAATACCAAACCCCACAAGCCCACACCCCCCCTCCCCCCCAGTCTTATATAAACACAGCGCAATTGAAATTGGTGTTGACAGCGCGATACATTTTAGTGAGAACACACAGAGGTGTCCCCATACTTTCCCAGAATGTATAATATGCGTGTACGTACACGCGCGCGCGCGCGTGCGCGTGTGTGTGTGTGCGCGCGCGCGCGTGCGCCGATGTAATCGCGGGGAGCGGTAGTGTAGCGGGTGAGCGCGCCGCACTACCAACCCGGCTAACGGCCAGAGTTCGATTCCCCGACCACGGCCAACACCAGCGTGACGATTATCGGAACCGGTACCCGGGCCTCCCCTAGGTCGACTCGGCCTCAAGTGAGTGCCTGGTTCGGTGTTGTAAACATCACCGCTGGGGAGACAAAGGCGGCCAGGCGTGGTGCTGGCCACCCACCCCTTCGTGTGCGGTTCCGGCCTTCATAGGTGCTCGCTAACAGCACTTGCCCCAACAGTCTGTTAAGGGGCATATTTGCCTTTGTATATAATCGTGCGCGAGTGTGTGTGGAGCGGTGGTCAGCGCACTGTGCTACGATACCCTGCGCACCTAGGTTCGATTCGCATCAACCCCGGGGTCACATCGTCACCACCCATCATTTCACACGCATACAAGACAAAGACAAAGATGCCCCTCGCAGCCTTAACAGACTTTGAGGCCAAGTGCTGGAGGCGAGCAGCTGCGAAGGAGGCTGACACGGTGCACGAGGGGGTGGATGGGTGGGTGGCCAGCACCACGCCAGCGGCGATGTACACACACAGCGCCAGGCACCCAATTGAGGCCCAGAACCGGTTCAGATAATGATCGTTTCTGGTCATTGTGGCCGTGAGAGAGAATCAAACGCAGCGCGCTCAGCACTGAACCACCGCCATCCCGCACACCCCCAACATCTCGTTTAGGCGATAGAAGGGATCTTTGTCTACGTGCTGTTAGCGAGCACCTATGAAGGCCGGCACGGCACACGAGGGGTGGGTGGCCAACACCATGCCCGGCCGCATTTGCCTCCCTAGTGGCGATGTTTACACACCGCACCAGGTACTTATTTGTGGCTGGGTCGATCTAGGGGAGGCCCAGGACCGGTTCAGATAATCGTCACTGGGTGTTGGCCGTGAGCGAGAATCGAACTCGGGGTCGGCGGGTTCGTAGCGCAGCGCGCTGACCACTATACCACCGCTCCCCACACAGCCACACACACACAGCCACACACACAGCCACACAGTCACACACACACAGCCACACACACAGCCACACAGTCACACGCACACAGCCACACACACACACAGCCACACACAGCACACACAGCCACACACACAGCGACACACACACAGCCACACACGCACACAGCCACACAGCAACACACCGCTACATACAGCCACACACACACAGCCAGACACAGCCACACACACACACAGCCACACACACAGCCACACACAGTCACACACAGCCACACACAGCCACACACACACACACAGCCACACACACACAGCCACACGCAGTCACACACAGCCTCCCACACACACAGCTACACAGTCACACACACAGCCACACACACAGCTACGCACAGCCACGCACTCACCGCTGATGCCGACCGTGGCCGGGGAACGGGCGAGAAGGAATGACACCGCGAGAAAGGTCACCGAACCCACAGGAGCTTTCACCTTGGGCCCCCCATCTCGATCTCCCCATAGCCCTCCCGTAATCATCCCCTAACGAAATAAGGGCCACTGATACTCGGCGCGCCGTTATTGAAAGATAAATACATTTCGGTCGCATTGGTTTTAATAAAGAAAATCCTTTATATAAAAACATCGATCTGTATATAAATATAGACAAAGACAAATACCCACCGTATAGCCTTGGCAGACTGTTGGGGCAAGTGCTGTTAGCGAGTAGCAGCAGCGCCTATGAAGGCGGTCACAGGACACGAGGGGGTGGGTGGCCAGCACCACGCCCCGAGCCGCCTTTGTCTCCCCACATGGCGATGTTCACACACCGCATCAGGTACTTGCTAGAGGCTCAGTCGACCTAGGGGAGGCCCAGAACCGCTTGAGATATTCGTTACAGATGTTGGCCGTGGGCGGGAATCGAACTCGGGTTGCCGAATCGACTCGAAGAGCAGCTCGCTTACCACAACACTACAAAGACAAAGATCCCTCGTGTAGCCTTAACAGACTGTCAGGGCAAGTGCTGTTAGCGAGCACCTATGAAGGCCGGCACAGCACTGCGCACATATATACATATACACAAGTGATCGTGCGTATATGTACATAAGTATAAACACACACACAGATATATAAATATATTTCAAAGACTATAAGACGTTTCGGCTTACAGACTTTTGGGGCAAATGCTGTTCGCGAGCCGGCACGGCGCACTTCGAGGGGGTGATGTTGCCATCGCTGTGTTCGACCGACCGCCTTTGTCTCCCCAGTGCTGATGCCTACACACCGCACCAGCTGCAGTGCTCATTCGAGGGTGCATCGACCTCGTGGAGGCTCAGGATCGGTTCGGATATTTAGCGACCGATGTTGTTGGCCATCGGCGGGAATCGAACTCGGGTCGCCGGGTTCGTTGCGCAGTGCGCTAACCACTGCGCCACCGCTCCAATGCAACTACACAAGTCCACACACACGCAAAACAGCACGTCGAACACCACATATACATTGACAAATTGATATATTATGTGCACGCACATACATCCATACCGCATATATATATCTATATGTATATACAGAAAAGAAGACAAAGATCCCCCGTGTAGCCTGTAACAGACTGTTGGGGCAAGTGCTGTTAGCGAGCACCTATGAAGGCCGGAACGGTACACAAGGGGGTGGATGGCCAGCACCACGCCCGACCGCCTTTGTCTCCCAAGTGGCGATGTTTACACATCGCACCAGGTAATCATTTGAGGCTGAGTCGACCGAGGGGAGGCCCAGGACCGGTTCAGATACTCGTCACCGGGTGTAGGCCGTGAGCGGGAATCGAACCTGGGTCCCCAGGTTTGTAGCGCGGCGCGCTAACCGCTACACTGCAGAACGCACGCACACACACAGAGACATATGCACGCACACACAGAGACACACGCACACACACACAGCCACACACACAGAGACACACGCACATACAGAGACACACACACAGAGACACACGCACACACACAGAGACACACGCACATACACGGAGACACACACACAGAGACACACGCACACACACAGAGACACACACAGAGAGACACGCACACACACAGAGACACATGCACGCACACACAGAGAGACACACACACAGAGACACACACACAAAGACACACGCACACACACAGAGACACACGCACATACACGGAGACACACGCACACACACAGAGACACACACACAGAGACACACGCACACACACAGAGACACACACACAGAGACACACGCACATACACAGAGACACACGCGCACACACAGAGACACACACACGCACACAGAGACACACGCACGCACACAGAGACACACACAGAGACACACGCACGCACACAGAGACACACACACACAGAGACACACACACGCACACACACAGAGACACACGCACGCGCGCACATTTCGTATTAATGCGTAAAATAAATATATCACTTCTCGGTTCGATTGCTGTTAGCGAGCACCTATTACGACTGCACTCAGCCGGGGGCACGTGGGGGGGGGATTGCATTGCGTGGCCAGACCCAGCGGCGCCCGTCCGCCTTTGTCACTTCGTCTCCACGACTGCTGATGTGTCCGTGTGTGTGTAGCGGTGGTGTAGCGGTGGTGTGCGCGCTGCGCTACGAACCTGGCGACCCGAGTTCGACTCCCGCTCACGGCCCAAAATCAACGGCGATTATCTGAACCGGTCCTGGGCCTCTCCTAGGTCGACTCAGCCTCAAATGAGTAACCGGTGCGTAAACATCGACACTGGGGAGACAAAGACGGCCGGGCGTGGTGCTGGCCACCCGCTCCCTCGTGTGCCGTTCTTGCCTGCATCGGTGCTCGCTAACAGCACTTGCCCCAACAGTATGTTAAGGCTAAACGGGAGGATATTCGTCTTTTTGTGTTTTAGGCCGAATTAACCTAGGCGAGACCCGAGTCAAGGTCAGACGCAAATTGCTCGTCGACGATGAAGGTGATGACACACGTACGATTAAAACATCATCGTCGTCGTCGTCGTCGTCATCGTCATTGTCATTATTGGAGTGAATGAGTGGTGAAATCAGGTCACGTGCAGAGCGCCGGTTTTGGATTACGATGAGGTCGCAAGGATCGTGAAAGATTTCGCCACGGATCCAGGGGAGGCCTTCGTCCAGCAGTGGATTGACCATGGCTGATGATCATATAATAATTACACAACGTGTAATCTTATTTGTATTTTTGTATTTTAAGATTGTTTTATACGGCTAATTAACATTTTACATTTCGCATTTTTTAAGGTCTACTTATTCATAATTTTAAAGATTTTAGCCCTTTAGTATTACTTATACTTTGTAACGTTAGTATAGTTAGAGTGTATACCTTTTATATAAGTTAAGATTCCTACTTGTTCAATGTATGCACCGTCCCGCCATAGTGAATTCCTTGTTTGTGCAAACTTACATGGCGATTAAAACCGTTTCTGATTTCTGATTCTGATGATGATCATGATGATGATTACGGAGAATTAAATCTGTTCACCCAGCACAGTCTCGCAAGAGTCTCAAGAAGCAGTTTTATTCAGCAGAGTCTTGACTATTAACGAGAATAACATCTTGTGATAAGGAAACTCGAACTCCAGGAGAGAAAGAGAGAGAGAGAAAACCCGACACCACAAATATGGAGAGATAACGCGAAGAAGCCGCACACATCGGTCATTACATCCCGGTCGGGCTCTTTCTGTCTCGAACATGCCGCGCCGTCCCTGTGTGTGTGTGTGTTTGGGGAGCGGTGGCGCAGTGGTTAGCGCACGTCGCTGCGAATCCGCGCTGCGTTGGGTTCGATTTCCGAGCGGGCGATAACGTTCGTGGCGAGCGATATCTGAACCGGTTTCTGGGCTCGAGTACCGGGTGCCGCGGTTGCAGACTCTCGCCGCTGGGAAGACAAAGGCGGACGGGCGGGTGTGGTTGCTGAACACGCAGTGACGGCGATCCGAGATCGATTCTCGCTCACGGCCACCAACAGCAGTGACGATTTTTGTCAATCGGCCCCTTGGCCTCCCTTAGGTCGACTCAGCCTAAACATCGCCACGAGGGAGACAAAGGCGGCCGGGTGTGTCGCTGACCACCGACCTTCATAGGTGCGCGCTTGCAACACTTACCAGTCGGTTAGGGTTTATTCTTAAGTTCTTTATATATATGCGTGTGCGTATATGTATGCGCAGCACATCAATAAGTCTACGTAAGCTACACGATGCATCTTTGTCTGTTGTGTATGTATACATACAAAGATCCACCGTATAGCTGACGCGGGCTGTTAGGGCAAGTGCTGTGTGAGCGAGCAACCGATTTATACGGCCGGAACACGCGCACAACGAGAGAATTGGTGGTCAACAGACACAACGCCCGGCCGCCTTTGTCTCTCCACTGGTGATGTTTACACACCACACCAGCTTGCTAATTTTTGATAAATTATATATATATATTTACATGTACATTAGGCTAAGTCGACCTAAGGGAGGGCCTGGGTCCGTTTCAGATGATGTTGGCCGTGAACGGGAATCAAACTCGGGTCGCAGTGTTTGAGAGCGCAGCGTGCTAACCACTGCGCCACCGCTCCCCGCCACGCAGCACACGTACAGACAAAGGTCCCGCTCATAGCTTCAATAGACTTTTGCGGCAAGTGCTGTTAGCGAGCACCTATGAAGGCCGGCACAGCACACGAGGGGGTGGGTGGCCAGCACCACGCCCGACCGCCTTTGTCTCCCTCGCGGCGATGTTTTACACACACACACGTACACAAATACATACACACACGCACACGTATCATTCAACTCATGTAGAAACACCGTGATCTACATTACACGAAAATATGCTCATTGATTTTCCTCTCCTATATTATTATTAATACAGATCCGCGCGCATATATATGTCATTAGCCTCCTTTCTATCTATCTCTCTCGCTCGCTCGCTCCCTCTCTCTCTCCCTATCTCCAACAAAGCCACTAATGCACAATATATTACACACAGCACACACACACACACGCGCGCGTAGCGAATGATAGAGCCGACCCTATGCTTGGCTATTCAATAAACGCAGCTTCGTAGACTAACGCCGAAGACACAAAATCGATGGACAACGAGTTGCCGCGCGCGCGTGCCCGCTCGACAGCGCGCGCGCGACACCCCCGCGCGCGCGCGCGTCTTTGCAGCCGAATTAAGCGGTGGCGTATATCACGAAATAGATAAATAAATAACGCATTAATAATTAAACAAAAGAAAATAATTGTTTGCTGGGAAACGATTTGAAATGTTTTTTTTAAATCCACCCTCCACCCCCACCACGAAAAGAAGGAAAATACGCGCGTGTGTGTGTCAGTGTGTGTGTGTGTCAGTGTGTGTGTCAGTGTGTGCGTGTCAGTGTGTGTCAGTGTGTGTCAGTGTGTGTCAGTGTGTGTGTCAGTGTGTGTCAGTGTGTGTGTGTGTCAGTGTGTGTGTGTGTCAGTGTGTGTGTGTCAGTGTGTGTCAGTGTGTGTCAGTGTGTGCGTGTCAGTGTGTGTCAGTGTGTGTGTCAGTGTGTGTCAGTGTGTGTGTGTCAGTGTGTCAGTGTGTGTGTCAGTGTGTGTGTGTGTCAGTGTTCGTGTGTCAGTGTGTGTGTGTGTCAGTGTGCGTTATGTCAGTGTGTGTGTGTCAGTGTGTTTGTGAGGAGCGGTGGTGTAGCGGTTAGGGCGCTGCACTACGAACCTGGCGACCCGGGTTTGATTCCCGCTCACGGCAAACACCAGTGACGATTATCTGAATCGTTCCCGGGCCTCCCCTAGGTCGACTCAGCCTCAAATGAGTATCTGGTGCGGTGTGTAAACATCGCCGCTAGGGACACAAAGGCGGTCGGGCGTGGTGCTGGCCACCCACCCCCTCGTGTACCGTTCCGGCCTTCATAGGTGCTCGCTAACAGCACTTGCCCCTACAGTCTGTTAAGGCTATACGGGGGATCTTTGTCTTTGTCTTTGTGTGTGTGTCAGTGCAATCGTTTCCCATCCAGCAGCGGCTGCGCGAACGAGCGAGAGCGATTCCATCTCTCTCGCTCCATCTCCTCCGTCCGTGCTTTGTTTTTTTTCCCTCTCATCTCGCTCACTCCGTTTCTATCTAAACCCCGTGGCTGCCATTCTGGTCGCGGCTCGGCTCCTGCCGATGGGCCCCGCTCACCCTTGCGCGTTCATCCGTTTGGACAAATGATTTGGTGAATCTAAAGCGCCTTCTGCTGTTGTTGCTGCTGATGTTGCTGCTGCTGTTGCTGCTGCTGCTGCTGTTGCTGCTGCTGCTGTTCTTGCGGCTGCTGTTGCTGTTGTTGTTGCTGCTGCTGCTGTTGTTGCTGCTGCTGTTGTTGCTGCTACTGTTGTTGCTGCTACTGTTGTTGCTGCCGTTGTTGTTTAAGAGTGGAATTCGACACGTGCAGTCCGAAGTTAATAATCGATGAATCTGTGCGTCGTTTTACACCGAAAAAAACCCCCCAACAATAACGCCCTTTGCCAATTATTTTTGTGAATAGTTCTCGATGTATAGTTTACTCCTAGCGGGGTTTTCCAGTATTGTTTGTTATTGTACATTTATGACCCTTCCCTCTACTTGACATCTGTGAAAGGGAGCTTCTTAGCCCATCGGATTTATCCAAGATCAATAAAGATTCTGATTCTGTCGATGTGACGACGACGATGATGCTGCTGATAAGTCTTGCTACTGCAGAATAATAATAATAACAAACAAATAATGGCTTTAAAATGAACAAATAATATAATAGGTGACGTTTCGGGCAATGCCCCGTCTTCATTTAGCACACGTGCTATGACACAAAGGTAAAGACCCCCCGTATAGCCTTTAGCAGACTGTTGGGGCAAGTGCTGATCGCGAGCACCTGGTGAAGGCTTGCCCAACTCGCCACCTTAACAGCACGTGCGCTATGAAGAAGGTGCATTGCCCGAAACGTCGCCTATTACACCTAGTTTTCTTGTTAAGGTCACGGAGTGTTATTGACGAACGTTTTTGAGTATTGGTGTTGTTGTTATTGACAGAGAGATGCACGCGTTTGCTGCATCGCGGTGACCGTGACAGAGGAGGGCACGTTGTGCAATAAAGCCGTCATGCAGCAGTAGATCGAGCATGGACTACCATGATGATTATAGTAAAGAGACGTATGCATAACGCAAACATGCATACGTTGTAATGACGTTTCACAAATTTGCGCGTATTTTATCGCCCCAATACGGACGAAGATAAGATGAAGATGATCGTGATCAATGTTATGGTGTTTGATGAAGTGTGCTAAATGTCGTCTTATTATGATGATGGTAATGCCGTTTTTTTTTCTTCAAATGTAGGTTGATGGTTTTGGCGATGATAATTGTAATTCAGATGTTGATCGTGCTGATGACGGTGATGACGGTGATGACAGATGGGTGATGGTGATTACTGCCGATCGTAATTAATGACAATGGGGGAGGGGGGGGTCACGAACAAACTTTCACGGACAATAGCGAAAAGACAACAGCGTAAGGAGCGCGAGAGAGAGAGAGCGAGCGAGAGAGCGAGCGAGAGCGAGAGAGCGAGCGAGAGAGCCCCCACGAACACGCGACACACAAAGACCCCCCGTTGAGCCGGGAACAGACTGCGAAGGCACACGGTGCTACGAGTGGTGCGGTGTGTAAACATCAACAGCGGGGAGGACAGCCCTTAATAGGTGCTCGCTTACACACAGAGCCCCCCCCCCACCACCATCCGAAGACAAAGACAAAGATCCCCCAGGCCCCCCGTATAGCCTCAACAGATGTTTGCGGCAAGTGCTGTTCGCGAGCACCTATAAAGGCCGGCACGCTCCACGACGGGTTAGGTGGCTAGCACCACGCCCGGTCGCCTTTGTCTCCCCAGTAGCGAAGTTTACACATCGCACCAGCGGATGATCGAGAACGATTCAGATAATCGGTACCGGTGTTGGCGGCCGCGTGCGGGAATCGAACTCGAGTCGTCAGGATTCGTAGCACAGCGCGCTAAACACTGTACCAGCCACCCACCCAGCCAGCCACCCACCCGGCCACTCAGCCACCCACCCAGCCAGCCAGCCACCCACCCAGCCATCAGCCACCCAGCCATCAGCCACCCAGCCACTCACCCAGCCAGCCACCCAGCCACCCAACCAGCAACCCAGCCAGCCACCCAGCCACCCAGCCACCCACCCAGCCACCCAGCCAGCCACCCACCCAGCCACCCAGCCACCAGCCAGCCAGCCACCCAGCCACCCAGCCACCCAACCAGCAACCCACCCAGCCACCAACTTGCCAGCCACCCACCCAGCCACCCACTCAGCCATCCAGCCACCCAGCCACCCACCCAGCCACCCACCCAGCCACCAAGTCACCCACCCAGCCACCCATCCAGCGATCCAGCCATCCAGCGACCAGCCAGCCACCCAGTCAGCCAGCCACCCAGCCAGCCAGCCAACCAGCCAGCCACCCACCCACCCACCCAGCCAGCCACCCAGCCACCCACCCAGCCACCCAGCCACCCACCCACCCAGCCACCCACCCACCCACCCAGCCACCCACCCAGCCACCTACCCAGCCACCACCCACCCAGCCACCCACCCAGCCACCCACCCAGCCATAATCCAACCAGGTCCGGTGTGGGACTCCAAGGTCGAGGCCCAGCTCGAGAGCGAGTGCAGGTGTCGTGCAGTGTGAGCGAGGGCGGTTCGAGAAGCGCTGCACTTCAGTGCCGCTATACCCCGCACCGCACCACGCACGAGAGAGAGAGAGAGAGGAGCGGTTTCAAGAGGATGAGAGATCGCACTCTCGCCGCGAAGAAATGAGATTTGTGGCGTTAGAAGTTGCGCCGCTTGCTTCAATTATGCGCCGTGTGGCTTACGAGACGGGGAGGGGGGACGGGGAGTTAAATGATGGGGAGAGAAGTTGGCTTAGTGTGAGATGATGGTGTGGAGTGGTGTGAGATGATGGTGTGGAGTGGTGTGAGATGATGGTGTGATGTGTGTGAGATGATGGTTGTGGAGTGGTGTGAGGTGTTGGTGTGATGTGTGTTAGATGATGATGTGGAGTGGTATGATTGTGTGATGTGTGTGAGATGATGGTTGTGGAGTGGTGTGATTGTGTGATGTGTGTAATATGATGGTGTGGAGTGGTATGATTGTGTGATGTGTGTGAGATGATTGTGTGGAGTGGTGTGAGGTGTTATGTGCGTGAGATGATTGTGTGATGAGTGTGAGATGATGGTTGTGGAGTGGTTTGAGATGATGTGGTGTGTGTGTGTGAGATGATGGTGTGTGTGTGATATGATGGTGTGGTACGAGATGATGGTTACATGAGTGTGAGATGATTGTATGATGAGTGTGAGAGGGGGAAGCACTCTATCCCATATGGATGGAACAAGTGGAGTCCACATTGTTCTGTACCGCATACTCGCGGCAAGTCGGGGCACGGCTCCTCCTCGACATCCACGCACGGGAATGGGAGCTTTACGATCTCTCTGTGTGATCCATCAACCCTGGCTGCGTCACTGTGGAGGCAGCGAGGGTTGCTGGTTCACGCAGAAATTTTGCCAAAACTCTATCGCCCATTGAGTAACTGCGGTAGCCAGTGTCCTCGCATGCAGTCCCGATGTGTGGACGAAAGCTGGACAGAAGTTTGCCCATTGTTTCAACTGCCGCTCCGGTAGATCGTACCGGCAAACTTCTGGATTGAAAGTCCAACATCGCAAGTGAAGCATGCGTTGAACCTTGCACTGCGCGTGGGCTTGAGCGGGATGATCATGCATAACAGGTGTTACAGGCGTGGGCTCTGCCTTACAGGCACGGAGTAGGATGAACTCCACTGATGTACCGAACTGGTATTCCTACTCTTAGTTTTTTCGGTAAAGTCACGTAGGTAAAAAATGAAATTAAAATAAATAAAAAATAAAATAATAAAAAATCACGACGTTTCGGAGGCAACACAAGTCTCCGTCATCAGGTGGGATCGTCACAGCCAGATTTGCTGTATCAAGTGAGGCAGGGATTCCAAGATGCAAGTTCTTAAATGCACCCACCCACCCCAACTGCCTTCACCAAACCCACACTGACCAGCGCGGTGAAGTATGGTCAAACAACCGCTACCTTGACGGACACGGCATGCCAGGGGGAGAAAGGAGAAGGGGGGGAGGGTGCTTGGTGCGTTCACCCATCCAGCAGTGGATTGACAAAAGCGGGATGTGAGTTTAGAGAAGTCTGATTTTGATATCTGAGTGGAACTTTCGACATTGCTTGATGTGTTTGTCGCTTGCCGTGCAGTGGTAAATTGGGGGCAGGGTAACGATCGTGGACAGTGATCGCCACAATCACAACGACAAGAGGGCAACGGTCGTGAACATTCTCACGGTGGTGATGATGACGACAACGGCGTTGAACATAAAAACGCAGAGCCATTGGTGGGCGGTGGCTATGCACGTGGCATGCAAATCCATCCTCGGCGGAGGTGAGGGTTGGCGGATCACCGCACGAATGCTGTGAAGCTCCCTTCTTCCCGTGGGGCGTCGTTGGCGTGCCATCACAGCCCCCGGCTCGCCCCGACGGAAGGAGGCACAGGCCAGCGTGGGCTAATCTCCATCTTCTTAGTTCTTTCGATAAAGTCACGTAGGTAAAAAAATCAAATTAAAGTTAATAAAAATAAAATATAAAAATCACGACGTTTCGGAGGCAACACAATTTTCCGTCATCAGGTGGGACCGTCACAGCCGTCAAAGCCAGATTTGATGCAGCTAATCTGGCTGTGACGGTCCCACCTGATGACGGAGACTTGTGTAGCCTCCGAAACGTCGTGATTTTTATATTTTATTTTTTTATTAATTTTAATTTCATTTTTTACTACCTACGTGACTTTACCGAAAGAACTAAGAGTATGAATCCTTGCAGTCACGAAAGCTTCAAATTTAGAAATAATCTCCATCTGTTTCATCTGGCGTGGTTTTTTTTGTTCTCTGGGTGCTCCGGTTTCCATCTCACGTGGAGTATAAACGAATAAAGTTTTAATTGGATGACAACATCTGAAAAAAAACCCAACGCAGTCGTACGACCCCAATGTGGCTCTCCTAGGTTAAGAAATTAAATAAAGAGGGTGGGGGGGTATGAGAGAGGAACCAAATGATATATTTCATAATCAGAATCTCTATTTAGACTGGAGAAATCCGATGAGCTATGAAGCTTTTTTTCTCACAGATGTCCAGCGCACATGTACACTGTGAGAACACGAGTGACTGTTGTAGCCACAGTGGCTAAACCCACGGGGAGGGGAGGAGAGTCAAGGATGCGATGCACGGGGAAAAGAGAAAGGCACGGGAGAGAGAAGAGAGGAGATGAAACGTCGGAAAATAAGAGGGACAGCATTGTCAAAGGAACGGAGAATCGGGGGCAAAGGGATAGCAGAGATGAAGATGGGGTGGATGGTGGTGGTGGTGGTGGTATTGATAATGATGGTGGTGATGATAATGGTGGTGAAGGTGATGGCAATTATGGTGGTGATCGTGATGATAATTATGACGATGGTGGTGAAGATAATTGTGGTGATGATGATGATGATAATTGTGGCGGGGGATGATGAAAATGATGGTTGTGGTGATGATGGTTCAAATGGCGATCAGTGAGTACAATGACAAGGACCAAACTGATTATAAAATACCAAAAGCTACAACTTATAAATAAATAAGACTATCACAATCTTAGGGGACGTGAGCACAATCGTCATCTCGGGCAAAGCCAAAAATGCAAGAACATCATCGCTCAAACACCCACCCACCACGATACCAACTCGCATATCCGACCTGTCACATACCCGCCGTGACCATTTATCCACCCGCACTCCAGTGCAGTATTTGCGCATGGGTTGATAACGAACAATAACCTCTATTGACGAAAGCGCCTCTCACATTGCAGTGTCTCCGGGCGCTGCACGTCCATGTGAAACTACACTCACAAGCAGAGATAGCGTCTAAGCGAAATAGAAAGCTGAAAACAACAACAACAACAACATCAATGACTACTCTCAAAATTAAAAGAAAACCCGATGAACTGTGTTTAATGCGAATAACAATTACGGAGTAATCCAATCAAATATACATTTTAAAGATCTATAGATGTCCACATATATATCGCATATTAGTAAGGCGTTATCCATTCGTTTCGCGTACGTTTTTGATGCTCACTTCTTAACGGAGACGGATGCCTCTCCCCCATGTCCATTAACCTATGCATGCACGGTGCATTGCACATCCTCGACTACGCTCACAATCAGAATATGTCATTGCACTGGAGGAATCCGACGAGGCATGAAGCTCTTCTTCACTCATCTCCAGGAGTTTCACAGACGTGCCCTTACGTAGTCTTTGGGCACTCTGTATCAGGGGTGGGTAACGCCCTCATATATCGAGGCTCCAAAACGACTTTCAGATATATCTGTGGTAAGAAAAAACCCGAAAGATTTCTCCCACCCCGGATAGCCTTAACAGACTTTATGGGCCCGTGTTCAATATTGAGGGCCTGTGAAGGTCGGTACGGTAATACGAAGGTGGTCAACACCATGCCCGGCCGTCTTTGTCTTCCCAGTGACCATGTTCTACACATCACACCCAGGCACTCATTTTGAGGCTGAGTCGACCTAGGGGAGGGAGGCCCAGGACCGTTTCAGGAAAATCGTCACTGCGTGTTTGGTGGCCGCGAGCGGGAATCGAACTCGGGTCGACGCCGGGTTCGTAGTGCACCGCTCCCATACCAACACGCGCCACTCGCCACTAAGTGACGGTGACGTCACCACGGCGCCTGTGCCAGGCCAGGTGCACGTCGAGGCCACGTGAAGTGTCCTCCACAGGAGGTCACGGGACAGGGCAAGGTGCCATGGGTTGGCTGAGCGAGATGACTGGCAGATGCGCCAGCCGTATCCGCAGATGGGAGCGGATGAAATGAAGTCGCGGGCCCGGTTGTGGACCGTGGGCCATTATCTTTACCACTCGTGGCTCTGTAGATCCACGTCATAGTGGGCGAAACTTCTGGTCTACATTAGTGCAGCTCTAGAGACGTTATTTACCCTGGCATTACGAGCCCTTATAGAATATATACTATTTTTTACGAGAATCACTCGCAACGTTTATCCGTTGCTCACACAGTAAGCTTAAATCGCACGATTGCTCAAATGTTTTTGTTTGTACTATCGCTTTCTCTCTCCCCCTCTCTCTCTCTCTGGTTTGGAATTTAAATCGCCGTTTTATGTAATGACGACGCGCGATATTTTCCGTAAATTTGTACGAATCACGCTCATTTCTTTTCTTTTCTTCGTCTTACAAAAAAAAAGCAACCCCGTTTCATTCTTCCCGATGAAGGCTGGTGGACCGAATCGGCCACATCTTCATTTCCATCTCGGGTGTTAAAAAGCAAACAAGTAATACAACATTCGGTTGATTCAAATGAAATGTCGTTTCCCTTTTTTTGTTGGCATCTCAAACAATAAACACCGCGGAAACAGAGGGAGAGGTTGTTAACATTTCAAAACACTTGGCCGAAGAGTCATCTCGGATTGATGATCTTGTCCACGTGGCAACCCGCGTCTCGACTCAACAGCTGTTGTACATCTCCAGGTCACGTGCGCATCTAAGCCACGCGGCATACGCTAAAGGCGCAGCCCTGCAATGACTCTTCACCAGATCTGCTGCAAGAAACTAATTTTTTTTGTTTTACTTTTTTTTTTAACCAGGTAAAGCCCCACTGAGCTATTTAGCTTTTTTCAGAAGCAACCTGGCCACACATCACAGCTCAACGAAGTGGCTCATCATCGCGTGAAATTCTACAGCAGCCAAATACTCCAAACGCGTGATGTTGATTCTAAATGGCGGAGGGGAAAACCCCGGAGGACCCGGAGAAAAATCCACGCGACCACGGAGAGAGAGAGAGGGACACGCAAACTCCAAATATACAACAGGCGTCAGGGTCGGGATCGAACACAAGACCCCCTCCCCTGCATACCAGGCGAGGTAGTTAACATCTCACCACCGTGGCGCCCCTGTTGACCCCTGATTGCTGGACTCGAGTCGAAAACTCGCTCTCAAGTGGTGGCTGCGATACATTTCCACGCGATAAGCCACTTCGTTGAGCCATCAGTTGTGGCCAGGCCGCTTCTGAAAAGGAACTATAAAAGTCAGTGTGGGCTTTGCCTGGTGAAACAAAAAAACAAAAAACAGGAAATAAATTAAGTTGATTTTTGCCGACTTTTCCACAACTGCCCGAGGAAGGCGTCGTTGTCGTCTTGGTGAGTTGAGGTGGGAGTTACCCACACTTTACCCCAACCCTACACGCGACCTTCCAATCGCCTCGACGGTGATGCAGGACAGCGGGCCAAGCGTTCGCACAGCACGGGGAGAATCTATCACCAAACATCCACAAAGCATGGATAGAATACATATTCAAGGTGTGTGTGTGTGAACACCAGTAACGATTTAGTTGAACCGGTCTTGGGCCTCCCCTAGGTCGACTCAGCCTCAAATTAGCACCCGCTGCGGTGTGCATTAGACATTGACACTGGGGAGACAAAGGCGTCCGGGTGTGGTGCTGGACACCCATCACCCTCGAATGGCTTGTTCGCCTTCATAGGTGCTACTCGCAAACAGCACTTGCCCCGCCCCCTGTTAAGGCTATACGGAGGAGCTTTGTCTGTGTCTCTCTCCATGCTTAATCAATACCGCACCCTCTGGTTCTTACGCAGTCTTTAACGCCACCGTGAGGCGCTCGGTAACGAAATTAAAAACAACAACAACAACTGGCCGGGACTCTTGTTTCGTGAACGAAACGCAAGGCTTTTTCAAATATGTATTTTATTTCACAATTTTTTTTGTTTGAATTAATTTATCAAGGTGTGCAGTTGTTTGGTGGTGGTGTGTGTGTCTGCGTGTGTGGGTGTCTGCGTGTGCATGTGTATACATCGCGTGTGCAAGAAATAAATAAAACCTGGTACTTTGTACACAATTATCGTCGTATGTAGGATATGTATGTTTGTGAGCAACAAACTATGATTTTGGCTTAAAGTATAAGAGAACATTATATTTGATGCGTCCCATAATTATTATAGCTATTTAAACAATAATAACGATGAACAGACGTGTATATGGATACGCACAAACAGTTGGGCGGTGTTCACGTAAACGTACAGCTGGTGGCGGTAATTCCACATTCCCATGGCGGGTGACGGTTCATCCATAGGTCAACCACTTTTTTATTATAATAATATCATCATTATCATCATCATCAATTATGATACATTAACTTAGCTATCTCTAAGCGGGTTAAATAAAGTATTTGGTACAACTATCAATACAAAGACGTAGTAGGTATCGACTCCACTCAGAACAAAAGTGGTTCGCGAAACGAACGGGGTGCATGAGAATCCGCCCGAGAATGACAACATGAGTTCGAACACGGCACCTCACAAACAATTCTGGTCTCCTCCTCCCTCCCCTCTTCCTCCCCTTCCTCCTCCTCCTCTTCCACCTCCTCCACCCACAGACAGACCCTCCCCCCACCCACCTCTTTCACCGACCACCCCCATGTATCTACAAGTCAAAGGCGCCTGCCGCCACAGCCGTTCCTCGGATCCACGGCGAATCGGGGCGCTCGCCCCGGGCCCCGCGCTTTGGGGGGTGGGGGGGGGCGTGGGGGGAGGGGTGGGGCGCCGCGCTTCGACATCACGGTGTCGAGGACAGCACAAGCAAACCTCTCTTTTGATTTTGATTTCGCCTTTGCACGGGCGCCAAACGGGTCAGCAACCAACAGAGTCGTAAAAAAAGCCTTTAAATACCCCGTAACATCTCTCGTTCGGCATGACGTGGGAGCCGTAGCTCGAACACGTACGTTACAAACTCAATATGAAGTTTCAACCTACGGGTATGATTTTTTTTATATATATAAAAATGTAACTGACAAGTATACGTCGTCCCTTCCAAATAACAATAGGTACCCGTCTGTGACTGATTAGCTTATTAAATAACCATTGAATTCAATCCAATGCATCACCGTCCTTGTGCGCGCGCGTGCGTCAAGTTCATAGTCTGCGAGCTCCTCTTGCTGCGAACAGAAGTAGCGAGGGGCACGGGGGGGGGGCAAGGTCCGCGCCACTGCGCTTTACATATCAGCCAACCCGATCACATGAATTCGATTCCTGGCAAGCCACGGATGGACATCAGTGGCGAGTGTTGCCTACAAACGATTCTCGTCTCCGCCTTCCACCCCTCTTCGTAACCCTTCCTCCTCCTCCTCCTCTTCCACCTCCTCCACACACAGACAGACCCTCCACCCCACCCACCTCTTTCACCGACCACCCCCATGTACGTGGAGTTGGTGGTCTTCATCCAGCAGCGGATTGACCAAGGGCGTTATTGTTGGGTTGTTTTTGTTGTTTTTTCGGAGTGTCAACCATGCACGTGATTCGTCGATTATCAACTTCGGCACTGCACGTGTGGCGAATCCCACCCCGACACCGATGCGTACGTTCATGTCAATTAAAATCGGAGTTCAATGTTACCCCCCCCCCCCCCCACAGCCACTGCTGGCAGCTATACATTCCACTCATCACAATTTGAGTAAGAAACTATATATTATTATTTAACCGAACTGCAACCAGGAATCACGTGGGCGGATCGTCACAGACCTATACAATACACGTACAGAGGAGCTGCAAGGTAAGAAGAAAAAAAACTGAAACGAGATACAATAAAGAATCGTCGATTGGATGTATCCACGTTCCTGCATTGACATTTAATCAGGGTTCCAAAGTAGGGGTCCAGAGGTTTAAGTTTTAATCGGTCGATCGTTACACCCCTACTAGAACCATATTATATTATACAAACCCTCAGAACAATGGATTCGACCTCTCATCCAACCTATCCGATTGATTTGCAGGGTGACGACAAATATCCCCCTTTGCATACTCAATGCAACAACGGCTGCTCGCAACAGCCCGCCGTTCGCCAAGAAAATAAAGCGATCGTGCCACGGTGCTGGTGCCAAGCTAGGTGCAGCCAATAACAACAAACAACCACCGCTCGCCCTTTTCGCCACCAAGTAACGGCAAACGTCACCACAGCGCTACTACCAGGCAAGGTGAATAACCCACAAAAAATATCTCCCGTATTGCCTTTAACAGACCGTTGGGGCAAGTTCTGTTAGCAACCACCCTACGAAGGCCTGACAATGGCACGTGAGGGAGGGTGGGTGGCCAGCACCACGCGCGACCACCTTTGTCTCCCTGGTTGCAATGTATACACACACACACACACACGCACCACGTCTTTCGTTGTAGCCAACTCAAAATGTTTATCCCCCCCCCAACTCCTGAGTTGGTTCCCATTTTTTAATGCCACTTAAAACAAAATGGCGGCCGCCACTATGTAGGAAGGGAGGATTGGATCTATAGGACTAGGCTAGGCCTAACTCCTCAAAATAAAACAAGCATTCGCGAACAACGCACGCAGGGGAATCTCTCTATAGCTCTCTCTCTCTGTCTTCATTGCATCTGTAATTATTTATGTTCTACTGCAGTCGGGGCGATGAGACAGACCCTGGGGAAGTCCGGGAGGACCCGGCCTCATCTTGGTGTTGGGCAGTTTGTGGTCTTTCTTCCACTTCATCCTCCGGTTCTGGAACCAGATCTTGACCTGGCGCTCGCTCAGGGCCAGCGAGTGAGCGATCTCCAGGCGGCGCCGCCGCGTGAGGTAGCGGTTGAAGTGGAACTCCTTCTCGAGCTCCAGCACCTGCTGCCGCGTGTAGGCCGTGCGCGCCCGTTTGGTCTCGTGTCCCTGGCTCTCGGAGTCGACTGTGGATGGGTGCGGTTCGGTGGGTGGTGGTGGTGGTGGTCGAGGGTGATTGAGGGTGGTAGATAGTTAATTTGGTGTGCAGCGAGAGAGGTAGATGTGGATTTGGGTGGTGGTTGAGGGTGGTAGATGGTTGGTTTGGTGGGCAATGAAGGAGGGTAGTTAGAAATTTGGGAGGTGGGTGAGGGTGGTAGATGATTGGTTTGGTAGGCAGTGAAAGTGTGGTGGTGATGAGTGGTGGTTGAGGGTGGACAGTGAAGGAGGTAATTGAGGTGGTTGTTGGTGGTTGATTGGTGGTGGTCGTGGTGAGGGAGGTTTAGTTAAAGTTGATTGTCGTGTTTGGTAGATGGTGGTGATTAGTCGTGGTGGTTGGTGATAGTGGCGATGATTATTGATGGTGGTTGGTGGTAATGGTGGTTGGTGGTGTTTGGTAGGGGGTGGTGATTCATGGTGGTTGGATGGGGTGGTTATCGGTAGGCCGTGGTGGTTGATTGTTGTTTGGTGGTGGTTGTTGGTAGATTGTGGTGTTTGGTTTGTGGTGGTGGTGGTGGTGGTGGAGGTGGGGGTTTGATGGAGGTAGTTGAGGTGAGGGAGGGAAGCAGAATGGAGGTCATTAAACCCGCACGTGACCTCCACGTGTGCTAGTGGCCACGTGCACACACAGTGCATGTGCTGATGTATCACACATACAGTATATGGGTATACATGACTTACGTGTACGCATATAAACAAGCATACATACACTTAAATGCATAGGCTTAGCACAAAGGCATGCACAACAAAGACAAAGATCCCCCTGTATCACGTTCAACAGACTGCCGGGGCAAGTGCTGTTAGCGAGCACTTTTGAAGGCAGACACGGCACACGATGGGGTGGGTGGCCAGCACCACGTCCGCCCGGCCGCCTTTGTCTCCCACGTGGCGATCCTTATACACCACTAATTTGAGGCTGAGTCGACCTAGGGGAGGCCATACACACCTACCTGCACATGTACATAGCACATACACACCGGCCATATATACATACATACCTACATGCATGCGCCTGTAATACATGCGCATGCATGTCTGGGTACACGCGTATAATACGAAAACTGTACGTATAAACTTGTAGTTTATCCATACGTACACGTACATATACTCATCGGTCCACTTGAACACATACCTACTGCACAAAAACAACCGCAATTCGTCACTAACTGGCGATGACGTCACCAAGGCGCCTGTGCCAGGCTAGGTGCACCTACTGCATATATACATACACACACATTTCTCCGCGCGTATAACCTTATTTAGGTTCACACGAAACATTGGCTCCCAAAATGCACACAGCCGTGCATATTTATGCCAGACGGATCGCATTAGCGTACGCGCAGAGCCCATACCGTAGGCCACACGTAAACGCGCATACGTAGGTCTTGACGCATATATTTAGGGTACTATTATAAACAAATCCCATGATGAATATCTGTTTTTTTTTATATAACCAATTGCACACGCTTGAATGAAAAAAGAAAATGTGTAATCGGCGACGTGTCGGGCAATGATCCTTCTGCAGGTATTGGAAGTGGTGCTAGCGCATCACCCTCAAAGCAGCTGCAATACATAATATACTTACCATGCAAATGCATCAATTAAGTAATTACTGTATAGTGCTTAGTGCACATGCATGCATGTACGGATACGTGCATCACACACAACTGTGTAGACGCGTGTCAGAGACATGTAAACTAATTTTTACTTAAACACATAGAATAAAATTAATATATACAAACAGCGAACACAAAGACAAAGATCCCCCGTGTAGCCTTAACAGACTGTTGGGGCGAGTGCTGTTCGCGAGCACCTATGAAGGCCGGCACGGTACACGAAGGGGCGGGTGGCCAGCACCACGCCCGGCCGCCTTTGTCTCCCCAGTGGCGACGATTACCCACCGCATCGGGTAGTCATTTGAGGCCGAGTTGATCTAGGGGAGGCCCGGCACCGGTTCAGATAATCGTTACCGGTGTTGGCCATGAGCGCGAATCGAACTCTCCCGTCGCCGGGTTTGTAGCGGCGGCGCGCTAACCGCTGCGCCACCGCTCCTCGTACATTTAAACACACACCCACGCATGCACACACGCACACAACACAAATACATATATCACGTTCAAGCCAGAGCCGCGTGCCATAAATCATTGCAAGTAACGCCACTACACGCGCGCGCGCGCGCTCACACACACACACCCCCAACTTGAATGGTTACCCGCTCACCACCAGCCTTAGGAGTGTTAGGGTTCGAGTTGGGGTCAGGAACGTCGCGGAAAGAGTGGAGAGGAACGGAGCCGTGCATCAGTTCCGTCACTTCAAAGCTTTGAAAATATTGGCTCCTATACGCGTGCAATTAACATTTTATATGGCAATGTTTTTTTTTGTTCTCTTGTAGACTCATGTAGAATTTTGTGAGGAGTCAGCAGGAACCACCATTCCCCTCCACCCCCCTTTCCGTCACCGCCCTTGTAACCCGCCTACACGGACGTCGAAACATTACCCCGAGAACAACATCTCGCCACGGTGGCCAGGAGATGTCGACTACCTCGCTGGGTATACAGGAGGTCGTGGGTACGATCCCGACCCATGACGCCTGCTGCTGTATATTTGGAGTTTGGGTGAATCTCTCTCCCCGTGGTCGCGTGGATTTTTCTCCGCGTTCTCCGGGTTTATCCCCTCCACATTTAGAATCAACGTCGCGCGTTTAAGGGTTTTTTAGCTGCTATAGATTTCCACGTGATAAGCCACTTCGTTGAGATGTCATTTTGTGGGCAGGTCGCTTCTGAAAAACACGCTATATAGAGAGCTCAGTGGGGGCTTACCTGGTAAAATAAAACATATACATACTTGAGTTTAGGAGCAAAGAGATTGGAGAGAACGGGATGTGAACTGGAGGTGCGATTGTTTGGCGACACGGGCGTTAATTCTCGAGGCAATTAGTCACTTGAGCTAATCAATAAAGTGCCCTGGCGGCTACACAAAGACTTTCCTCTTGGCCGGCCGGTGAACTTGTAACGACTTCTCTCTTTTATTTACCCGGGCAAAGCCTCGCACGGTCTGGATAGCCCAACCTCGTCACGACGGCTCTGCCCCCGCTACACTACATCCGTGGGGGATAAAAAAAGAGCTTCATAGCTCATCGGATTCCTCCGGTATGAAATCAAGATTCTGATTTTGATTGTGACATCGTGCAACGACCCAATTGAGCGTTGATTAATGCTAGATTACTGCGTGTGTAAATAGATATAGACCGAATGGACCGACGATTCGGGCAAGCAAGCAATCGTAGGCTTCTATGCGATTGACAACAATGAGAATGGCTGTGTGAAGTTTGTGGAGCGGCAACCCGCACTGCGCGTGCCCCGAGTCGGGGGAGGGGGGGGGTGACATTCAAAAGCGCTGCACAGACGGATTCAAGAAAACCAGTCGCTGTGCTGCCATCTCTTGGTGGTCCAAGTCGGTGATTCTAAACGTGCCACGAACCAGGCTCAAAGCCTGCTGAGGTTTTTAATGTGAGATCCGATCAATATGGGCGGGTGCACTGCGGGTGATCTGGTCGCGTAAGATGTATCATGGGTGGTGGTTGTATCGTCGCTGTCAAACCCACAGGGTTTAGCCCGCATTCTTGTACGGGGAAATTGAGTTTTCAGGTCCATACGGCATACAGCCGTTTCAATAGGGGTTAAAAGAAATGTATTGTCAATTTGTTTGTGTTTCTCCCTTGCGATGGGACTTTGCAGGATAAACGTTGATATTTATAATGGGCACGGGGTGACCAATAGGGTCTGAATTGGTCTGTAATAAGGTAGGGGCACTGACAAGGGGTTGGCAGGTATGTTGTGCCAATAACAATATTACAAGGATAATATCTATACATGTGTATGTATTAAATAAAGCCTGACTGAGCCTTAAGACGATGTACTAACACGGGGTTTTACTCGCTCTATGGGTTTGTCCGATTTCGTGCTGTAAACATTATATGCGGCCAGCCTATTTCGCTGTATTATGCGATTTGAAGTCACTCCACATGCGGGTATGCGGTCGGACGCGGGACAACATTGTGTGTGTACTGCGTGTGTGTACTACGTGTGTGTACTGCGTGTGTGTACTGCGTGTGTGTACTGCGTGTGTGTACTGCGTGCGTGTACTGTGTGTGTGTACTGTGCGTGTGTGTACTGTGTGTGTACTGTGTGTGTACTGTGTGTACTGTGTGTGTGCTGTGCGCGCTGTTGTGTACTACGTGTGTACTGTGTGTGTGTACTGTGTGTGTGTACTGTGTGTGTACTGTGCGCGCTGAGTGTGCACTGCGTGTGTGCTGCGTGTGTACTGTGTGTGTGTTCTGTGTGTGTGCTGTGCGCGCTGTGTGTGTGTGTACTGTGTGTGTGTACTGTGTGTGTGCTTTGTGTGTGTACTGCGTGTGTGTACTGTGTGTGCTGTGTGCGCTGTGTGTGTGTACTGTGTGTGTGTACTGTGCGCGCTGCGTGTGCACTGCGTGTGCGCTGTGTGCGTGTACTGTGTGTGTACTGCGTGTGTGCTGTGTGTGTGTACTGTGTGTACTATGTGTGTACTGTGTGTGTACTGCGTGTGTACTGTGTGTGTGTACTGTGTGTGTACTGCGTGTGTTTTCGCTTTGTGGGCCTCTTTTTTTGGAACGCATCTACTACTACCACTACTACCGCATTCGTTCATTCAATTACTCATTCACTCGTTCATTCACTTACTCATTCACTCCTTCATTCACTCGGGCATTGATTCACTCGTTCATTCAATCGTCCATTCACTCACTCGTTCCCTCTGGACAGGCCTCCACTTTTCTGAGGGTCGTGGAGTTGTTGGTGGCAAGGGGACTCCGCTAAAACCACGAGGTCCGTGTCCCAACAGCAGCAGCAACAGCAGCAACAGCAACGCGACAATTGCCCAACATCCACGCAGTGCGTTGTGTGGCGTTTTTTTTCCTTTTTTACAAATCATTAATTGTTATTGTTGATTTTTTTTTTTAAAGGTTGGCGATGCGATTGAGGAATTCGTTATCGCACTGGGCAGATATCACCGCGGGTGAAATGCGTTTGCTTTGGCGTAAATTTGGCCTGCAATGAACGATCAATAACAACGTTGATGGTGATGATGATACTAATTGACGGCTTTACGGTAATAACGCGAGACTGCTTCGCGATATATCTGAAGGTGCGAGTTCACATCCTGATGGTTTGGGGTGGTGCGGGTTTATACAACTCATCATCTCGATCGGGGGGGGGGGGCGATAAAATAGGTACTAGTTTGTTTTGTTAGTTTTGGGCTGGGGAAAGCCAACAGCGGTTTGCTCTTATGAATGTACACGCACGCCCCGCCATAGTAATGTGGAATTTAAATTCACAGAGATCGGGGGGGGGGGGGGGAGGGGATATTTGGCGATACTTTTAAGGTAGCTGGTGCAGCTTTGATGATTGGCATCAATGGTTGTAGAGGGCACCACGCCGATGCTGATGTAGTTCGCAGGGAAAGGCGACGGTCAGTTAGTTATGTACATTCCCGCGTAATTAGCGTGTCGCTAATTTGCTGGTTGATTGATAGCTAAGTGAACAACACCGATAAGCTTGAAAATCTTTAACGCATATAAATGCACACACACACACATACACACGTGTATGTGTGTGTGTGTGTTTACACGTGCGTATGCATGTGTAGCCATGTATGCGTACTGTTATGTAATACACATGCTTGGGTCTGTGCATATGACCACATGCATATACATATGTAGCCATATATACATAAACACGATATACATGGATACCGATATATACATATATGGTTATATATATGTATAGAAATAGATGGTTGTGGATATATCCACATGTATAGACACATACAAAGACATTGTATGTAATCACGGGTGTGTATTGATACCCATATATATATGGGTGTACATATATACATGCAGACATATGTGTTACATAGGACGATACATGTATGTAGTATCATAATAAATGCACATAAATGCACAGATATATATATATATGCATATAGGGCGATTCAGTGTTCTATATATATGTTTCGAAACATAAAACACAAACAAACCGCTAGAGCATGCATAACGTGCGATCATATAAATATTAAACATTTAAAATAGTATTTTATTATACATACATAATGAAGCATCACAAACACACGCAAATCAATGCTTACACAACATGCATTACATAACTAAGACACAGCGTTCCGACAGATATTACAATATAGTTGCATTAGACACAATACTGTACATTGACATGCGTAACATATGTGTAAGACGCATGTAGAGACACAGTAATAGTGTTTTACACACTAAACACACAGACGCAACACAATGCGAGCACGTAAACACGCACACCACACAAACATACGACAACAACACAGCACACGCAAACAGGCACAGAGTAAAGACACACACACAACAGACACACACACACCAATGACAGATACACATGCACAGACACATGCATACACGCATACACAAACATATACACTGACACACATGCACACACGTGATGCATATGTACATTAACGCAGTACATGAGCACACGGACACAAACGCATACAAACACACAGTGCGCACTGACAACACACATGACAGAGATGGACATACACGCACACAAGGGCACAAACACACGCACACGTACATACATGCAAACTCACCCAAACACAAATCGACACTCAAATAGACACAACACAGTACACACATACACAGCCACAACACAGACATGCATTATACACAAATAGGCACATACACAACACACAAGGAGACACAAACACGCACTAATAGAAGCACAGAGACATACAGCACACAAATAGACACGCACACAAGCTCAAACAGACACAACACACGGACAAATAGACACAGACACGCATTAACACGCACACAAAGAGACACACACACACACAACACGCGCACACAAAGAGACACAGACACAAGCTCAAAGAGACATAACGCACACACAGACACACACAAAGAAACACACACACAACACGCGCACACAAAGAGACACAGACACAAGCTCAAAGAGACATAACGCACGGACACACGCGCACACAAATAGCCACACATACACACGCGCGCGCAAAGGTACACACACACAAAGACACACACAAAGACACACACAAGGTGCACACACACAAAGACACACACACAAAGACACACACACAAGACACACACACACAAATCGTCGTCTCACCCGCGCCTCCACCACCGACATGAATCTTCTTCATCCACGGGTACACCACGGGGGTCGCCATCCTCTCGGGCGAGTCCCTTCGCCTGCCACCACCGCCACCACCACCTCCTCCTCCACCCTCTCGAGCCCTCATGGCTCCCCGAGTCTCATCCCCTGCGCCCGACTCCCGACCCCGCGGGCTCGAGGAGACACCCAGAGCCGCTGCCGCAGCAGCAGCCGCCGCCGCCGCCGTTGAAGCGACGACCGCGGCGGCCGATGCCGGAACGCTCGGGGTCGAGTCGAGGTTAGGGGTCAGACTCGGGCCACGGCTCGCTGGCGGCGGCGGGACGAGGGGTGGCATGACCCCGCTCCTCGGTGGACTCGAGTCCACGACTCCGTCGCAACTTTGGTAGCTGCCCGGTCCGCCCGGCGCGCATTCGAGAACGCGCCTCTCGCTCGCGAAGAAGTCGACGGCGGGTCCCTCCGAGATGTAGCTACTCTGGGAGTATTCCTCGCACGGCGGGAATTTTGGTTCTACGTAGCTCCTGTTCATTAGGTACGAACTCATCATGTTCACTCGGGGGTTAAAGTCGGGCTTGTCCGCTTGTTCCGTCTCGTCTCGCTCGATTCGATCGCTCGATTCGCTCGCTCGCTCGCCCGTCTGTGGCGCTCGCTTTTGTCTGCCTCTTTTCTCTTTCTAGTCTCTGCCTCTCGACTCCTCGTGCCTCTCTCTCTCTCTGTGTGTGTGTTCCCTCTCTCGATCTGTACGCCGGTCTTGTTTACACCGGTCCGTTGTTCTGGGTCGATGGGTCGTTGGCTGTTGTTGCTGCTGCTGTTGTTGTTGTCGTGAAAGTTGTAGTTGAGAAATTAAACTGTTGTCGTCTCCACGTCGTGGAGGTCTCTCGTCTCTCTCGTCTCGTCTCTCCCGTGCGCGCGTGACAGTCGCTGGCTCGTTCCTGCCTTGCGCGGCGCGTGCGCGCCTCTAAGTTGTTGACACTGCTAATACAAAATGAATTGTTGCTGCTGCGGATGACAATGATGAAGGTGATGATGATGATGATAATTATTATATAGTACTGTTTATTAATATAACATGTTTTTTTTTTAAATGCACTCTCCCACACACACACACTCTCTCTCTCTCCCCCTTCTCTCTCCTCTCTTCCCTTCTCCCGACTCGCGACTGCCCCCCCCGGTTCGCTTACATGTGACGAACGATGGCCAATAGCGAGATGGTGCAAGTGTGGAGGAACAGGGCGAGCTGCAGCCGAGTTTGATGGATGATATAGTGGGGCAATGTTGGGAGAGGGTGGGTGGGTGGGGTGAGGTTGGGTGCGTGTAGGTGGGAGGGTGGGGTGTGTGGGTGGGGTGGGGTGGGTGAGTGAGTGGGTGAGTTGATGGGTGGGTGGGGCAGTTGGGTGGATGCGTGGGTGGAAGAGTGAGTGGGTGAGCGAATGGGTGAGGCAGTTGGTGAGTTGGTGGATAGGTGGGCGAGTGAGTAAGTTGGTGGATGGCACAGTTGGGGCAATGTTGGGAGAGGGTGGGTGGGGTGAGGTTGGGTGGGTGGGTGTACGTGGGAGGGTAGTGTGGGTGGGTGAATGAGTGGATGGGTGGGTGAGTAAGTGAGCTGGTGGATGGTATAGTGGTGCAACGTTGGGAGAGGATGGGTACGGTTGGGTTGGTGAGTGGATGGGTGGTGGAGTTGGTGGATGGGTGAATGAGTTGGTGGATTGGTGGATGACATAGCAGGCAACGTTGGGAGAGGGTGGATAGGGTGGGGTGGGTGGGTGAGTGGATGGGTGGTAGAGTTGGTGGATGGGTGAATGAGTTGGTGGATTGGTGGATGACATAGCAGTCAACGTTGGGAGAGGGTAGGTGTGGTGAGGTTGGGTGGGTGAGAGGGTGAATGGGTGGGGGAGTTGATGGATGGGTGGGTCAGTGAGTTGGTGGATTGGTGAGTGAGTCTGGCAAGATGGTGAGAGGGTGACTAGAGGTGTGAGTGGACGATAGGAGGGTGAGCAGATGGGGGCTGTGTGCGAGTGGGTTGCTTGGTGGGTAGTTGGGTGAGTTATTGGGTGGATAGTTGGGGGTCAGTGATTGGGTGGGTGGGTAGTTGGGGGTGAGTGATTGGGTGGGTGAGTGGATCAGAGGGAGGGTATAGGTAGGTGGGAGGGTTAGTGGCTGAGTGAATGTGTGGGCGCGTTAGTGGATGGGTGGATGAGTGAGTGAGTGTGAGTGTGTGTGGGGAACGGTGGTGCAGCGGTTAGCGCGCAGCACTACGAATCCGGGCAGACATCCGAGTTCGAATCTCGCTCACGGCCACCATCAGTGGCGATTATCTGAACCGGTCCTGAGCCTCAACGAGTACCTGGTTGCGGTGTGCAAACATCGTCACCGGGGAGACAAAGGCGGCCAAGCGTGTCGTTGGCCACTCACCCCCTCGTGTGCCGTTCCGGCCTTCAAAAGTGCTCGCTAACAGCACTCGCCCCGACAGTCTGTTCAAAGGCAATGCGGGGGGTGGGGGTGGGGAGGTATTTTTCTGTGTAAACTTTAATACTTCTACCGGGGCAAAGTGTATAACCGAGAGTGACACACACACACACTCCCACTCAGCCACGGTATACACCCAGTGAAACATACAATCCGCTCAGCAAGCGGTGCAACTGACATAACTCGAATCGTATGCTCAACGCAGTCCTCACCCAGCCGTTACCCAATCCTCACCGTCACGCTCACCGCAGCGTACCCCGGGGAGCCCTGCGTAAAACCTCGGGGTACATTAGGAGCAGCTGCAATAGCGGCAGAAGTAGCAGTAGTATGGGAAGCAGTTGAAGTTAGCAGCAGCAGTGGCTGTAGTTGCAGGAGTCACACACCAGGGAGTAGTAATAGCAGTTGTACCAATAGTATCAGCAGCAGTGGTAGTAGCTGCAGTAGTAGCAGCGGCGAATATATGAGCCGATGCAACTAAATCGACTATTCCAGAGTAGGCATCTGTCCTTCAGAAATAATAACGCTTGAGTGTGTGTGTGTGTGTCAGTGAGTATGTGTGTGTGTCAGGTGTGTGTGTGTGTCAGTGAGTAGGTGTGTGTGTGTCAGTGAGTAGGTGTGTGTGTGTGTGTGTCAGGGGAGTAGGTGTGTGTGTGTGTCAGGGGAGTAGGTGTGTGTGTGTGTCAGTGAGTAGGTGTGTGTGTGTGTCAGGGGAGTAGGTGTGTGTGTGACAGTGTGTAGGTGTGTGTGTGCAGGTGAGTGTGTGTGTCAGTGAGTAGGTGTGTGTGTGTGTCAGTGAGTATGTGTGTGTGTGTGTCAGTGAGTAAGTGTGTGTGTGTGTCAGGGGAGTAGGTGTGTGTGTGTCAGTGAGTAGGTGTGTGTGTGTGTGTGTCAGGTGAGTGTGTGTGTGTGTCACGTGAGTAGATGTGTGTGTGTGTGTCAGTGAGTAGGTGTGTGTGTGTGTGTCAGTGGCTAGGTGTGTGTGTGTGTGTCAGGGGAGTAGATGTGTGTGTGTCAGTGAGTAGGTGTGTGTGTATGTCAGTGAGTAGGTGTTTGTGTGTGTGTCTATGCATAAACAGGACCCCCCCTCGCTGTATGCGGGTTCGCTTTGTGCGATGTGGCGCTGCACATGCGCCTAACCTATTTCTACTCAAAATTCGTTATATGCGCTTTAAATTCACTCTATGCGGTCGGTCGTGGGACAACATTGTGTACTGGATGTGTACTCATCTTCTTGGTTCTTTCGGTAAAGTCACGTATAAGGGAAATAATAAAATAATAAAAATATATTAAAATACAATTCTCACGACGTTTCGGCCACAACGCAAGCAGCCGTCCTGTGTGTAGGCGTACTGTGTGTGTATTACGTGGACTGCGTGTATGTGTACTGTGTGTGTACTATGTGTACTGTGTGTACTAGTGTACTGTGTGTACTGTGTGTGTCCTGCGTGTGTACTGTGTGTGTACCGTGTGTGTGTACTGTGTGTGTGTACTGTGTGTGTGTGTTGTGTGAACTGTGTGTGTGTACTGTGTGCGCACGGTGCACTGTGTGTACTGTGTGTACTGCGTGTGTACTGTGTGTGTGTGTGTACTGTGTGTGTGCGCTGTGTGCACTGTGTATGTGTACTGTGTGTGCACGGTGCACTGTGTGTACTGCGTGTCTACTGTGTGTACTGTTGTGTGTACTGTGTGTGTACTGTGTGTGTCCTGTGTGCGCTACTCGGCAGCCAGCTGTCTCCTCGTGCGGTTTCGCTTCGTGCGCTCATTTTTCTTTGGAACGCATCTACTACCACGGCGACTACCACGGCGTAGAGCGGGTGACACCTGCAGTGCGAAGCGCGGAAGCATTGGGCTCGACACGAACTCGCTGCCAACATCGGTGACATAAAATCCGAACGAGTCCCGGGCCTCCACGAGATCGATTCGGCCTCGAACGAGTACCCGGCGTGGCGTTGTGTAGTCTTCACCACATCAGTCACTGGGGAAGACAAAGGCGGCCGGGCGTAGGGTCCTGACCACCCACGCCCCTCGTGTCTTTGTAAGCATTAATTCATACACACCGTGTGTCCACATGTATCTCTGCCTACAAGTGGCTGTGCGTATGTATATCTTTACGTGACTGTGTAAATCTATCTATACGTGTGTATGTGTGTATATACACGTGTGTAATTATCTATACGTATCTATGCATATGTCTATACATGTCAGTATGTATATCTCTCATATCTATGGGTGTGTATGGATGTACAGGTGTGTATGTACATCTATCGTCTACAGGATGTGTCTGTGTGTATGTTTGCAACTGTGCATTATGCAGTAACCTCCCTTCTGGCGGATGTAATATTGCTTACCTACACACACACACGGCGCCTTCCCTACTAATTGGGCCTCTGAGACTGGCCTCACAGACTCACTCATACGTCAAACACATCCATATGTTGCTCCTGGTGTCATCTCGGGTTTCTATATAGGCCACACGCACTTACACCAATCACTACGACCACGCTTGCCCGCCACACAGCTCTGTACATACAGCGGCTAGTGCTGTTAGCGAGCACATATTATACAGGATTTGAAATATCAGTATTTTGTGTTAAATTATTTTATTATATTTTTATTATTTTATTACTTCCCTTCTACGTGACTTTACCCAAAGAACCAAGAAGATGAATCCCTGCAGTCACGAAAGCTTTAAATCGAAATTTAAATGATTTTGTTTAATGATTTTGCAGACGTAAAGAAGAAACCTGAGAGTTTATGATGAACCAGCAGACGACAATTTTAGCAGCGTGCGAGAGAGCAGTTGAAATTAATTTCAGCAACAATTGTTTCACTAAATTTCGATTTAAAGCTTTCGTGACTGCAGGGATTCATCTTCTTGGTTCTTTCGGTAAAGTCACGTAGAAGGGAAATAAAACATAATAAAATTAAAACATAATACAATAAAACATTATTAAACATAATAAAATTAAACATTATTTTATTATGTTTTATTTTTCTTATTTTATTATTTCCCTTCTACATGACTTTACCGAAAGAACCAAGAAAATTGTTTAACTATTTGAACGCAGCGACGCTGCCGCAGATATTTTAACACCCGAACGGCTCCAACTCCGCACCGTGAAATTCGGGCGTCGATCTCCCGATTCCTAAAATCGGGAACACCGCGGGGGTGGATGCAGAGGGTCGTGTCGACAGACCTCGCACCGGCTCGATCCCCGACTTGTACTGAGCGAGTCAAGGGGAGAGTGGTCAATCACGACCCCGAAACTTCGACGAGGAGACGCCGCTCAATTAAGGACCGCGCGACGTTCGCTACGGCGAATCTTGGTACGGGACTCGCGTCGTTCTTTTTCCACGTTAAGATTCATCCGGTGCAAGAATTGCACAGCCTCGAGACAATCAAAGCCGCCCTAAAGTCATCTCGTGCTTTCCTTGAGGAGGGTGATGGCAAATGCCTTCGAAAGAGCACCGATTTGCCAACGCAAACGCAGGCGGTCATTTTACGGGATATTATTTTTCATACGTAATTACATCGAATCTCCATGAGTTAAATACTATTCTACCATTTAGAGTTCGTGTTTTTATTTCATATTTCAAAAGTTGTTGGCAAAACAAGTCAGGTAGTTGCGTACGGCCCACCCTGTATAAATAGTGCCTATTATAATCCATATGTTGCTGCTGATGTCATTCCCGGCTTCTGCAAAGGCCACACATACACCAATCACCACACTTGCCCATCACACAGCTCTGTGCATTTTTGTTTTGGTGCCATAAGCCACTTCTTTGAGCTTTCATTTGGGGCCAGGTCGCTTTTGAAAAAGAGATATACTGTATAGCTCAGTGAACCTTACCTGGTAATCCAAAAAATAAAATAAGTAATGTGCAATATTAGAGCGGCAACTGGACTCGAACAGTGAAAACATAATAAAATTAAAACATAATACAATAAAACATTATTAAACATAATACAATTAAACATTATTTTATTATGTTTTATTTTTCTCATTTTATTATTTCCCTTCTACGTGACTTTACCGAAAGAACCAAGAAAATTGTTTAACTATTTGAACGCAGCGACGCTGCCGCAGATATTTTAACACCCGAACGGCTCCAACTCCGCACCGTGAAATTCGGGCGTCGATCTCCCGATTCCTAAAATCGGGAACACCGCGGGGGTGGATGCAGAGGGTCGTGTCGACAGACCTCGCACCGGCTCGATCCCCGACTTGTACTGAGCGAGTCAAGGGGAGAGTGGTCAATCACGACCCCGAAACTTCGACGAGGAGACGCCGCTCAATTAAGGACCGCGCGACGTTCGCTACGGCGAATCTTGGTACGGGACTCGCGTCGTTCTTTTTCCACGTTAAGATTCATCCGGTGCAAGAATTGCACAGCCTCGAGACAATCAAAGCCGCCCTAAAGTCATCTCGTGCTTTCCTTGAGGAGGGTGATGGCAAATGCCTTCGAAAGAGCACCGATTTGCCAACGCAAAGGCAGGCGGTCATTTTACGGGATATTATTTTTCATACGTAATTACATCGAATCTCCATGAGTTAAATACTATTCTACCATTTAGAGTTCGTGTTTTTATTTCATATTTCAAAAGTTGTTGGCAAAACAAGTCAGGTAGTTGCGTACGGCCCACCCTGTATAAATAGTGCCTATTATAATCCATATGTTGCTGCTGGTGTCATTCCCGGCTTCTGCAAAGGCCACACATACACCAATCACCACACTTGCCCATCACACAGCTATGTGCATTTTTGTTTTGGTGCCATAAGCCACTTCTTTGAGCTTTCATTTGGGGCCAGGTCGCTTTTGAAAAAGAGATATGCTGTATAGCTCAGTGAACCTTACCTGGTAATCCAAAAAATAAAATAAGTAATGTGCAATATTAGAGCGGCCACTGGACTCGAACAGTGATCCTCTGCTAGGCCCTGATGTATCCGTTATTGCAACCCCTCCCCCAACTTCCCTCTGCAAGAAGAACACTGTGCGGACGCTTGCCAATTTGTTCCAACTGCCACACGAGAGATTGACCCGGCGACCTCTGGATGTCCAGCGCGTTGACCGCAACATCACAGCATCATCACACAATCATCATGCTATGACTAGAGGAATTAGGAAATAATGTCTGCCTCGAGTTTCCTGGTTGGCTGCTAAATGGGCATCTCTCTACCACCCCAACAGCGACTCTGTTGCGAGTGGCTCCCACGGGGACGTTGCCACCGAGGCTGGCTGGACGACTGGCTATGCGGAATTTTTTTTCCGTGTCACAAACATTTAAGAGTTGAGTTGAAAGGGCGGAAGACGTTCACGAGACGTTTCATGATTATGAAACATCAATGATCGATAAATAATCATTATAATAGAGATAGCGACACTGAAGAGGCGGGAATAACAATTAAAATCGCTCCAATTTTACAACTTGTGCTCTGATTAATGAGATTCTTTCGCGAGAAAATTATTTCAATCCTGTAAAATAAATAAAAAAACACCCTTCACAATGACGTCACGCCGAAGCCCCGCCCACGAACACAATGTGGGGGGGGGGGGCATATAAATAAGAGGGCCAGCAGCAAGCTCACTGAGTAGTCTCTCTCGGATGGTCTTGCTTGAGTTGTCCCTGGTCGAGTGTAGCAAGGCTGCCGGCTCGCTCGTCACTGCCGGCCGATATCAACGATGGCCTTCACGGTGAAGGCGTATTTGCTGCGCGAGGATGAGTCTCGTCCGGAGATTCACCGTGTGGCCATTGACGTGGGGATGCAAGCAGTAGCTTCGTCTACCTCAAGGGGAAAATTGCCCAGGCCTTCCCATCCTTGGCCAGTGCAGACTTCACCAACCATAACAAGGAACCGGAGGATGGCCTCGTCGTATTCCCCGGTGACCAGGAGCTTATGGAAGCTCGGGGCGACCTTTCCGAGGATGCGTTCCGCGTGTACATCAAACTCGATCGTGGGCAGCACAAGAAAGATACTGGAGGTCATGGTGCACAGGGAGGACCCTGCACTTTACTGTCCGATGTGGGCAGGGCAGCCGCCACAGGGGGCGTGCAAAGGTAGCATATTAACATAAGCCCATAACCCGTAGTTGCTATCGTGTCCACACAAATGTAAAAGCTTCAAATCTAGAATGTAAATGGGTGCACGATACAGCAGGGGACAAATGAACCTCGGGCTAGCGGTCCCTGAGTTGGCGACGGAGGAACAAGCGGAATATGGGAGACATGTTTATGGAGGTCTGACTGTGCGTTTTCCTAATGTATGAGGTTCAATGTTGATAGAATACGTGGCGGTCCCCAGCAAAAGTATGAAATGCTCGCGCCTAAGCCCGTGGGAATGACCGCTTCTGGCTGGGAGTAATTAAAAGCGAATTAAAAAGATGATTGACAGAAAGCGGTTGAGGGATGCGAGGAGGGGTCTGATGGAGAGATACGACAACCGGCTATTCGCTGCAAAGTGGCGATAACATCACCACGGCGCTTGTGCCAGGCTGGGTGCACTTTGAGGCCACATGAAGTGTCGAAGGCCCTCGCTGGCAAGGGGTCACGGTGCAGACCCCAGGTGCCGTGGGTTTACCGACTGAGATGAGTGGCCGATGGACCACCGGTGCCTCCTTGCCAATTTTCCGTGAATGTCGCCGAACGGCGCTCTGCTCATTGTTGTGAGCATCGCTCCTCAGACGAACGGGAAGGCGAAGACTTCCGATATAACTCTCAATCCTTCTGGGTCCTAGTGCCACCACGACGTGGCACGCCAGGTCGAGTCACCGCAGAAAGCTCATTCCTGCTCTCGTTTGTTAGGCGGGTAGGCCAACTCTATGAGAGGGCTCGGCCCCTGAACAGGAAAGGCCCCCAAGTTTAGAAAACCCTCCCTGCCGCCAGCAAGGCGTGCGAGGAGGGTCTTCACCCCGGCTAGAAGAGGATATGGGGGGGGGGGGGTGGTGTACGCGGGTCAAGGTGCAAACTTTAGGCATTGTGCACGCCACGCGCAGATGGGCCACCACCGGATACTTTGTATCGTCAACAAAGCGGTTCACCCTCTTATGTGGTGGGACCAGGTACGGCCCGATAGAAGAACGCCCCAGCGCCGCCGGAGCTCCCGAAAAGGCGGGAAATGTGTAGGTTTGCCATGGGCACAAAGTGCCGACCTGAGGTTGTGTTCACACCACCCCTGTGGAGAGATACACAGATATCGATACCCACCCGCGGGTAAGGTCACATATCGGTAGATACACGCATGGAGATACCCACCTAAGGCGACGGTCGTTTTCGACTCAACGAAGCGGGGTGGACTTTTGACTCCAGTTAGAGTTTGTTAGGCGTGGAGTGGTTTCCCAGCCGAGGTGTGGGATCACGAGTCTGTGGAGTACGTCGGTGCACTCGGAGAGGGAGGAGTACCCCTCGGGAGGGGGGGGGGGGGTGGTGGAGCTGCACTCGGGGCGAGTGTGGCTCGGGGATTGCTCCTGCAACCCCTAGCCCTCCCCCACGCTTCGCTTCGGGACTCGGGGACGTGGAGTCGGCCGAGCCGTACGGTGCCGATAGCCCAGGTTGAGGAAGGCCCGAGGGGTGGAAGACCATCCCCCACCCACCGTGTGAGGGGGGCGAGTCACTGCCAGCGGGCCCCCTGGTCACCAAGCCAGCAACCCCTGCCCGCTCAGAGGACGGGGGCTGTCCTCCCACGTGGGAGAGGACACCCAGGAAGTGTGCGAGACTGACCGGGGGTGGTCCCGTTGGGCCCGCTGACCGTCAGGTGGCATGGCAGAGAATGTAGGCTGGCGCCGGTCCCCAATTCCCCCACCCTGTTCGCATAGACCTCATGTAGCGTGGTAAGTGCCCGCCATATCCCCATGTCCACCATGTCCCCCCATACCACACATGCCAACCGTGCCCTCTGTGCCCGCCATGCATCTTTAGGAATGGGCTGTCCCATGGGGGTATTTAGCACAAGCGCTGGGACCTCTATGAGCTTTCGGACCTCTACGGATACAAACTAAAATGTTTGCTGGAGCCACCAGGCTGGAGGACCAGGGGCTGAAGCACCCCGAGGAGAGCGGCCAAAACCCGCAGCGGACTTCCTGCAGAACGTCGGAGAAAACATGGCGGCCATGCTGGGCCGTCTTGGCATCGACGCAAGCGTCGACGTAGAGCACGGTGGGCAACGACGTCGCTGTGGAGGTCGCGCCGGCTTCGGCACTTGGGAGACCAGGGGGCGGTGCCCAGGACAGGAGAAGGCCAAGGGTGAGAATAAGGAAGATCTCAAGGGGCAGGGGAAAGGAGAAGAGGCCATGGGGCAGGGTCCGTCCAAGGACGATGAACTCGGGATGGAAATCGAAGAAGTCGCCGACACTGGCAAAGCCACATCCCCGGCTCGGAACTGGCAGACTTGGTAGGGGACAATGGGCGGAGGCGTTGCCATGGCCACAGTTTGCAGTACCAGAGGCAGTGCGCAGGTGTCTGTGGGCGGGCTGCCCGGCCACACCACGGACGCGTCTCTGCACAGCCTTCTTCGCGTCCTTCGGAGACATCGAGGAGGCGGTGATAAATCGGGCAAGTCCAGGGGATGAGGATTCAGGAGGCGTCGTTGTCGTCTTTGTCGCTGCGTGCTGGGCCAGGTGAAGTGGCCGGGTGGTGCGTTTGTGAAATCGTTTGTGGTGGCTGCCCACTGCCCTGCCCACTAGAGCCACCGTCCCCCTGCAGATCCCTGGAGGCCTGGAGGGTATTGGACGATTAACACCACAGGAGACCCATAGATTAACAAAGACACCCATAGATTAACATAGAGACCCATAGATTAACACAGACCCATAGATTAACTAACATAAAGACCCATAGATGAACATAGAGACCCATAGATGAAAACAGACCCATATATTAACAAAGACACCCATAGCTTAACATAGAGACCCATAGATTAACACAGACACATAGATTAACTAACAGAGACCCATAGATGAACATAGAGACCCATAGATGAACATAGAGACCCATAGATGAAAACAGACCCATAGATTAACAAAGACACCCATAGATTAACACAGAACCATAGATTAACGAACATAGAGACCCATAGATTAACAAAGACACCCAGAGATTAACACAGAACCATAGATTAACAAAGACACCCATAGATTAACATAGAAACCCATAGATTAACATAGAGACCCATAGATTAACAAAGACACCCATAGATTAACACAGAACCATAGATTAACGAACATAGAGACCCATAGATCAACAAAGACACCCATAGATGAGCATAAAGACCCATATATTAACATATAAACCCATATATTGACACCACAGAAACCTATAGACTCGCATAGAGATTCCTAGATTAAATTATATACGCATAAATCCCAGAGCTGTTATCAGCTTTTCGCCTTTGTTTTTCCAGTATCTCAAGTTTAAATGCCTCTGCTAAGTCTTCACCCCTCCCCCCACTCCTCACCACCCCTTCCCCCTCCTCACCCCTCCCTCTTCACCACCCCTCCCCCCTTACCAGTCCTCACCATCTTGAGGAATTCCAATTGGAGAAAAGTTAAGACGCCAAAAAAATCTCCTCTGCGTGAATCGGATGCGAGACAGAGGTTGTGAGTTTTCATTCCGTGGGTTCAATTGCAGCATTGGAAATACTGACGGTGCACAGACTAATGCTGCGGTCCATGTACATGAGCGATTTGACAAAAAGAAATACCCTCTGCGTGAATTGGATGCGAAACACAGGTTGTGAGTTTTCATTCCTTGGGTTAAATAAAAAAAACACTGACCATAAAAAAACCCTTTCACAATACGTAATATCTTGGCATTATATTATTCTATACATTTCTTTCATAACGTTTAAATGCTCCGATCACAGAAGGATTGTGGGATGATCGTCGTCACGTCGACAGCTGTCTCTTAGTTTCTGTTGCCGAGCAACAACGTCGACTTCTCTCCTCGTAATGATACGAAATTATATATCTTTAGAAAATGTCACGAAGATTTTGTTAGGTAACTCCCTTCACGTGAAGGGGGTGGGGGGCGTCCAGGAGGAGCCGTACCGTTGCTCGCCAGGGATGAAACAAGGTGGACATGAATCTATCTTCTTGGTTCTTTCGGTAAAGTCACGTAGAATGGAAATAATAAAATAAAAAAAATAAAACATCATAAAATAATTCTCACGACGTTTACGCATTTCACAAGTAGTACTAATCGCATATCTGCATTTCCCATAAATATGCTAAATCCCTCTTGATATGCAAATGATTATGTCAAGGCGCTCTTCCCCCCTCCATCCCAGCTTAAATAGACGCTCCAAGCCTGGGGTGTGTCATTCAGACTCTGTCTTCTCGACAGACCTGTTCTCCACCTGAGGACGGCTGCTTGCGTTGTGGCCGAAACGTCGTGAGAATTATTTTATTATGTTTTATTTTTATTATTTTATTATTTCCATTCTACGTGACTGTACCGAAAGAACCAAGAAGATGAATCCCTGCAGTCACGAAAGCTTTAAATCGAAAATGAATCTATCTGTATCCATCTGTACGGGGCTGGTGTCGTTACTCCCCTCTCACCCCCCTTCCCATCCCCGCGTGCGTGGGTATCCTCCGGGAACTCGATTTTCCTTCCGCCGTGTTTAATAAACAAGTCTTGAAGACAAAACCAAGAATGTATAGCAGGGCCCCCCCTTCTCCTGACACGGAGTCCGAGGATTCATCAGCGTGGCTTTCCCGGATAAATTATTAATTATTATAACCGCTGCGCCAGAGTCAGCGTAACATAAGTTATGACGAATTTACCCATTACAGCAAACATGCAATTCATCACGCAGAGGATAAGTGAATTCATGTGTGTGTGTGTGTTTGAGATATTAGTATACACGCGTGTGTGTGAGTGTTTGTGTGAGTGTGTGTACGCGTGTGCAGATTCCCGCTCACGACCAAAACTAGTGACAATTATCTGAACCGATCCTGGACCACCCCTAGGTCAACTCAGTCTCAAATGAATACCTGGCGCGGTGTGTAAACATCGCCACTTGGGAGACAAAGGTGGCCGGGTGTGGTGCTGGCCACCCCATCCTTTTGTGTGCCGTTCCGGCCTTTAGAGGTGTTCTCTCACAGCACTTTCCCCAACAGTCTGTTAAGGCTATACTGGGGATCTTTGTCTCTATCACGCACAACCCAGTACAATGCTGTGCAAAGCACTTTATGTGAATTGGTGACACAAACACGACCCCGGGTTTTATTTAAGGATGACAAGACGTTTGTCAACTCGCGATACGCGTACGCATGCGTGTGTGTGCATGGGAGCGGTGGCGCAGTGGTTAGCGCACTACTCCAACGAACCCTGGCCACCCGAGTTCAAATCCCGCTCACAACCAACACCCCCCGCTACCCCGCCCCCCTAAGTTCGACTTAGCCTCAGATGAGTAGCCTAACTAGCACAGGGGAGACAAAGGCGGCCGGGCGTGCAGTGGGCCAACCTCCCCCTCGTGTGCTGTGTCGGTCTTCATTCTTGCTCGCTAACAGCACTTTGCCCAAGTCTATTAAAGGCTATACAGGGCATCTTTGTCGTGTGTGTGTGCAATGTGTATGTGTGTGCGTGAGAAAGCCATTATGGATGTAACGATTATATAGACAAAGCTCTTAATAATTCACAATCGCGCCATACAATCTTACAGACGCATACACAAAAACTCACAAACACGCACACAGCAATATAAGAAATAAGACAAATATCGCCCTATAGCCTTAACAGACTGTTGGGGCAAGTGCTGTTAGCGAGCACCTATGAAGGTCGGCACGGCACAGGAGGGGCTGGGTGGCCAGCAAGAACGCCCGGCCGCCTTTGTCTCCCCAGTGCCGATGTTTACGCACCACACCAGGTACTCATTTGAGGTTGAGTCGACCTATGGGAGGCCCAGGACCGATTCAGATTATATTATCGTCACTGGTGTTGGCCGTGAGCCGGAATCTAACTCGGGTCTCCGGGTTCGTAGAGCAGCGTGCCACCCGCTACACTACCGCTCCCACACACACACGCACACACGCACAGACCCACACACGCACACACCCACACGCACACACAGCACACACACACACGCACACAGCACACACCCACACACACACACAGCACACACACACGCACACAGCACACACACACACGCACACAGCACACACACACACACAGCACACACACAGCACACACACGCACACACCCACACGCACACACAGCACACACACACACGCACACAGCACACACACACACAGCACACACACAGCACACAACCACACACACACAGCACACACACCTACACACAGCACACACACAGCACACAACCACACACACACAGCACACACAATGTGCACAATTAATTAGCTCATAACGAAGATATCACGGACATTAGCACTACAGAATAACTTTTTGTAGATGACGTGTTAGGGGCCGTCCATAAATGACGTCACGCGCGATTTTGAACGATTTTTGACCCCCCCCCCTCGTCACACGGCGTCATAAAAAGTCAGACCCCCCCTCAAGTATGACGTCACAAAGCTCTGCCCCCCCCCCCCCCCAAATTAAAACATGCTTCAAATCGCTTTAAACTATTGCCATTGTAGTGCGTATTTAATGTGGCGCTGCGCTCTGATGTTGTAGGAGAAAACATTTATTAAAAAGTCTATTTAATTAAGTAGAACGTGTTGTCTATATTTATTTAAAGTTGCGCATTTTGATGTGACGTCACATATCTCAAACACCCCCCCCCCTCGTCACACATCGTCACAAATGTCTGACCACCCCCCCCCCCCAGGTGCGTGACGTCATTTATGGACGGCCCCTTATCTGGAGGACTTGTGTTGATTCCAACGACAATTGTTCAGGAATGCAATGGGCCCCGTGTAGAACGCGATCCAACGCGAACATGCAGACATCACCGGTTCTGAACTACGCCGTCGGAAGCTAATACGTTCCGAACAGAACCGGAACCCTTGAACTACTTTTGTTCCAGTCAGAGCCGGCTTAGGTCGAGAGTAGCCGACAATAAACACGCGTCATTGTGACGTCACAGTCATTACCTCACTCCCCCGCCCCTCCCCCCGACTCATGAGTTGTCGACGCACGTGTTGAGTGTTTTGTTACTATTTACTCTCTAATAATTGTTATAGTTACAACTAAATTTTTGTGTCGGAATACAAATAATGAAGAACATTTAACCTCTGAAGACACAAAGCCACTTAGCGCACACAAAAACCAAAGTCAACTAACATTCAAAAGGTCAAAGTTATCACTTTAAAAAAAAACTTAAATATTGGAACGGACTTAATTTGACTACTATAAAAATAAGAATTTTACTTAGCGTCATTCATGCAATTTCATCCCACAACGCTGCACATCATGTATCCAGTTCCGTGCAGAGATAATACAAAAACAAAACCCCACTACTTAGCGAATAAAATAAAATAAAAATACGTAAATAACGAGATGAAAAAAATGCACAAAACACGACAAAAAAAATAATCGCCGAGAAAATAAATTAATAATAAATAAATCCGTTTGGTCTCCCTACCCCAGACCACAGTCGCAACACTTTCGTCGGGTTTTCATCGAGAATCTTCACTGGAGGGCTGGTGGAGTTGCCAAAACGTTCCAAGCCAGGAGCAATGTGGAGCGTCAGTGCGGTCCGCACCCGTGGAAAAATCTGTGAGCGTGGCCACCACGAACACCGGTGACGATTATCCTGGGCCTCCCCCTCCAACCCCTAGGTCGACTCAGCCCCAAGTGAGTACCTGATTCGACGGTAAACTTGTTTTTGTAAAAACCCAAAAAAGTCCATAATCGAGGTTTTTTGGGTTAGATCGCGTAAATATATAAATGTGTCGTTAAACCCGCCACCACCCGACACAGCCAACGAGTAAGGGTTGTCACGTAAACAGAACGTGGCCAATTCGTCACGAGTACAGCACTAACCGGTGTGTTAGAGAACCAAGCCACCGCATTTACAAATCTGTGCCGGTCGCTTGTGATGCGAAAGGGCGACTTGGGATTCAGCCTCTCGCCCGCAGAGGGCGATCCCGACACACGAAAGATCCCGCGCGGCGTCTCTGCCACGAGTTCACGTGCAGCGAGTGAGAACGATCCTGGCAACAGCAGCAGCAGCAGCATCAACGTAGAGAGGCCTTCATCCAGCGGTAGATAAAGCATGGCTGTGACGACACTGATGTTAATGTTGATGGGAGGTGGGGGCCGGGAAAAAATAATACTGCCTTGCCCGAGTTTGATACATCGAGAACGTATAAAATTAATTTACTTTAGTCTATGGGCAGTGTTGAGTCTGTGGGCAGTGTTGAGTCTGTGGACAGTGTTGAGTCTATGGGCAGTGTTGAGTCTATGGGCAGTGTTGAGTCTATGGGCAGTGTTGAGTCTGTGGACAGTGTTGAGTCTATGGGCAGTGTTGAGTCTATGGGCAGTGTTGAGTCTATGGGCAGTGTTGAGTCTATGGGCAATGTTGAATCTATGGTGCAGTGTTGATTCTATGGAGCAGTGTTGAGTCTATGGTGCAGTATTGAATCTATGGGCAGTGTTGAGTCTGTGGGCAGTGTTGAGTATATGGGCAGTGTTAAGTCTATGGGCAGTGTTGAGTCTATGGTCAGTGTTGAGTCTATGAGCAGTATTGAGTCTATGGTGCAGTGTTGAGTCTATGGTGCAGTGTTGAGTCTATGGTGCAGTGTTGAATCTATGGGCAGTGTTGAGTCTGTGGGCAGTGTTGAGTCTATGGGCAGTGTTAAGTCTATGGGCAGTGCTGAGTCTATGAGCAGTATTGAGTCTATGGTGCAGTGTTGAATCTATGGGCAGTGTTGAGTCTATGGGCAGTGTTGAATCTATGGACAGTGTTGAGTCTGTGGGCAGTGTTGAGTCTATGGGCAGTGTTGAGTCTATGGGCAGTATTGAGTCTATGGGCAGTGTTGAGTCTATGGGCAGTATTGAGTCTATGGGCAGTGCTGAGTCTATGGGCAGTATTGAGTCTATGGGCAGTGTTGAGTCTATGGGCAGTATTGAGTCTATGGGCAGTGTTGAGTCTATGGGCAGTATTGAGTCTATGGGCAGTGTGTATGTTGAACTTCTTTAGTGCATCACGTAGCCAACCGCGCAAACCGGAGGTGCGAACCTTTATACAATTCATGGATTCCCTCTCTCGCTCCCACCGATGTGGGCCGTGGCCAGAAATCGAACCTCAGCGACATTGGGTTAACGGCTCAGCAATGCGTCGCTAACCCACCCTGCTCCGTTCACACGCGAGCCTATTGCCTCTCGATAATTCCCTTCCGCACCCATCCTGCTCTCTAATATGTCGGTGCGCGTGTCGCCCCCCCCCCCAGCTCGCTGAACGAGAGGCGCCCGACTCATCTCGCACGAAAGATCACCGCAGCAACAGCTGCGCGAGGTTGGGTTTCTGTTGCAGGAAAAACAAACAGCATCGACGGACAGAGAGTGGTGCACAAACAAAGACAAGGCAAAGATCCCCCCGCCCTCGTATAGCCTTCGCAGACTGTCGGGGGCAAGTGCTGTTAGCGAGTAGCGCTCTGTGAAGGCACAACGAAGGGGGTTGGTGGCCATGCAGCCGCTACGCTCGATCGCATTTGTCTCCCCCGGTAGCGATGTTTACCACGCACCGCGCAGGCACTCGTTTGAGGTTGAGCCGACCTAGGGGATGCCCAGGACCGGTTCAGACAAACAATCGTCACGGGTGTTGGTGGTGAGCGGAAATCGAACTCGGGCCGCCGGGTGCTGTTCGCCCACCCCCTCGTGTGCCATACCGGTCTTCATAGGTGTTCGCTAGCGGCTCTTGCCCGAACAGTCTGTTAAGGCTATACGGGGGATATTTATCTTTGGAGTGGTTTCTTCCGGGCTATTCGATTTCCTCCCAAAACTTAAAAAAACATAAAAAAAAACCTCATCACAATGTAACCGGTCTCGCTGAAACCATTCCCGATCAAAAATAAACACTCGCAAAAATTTACTAAATTGCGACTACACGTAGCAGCAACATCGCCCCGCGAACTGCAAAACAACATCGAGGCAGCATCCTCCCGAACAAGAGTTCGTGGGACTCCAACAGGATTTCAAAAGTAGAAAACAGTCGAAATAAAAAAAGTATATACACTCAAAAAAGCGTTCGCTTTCCCTTGTTCCACGAAATATTTTTCGAGGTTCGTGCGACTGTGGGTCTCTCAGATTACACCGTAGACACCGTCTAACGCCGCATTGCCCCCCGATACACAAAAAATACGAAGGTAAGGCAGCACAGCGATACACGACCTCGCGCTGCTCCTGCTCGCGCGGTCGTCTGCATGCTTGACCACCTGAACGTGAAATTGGAGTCGTTGCTCTGCATCAGCATCAGCAACTATTCGACAACAAGAAGAAGAAGACGACCACCGCATGAGGACCTTCCCATATGCAACCAACGGGTCCTGCAAGGGCGGCTCTCACCTGCGCATCACCGTGCGCACACCTGGCTCGAGATCAGGGCCGTCACGATGGCTATGAGATGTTACCCACCTCGCCTGGTGATACAGGTGGTCGTGGGTTCCATCACGACCCTGACGATGCCTAGATATTTGGAGTTTGCGGTGTTTATCTCCCGGTGATCGCGAGGATTTTTCTCCAGGTCGTCCGGGTTTTTTCCCCTCCACATTTAGAATCAACATCACGGGCTTTAAGAGTATTTGGCTGCTGTACAGTTCCACGCGATAAGCCACTTCGTTGAGCTATCATTTTGCGGCTTCTGAAAAAGAGCTATACAAGCTCAGTGGGCTCTAGCTGGTGAAACATTTGTCATTGTTTAGCTCTTCATCGCAAGGCCTGTGTGCCGCTGGCGGCCCTGGTGGCCTTTGTGAGACACGTGACGCGCGCCACCGACAATACACAACACGTGACAATACCCAACAACAACAACATCATCATCATCGTGCTGCTGTCAAACCCCCAATGGTTTCAAATGTGTGGCGGGACCACAGACTGATGATGCCCTTTGGGCGAAAGTGCCCTCCTCCCCCCCCCCCCCCTCTGAAAATGAGTGAATAACAGTGCTCGCGATAACCCGGGGTGAAAGCACCCCCTGGGGGTGCGAGATGACCTTTCTGGGGGTACGAGACGTGGGCATATTTTTTTTAAAAGAAAATCATCGAAAACACAAATTATACACGGGCACGTAAGTACAACATCCTTTGCGCCATCAATCTCGACTTTGAATTCACATTATACTTTTAGTTTTTTTTACGATTGAGATTCAAAGGGGTGCATGGCTGCAGTAAATGTGAAGAGCCGCTGCTCTAGATCATCCCTTGTCACAGAGTCGAGACATTCTTCAAGGACCACTTAGTCCAGTCACCACCACCATCTGGTTAAATATTTATATTTGTATATATATGAATCGACACATCATTCGAGTATCATTCTTACCACATGATCGCCACGAGCTGACCTTTTGAAGCCTTCACTTTATTGCATCGTCAGTACTTTCCAGAAAGACAACACTCTTACAATGATCACCAGCGACGTTCTTGGCTTCAGGTCTTCCTGGCGTGCCGCACTTTGACACCTCCGTCAAGGACTTATCGCCACCACGATCGCCATCTGCACTTGCGCATCGCTTCTCTTTAACCCCTCCACACTCTCACAGTCTCGTCGCCGCAAGCAACGTGGCTTTGCGCCCTTAAGGCGTCCTTGCAAGACACCTTAAGGCAGTCAACATCAACGTGGACACATCATGTGAGGGATGTGTCAGAGCCAAATCGTAAAACAGCGGAGAAGTGGCCATAGCCGATGGCTCAGTCAAGAGGGGAGAAAAATAACTCCGCTTAGCACGGTTGGCAACGTACGGTGCGAAAGAAGTTCAAATAAACACTGCCCATACTCTCAACACTGCCCATAGACTCAACACTGCCCATAGACTCAACACTGCCCATAGACTCAACACTGCCCATAGACTCAACACTGCCCATAGACTCAACACTGCCCATAGACTCAACACTGCCCATAGACTCAACACTGCCCATAGACTCAACACTGCCCATAGACTCAACACTACCCATAGACTCAACACTGCCCATAGACTCAACACTGCCCATAGACTCAACACTGCCCATAGACTCAACACTACCCATAGACTCAACACTGCCCATAGACTCAACACTGCCCATAGACTCAACACTGCCCATAGACTCAACACTGCCCATAGACTCAACACTACCCATAGACTCAACACTGCCCATAGACTCAACACTGCCCATAGACTCAACACTGCCCATAGACTCAACACTGCCCATAGACTCAACACTGCCCATAGACTCAACACTGCCCATAGACTCAACACTGCCCATAGACTCAACACTGCCCATAGACTCAACACTGCCCATAGACCAGGGGTCGGCAACCTACGGCTCCGGAGCCGCATGCGGCTCTTTACGGGCTGCTTCTTGACGATATGTACGTATGTACAGTATGTACATAGATGCATTGCGGCTCTTGAAATACTGAATTTTGTATCGAATTGGAAAGAAATGGCTCTTCTTGTTATTTTGGTTGCCGACCCCTGCCATAGACTAACACTGCCCATAGACTCAACACTACCCATAGACTCAACACTGCCCATAGACTGACACTGCCCATAGACTCAACACTGCCCATAGACTCAACACTGCCCATAGACTAACACTGCCCATAGACTCAACACTGCACCATAGACTAACACTGCCCATAGACTCAACACTGCCCATAGACTCAACACTGCCCATAGACTGACACTGCCCATAGACTCAACACTGCCCATAGACTCAACACTGCCCATAGACTAACACTGCCCATAGACTCAACACTGCCCATAGACTAACACTGCCCATAGACTGACACTGCCCATAGACTCAACACTGCCCATAGACTCAACACTGCCCATAGACTCAACACTGCCCATAGACTCAACACTTCCCATAGACTCAACAATGCCCATAGACTCAACACTGCCCATAGACTCAACACTGCCCATAGACTCAACACTGCCCATAGACTCAACACTGCCCATAGACTAACACTGCCCATAGACTCAACACTGCCCATAGACTCAACACTGCCCATAGACTAACACTGCCCATAGACAAACACTGCCCATAGACTAACACTGCCCATAGACTAACACTACCCATAGACTAACACTGCCCATAGACTCAACACTGCCCATAGACTAACACTGCCCATAGACTCAACACTGCCCATAGACTAACACTGCCCATAGACTCAACACTGCCCATAGACTAACACTGCCCATAGACTGACACTGCCCATAGACTCAACACTGCCCGTAGACTCAACACTGCCCATAGACTCAACACTGCCCATAGACTGACACTGCCCATAGACTCAACACTGCCCATAGACTCAACAATGCCCATAGACTCAACACTGCCCATAGACTCAACACTGCCCATAGACTCAACACTGCCCATAGACTCAACACTGCCCATAGACTAACACTGCCCATAGACTCAACACTGCCCATAGACTCAACACTGCCCATAGACTAACACTGCCCATAGACAAACACTGCCCATAGACTAACACTGCCCATAGACTAACACTACCCATAGACTAACACTGCCCATAGACTCAACACTGCCCATAGACTAACACTGCACATAGACTAACACTGCCCATAGACTAACACTACCCATAGACTCAACACTGCCCATAGACTAACACTGCCCATAGACTAACACTGCCCATAGACTAACACTGCCCATAGACTAACACTGCCCATAGACTCAACACTGCCCAAAGACTCAACACTGCCCATAGTCTCAACACTGTCCATAGACTAACACGACCCATACTCACACTACCCACAGACTAAGCCTACCCATAGACTCAACACTGCCCATAGACTCAACACTACCCATAGACTCAACACTGCCCATAGACTAACCCTACCCATAGACTCAACACTGCCCATAGACTCAACACTGCCCATAGACTCAACACTGCCCATAGACTCAACACTGCCCATAGATTCAACACTACCCATAGACTCAACACTGCCCATAGACTCAACACTACCCATAGACTCAACACTACCCATAGACTCAACACTACCCATAGACTCAACACTACCCATAGACTAACCCTACCCATAAACTCAACAATGCCCATAGACTCAACACTGCCCATAGACTCAACACTGCATCTCCGCTTAGCACGGTTGGCTTCGTACGGTGCGAAAGAAGTTCAACGTGTCGAGACAACAACAGCAGCAACAACGGCACCGCACGATTCCCATCCGGCAGAGACGAGCAAGCGACTCGTTGCCCACGGTGCGGTTTCGATGTTTCCGCTTTCAACGGCGCCTGGTCTTCTCTGATGCCACCGGCACGCAGCGAAACTGCTGCTGCTGCCCCACCGCTCGCTTTTCTGAGAAAGTCGTCGTCGTCGTCCGTGATGGACAGGCCCAGGGGCGGTTTCTTCATTAGGGCGATTGGGCGACGCACCACCAATGTCATTCAACCACAGAGTCACGCTAGCCGTCACTGTGCCTCTGGATATAGTCCAATCAGCGTCATGCTACGTTCTGTGGAGTACCGCCTCTTTTTGGGCGATTTCCCTCCAGCTGAGAATCGCCCAGAGTGTTCCCATAGACTTACATTCAAAGATGTTTTTTTTCGAACGGGGGCGCTGCAATGCATTCTCTATGGCTTTCGGGAGGGCTCGCACTAACGTGCTTACGTCATCATACGTAAGCACGTTTCATCCAACAAAATTATTTGTCGCCACCTAGTGGAATCTTTAATAAAAGAAACATGAGTGGATTGTATTAATAGTGAGTATAGAAACAAACAAGAGGTATTGTAAGAGTCACTTTATTTTTCATTAATATTAAAGAAGTGAAGTTGCCTTTACATGCTTAAGCTGTTAATTTATCCTTTGCATGAGTGGACCTTATCCGTATCAATCATCCAGACATTTGCCCCCCCTGAAAGATTTTGCAGGAGCCGCCACTGGACAGGCCGAATAATGATGATGATGATGATGAGAAGAAGAAGAATATAGTGATAGATTATAACACTGGTCAACACACTTTTTCTGGCACAAGGTATTCCAACAGTCATAAGGTAATTTTGGGGTGCTGATTCCAAACGTGGCATCAGTTTTTGTCTATCGCATGAGGTTTTTGAGATATCAAATATTGCATTTTCAATAAAAACTGCAGAAGAAAAATATTAAATAAATGTGGATATCTACATAAAATTATATTATAAACACACTATCCTAGAAAAACAGCACCATATTTTAACACTAAAGCAGTCACTGACTCGCAACAACTTGCAATCATAAGTGACAGAGTTAATTTCGGGTAAAATCAATGAAAATGGGGTATGCCGATAGCATAAAAATGAGATGTGATAGAGCAAATCTGAGATCAGATTTGGAATCAGCACCCTCTGAAATTAGTCTAAAACAGCTGCAAAAGTCCAGGCCAGAAAAAAAGTTTTGTTTTTTGTTGACCAGTGAATTTTTTTTAGTTTTATTTAATTTTTCTACCTACGTGAGTTCATCGAAAGAACCAAAGAGTAAGAAGAAAAACAATAAGAATGATAAGGTCTTATTCCACTTCATGAATTCCCACCGTCGCAGCCTCGTCACCACAACATGACGTCACGTCTCCTCGTGTTCCACAAGAGATCGCCCTCCGAGGACCGCGCTTGCGGGCCAATGACCACCACCACCACCACCATCATCTCACTTTAGGGGCCCCATTCCACTCGTTACACAGCCGAGGTGCCATTCAAGGAGCATTATCACACACAGTCATGACCAGAGCCGTTCCCCCTAGGGTACACGGCAAATTGGGGCGACTGCCCCGGGCCCCGCGCTTTGGGGGGGGGGGGGGGAAGTGGCGCGTTGACGTCACAATGTGTCAGATGTAAGACTTCCAAGTTGCTTACGCCATCCCTCCTCCACCCCGCACACGTGTCCCACCAATCACGCACATCATACCCACCCCTCCTGATGACATCTACAGCACTGTAGAGCCATGTTCCAACCTCCGAGTTGCTTACGACCACCCACCTCCCCTCCCTCTTCTTCCTCCCCCAAGAACAACAACAACAACAGCAGCAGCAGTTTACACCACGACCGACTCGGCTCCGATGGTCCACTCACCGGAGCCCTTCACGGCGGTTGTTTCGGGTGGCGTCGAGTCCGCACCGACGGGAGAGGCATTCCCCGCCGGGGTGGACAATCCGTGAGGTCGAGTCCGTCACGATCCGCCCACCGGTGGGCTTCGCGTGATGTCCACGTGACGTTCATTTGGTCCGGGCGTGCGTGTGCGGCTGCGGTGGATTGAAACAAATACAATCGTCGTCGTCATCGTCGTCGTCATTATTGTCATCATCGTCGTCGTCGTCGTCGTCATCATCGTCGTCATCATCGTCGTCATCATCGTCGTCATCATCGTCGTCATCATCGTCATCATCAGAAACATGGTCTATGCACCTCCGATTAGCACGGTTGGCTACGTACGGTGCTAAAGAAGTTCAACATACACACTGCCCATAGACTCAACACTGGCCATAGACTCAACACTACCTATAGACTCAACACTACCCATAGACTCAACACTACTTATAGACTCAACACTGGCCATAGACTCAACACTACCTATAGACTCAACACTGGCCATAGACTCAACACTGCCCATAGACTCAACACTACCTATAGACTCAACACTAGCCATAGACTCACCACTGCCCATAGACTCAACACTACCTATAGACTCAACACTGGCCATAGACTCACCACTGCCCATAGATGCAACACTGCACCTCCGATTAGCACGGTTGGTTAAGTACGGTGCGAAAGAAGTTCAACATACATAGAATAAAGGGCTCATCGTAACCACTGCCGAATGAGTATATTTCCGCCGTCTCCATCATCAAACTAAAATCTTTAAACTGAACAATTTTTTTATTTTATCAGCTAAGACCCACTTAGCTTTACGGTAAAGACACGTAGGTGAAAATAAATTAATAAAAAAAATAGAAAATAACTAAATAACGACGTTTCGGAGACAACACAAGCTTTCGTCATCAGGTGGGACAACTGATGACCTACGTGACTTTACCGAAAGAACCAAAGAGAATGGATCCTTGCAGTCACGAAAACTTCAAATCTAGAACCCACTGAGAGTGCATAGCTCTTTTTCAGAAGCGGACCATACTTCACCACTCTGGCCAGTTAGTGTTGGGGAACCAATGGAGGTTGCCCAAGACCGGTCTATCTCCAGTATCACTCGCGGCCGATGGACTATGTTTAATTTTATTTGTACCAGGTAAGGCTACGTAGCTCTTTATTTCAGAAGCGACCTGGCCACAAATGACGGCTCAACGAAGCGGCTCATCGAGTGGACATTTACGACGGACAAAGACTCTGAAACGCGCGATGTTGATTCTAAATGTGTCGGGGAAAACCGGAGGACCCGGAGACGAAATCCACGCGACCGCATCGACACCGCAAGCTCCAAATATCCAGCGGTATATTGGCCGTGGCTCGGAATCGAACTCTGTGGGGGGGGGGGGGGGGTCCCGGGTTTGTAGCGCAGTCGCGCGAACAAATGGAAAACGACCAGCTGATTGGGGGGTGTGTGGAGCTCTCCGTCCTGCGGATGGCGTTCTACACAGCGAGGAGGACACGCGCGGCGCGGGCGAGTGCGGAGTCGTTCTCGTGTTGTCCACCAGAGGGCGCGATCGTGAACTGGTCACAACGAGACTCCCCGAAATCCAAAGACGAAACCATTTCTATTTGTACTCGTTGGTTCTTTCGGTAAAGTCACGTAGGTGGAAAATAAAATAAATCACGACGTTTCGGGCGCAACACAAGCGTCCATCATCGGGTGGGAAAGCATGGTCTGCTACGTGACTTTACCGAAAGAACCAAAGAGTATGGATTCCTGCAGTCACGAAAGCTTCAAATCAACATTTTTTTTTATTTTACCAGCTCAGGCCCGCTGAGCGAAATAGCTCTTTTTTTTTCAAAAGTGACGTGGCCACAAATGATCGCTAGGCGAAGTGGCGGCTTATCACGTGGACATGTTATAGCAGCCAAATGACTCTTAACGCAAGTTGATTCCAAAAGTCGCGAAGAAAAATAGTTAAAATAGTTTATAGGCAACGGAACATGATGATCATGATGATGATCATAGCGAGAGGTGTAGGCCACTATTCGGTGGCTGTGGTGGTCAACTCAGGTAGTCGCCCTCCAGAATAAAAAAAAAACAGAAGAGGAATGAGGAGCGGCGCTCATAACGACTGCCAGTCGTCTCAGTCAACCCGGGGCCTCTCCTGCCAGCGGCATTTAGGCACTTTCACGTGTCCTCAAAGTGCACCTAGCCTGGTACAAGCGCTGTTGTGACGTCGGCGCCACGTGGGAGCGAACGACGGTTGATGTTGTTGTTGCTTGGTCAGCCCTCTCATAATGGGACCTCCCTCGCCACGATCAAAAAATAAGAATAGGTTTGATCCTTTATGGAAGATGTTTGGCGTCACGCGCGTTCATTCCGAGCCACAAGATGGCAGCACTGGGCAGACTCAAGCCAAAGATTCCCCCCACACCCCCCGTCCATAAATGACGTCACGCACCTAGGGGGGGGGGGAGTCAGACATTTGTGACGATGTGTGACGAGGGGGGGTGTTGAGAAATGTGGAAATGTGACGTCACATCAAAATGCGCAACTTTAAATAAATATAGAATTGTTATAACAACACTAATTGCAGCGCCACATTAAATACGCACTACAATGACAATAGTTTAAAGCGATTTGAAGCATCTTTTTTTTCAAAATGGAAATATGGTTTGGGGGGTGGGGGGGGCAGAACTTTGTGACGTCATATTTGAGGGGGGGGGTTTGACTTTTTGTGACGCCGTGTGACGAGGTGGGGAGGGGGGTAAAAAATCGTCCAAAATCGCGTGACGTCATTTATGGACGGCCCCTTAATATATATTTTGGGGTAAGGCGATGTTAGCGAGCAGCACCAGTGCAAGATTAAGCTAGTACGGGGCCTGTAGCATATGCTTTTAAGGGGCTCTAAATAAAAATTAACACTTAAATGTTAAAACACAAATTTTAACATGCACGGTAAAGTAATTGTATGTTTTCGTTTGCTATACAGCCAGATAACACGACAAATCGCTAAACCTTAAACACCCAGTCGTTCATAAAAGTTGAAGGCGGTATAGTACTATAGTAATAGAGCAAGTGCAGAATCACTAAAGCGGAATTGATAGCCTGAAAGCATTTAGCGCGGGGCCCTTGAAAGTGCGGGGCCCGTAGCTACTACACGTATAGCTACTACATATGTAGCTACTACATATATGGCTACTGTTGCTACCAGGATAATCCTGCACTGAGCAGCACCTATCAAGTCCGGCACGACACACGAGGGAGTGGGTGGCCAGCACCACGCCCGACTCCCTTTGTCTCCCCAAGTGGCGATGTTTACTAATTTTAGGCCGAGTCGACCGTGGGGAGGCCCAGGACCTGTTTCAGACGAGCGTCACTGGGTGTTGGTGGCCGTGAGGGGGAACGAAACTCGGGTGGACGGGTTTCATGGCACAGCACGCTAAACCACTGCGCCACCGCTCCCCACTCGGTAGAGAGCGAGTGGGGTACATGGGTGAGCCATCGAACAAAGATGGCCACCGCATCGCGCGCTTTCAGATGCGCCTTGTGCGGCCCGTCTGGAACGCTCTTCCTCTTTCCGATAAAATAGGAAGCAACTGGAGCAATGGCGCTTTCAAATCATCATCTGGATTGGAAACTCACTTCTTGAGAACTGCTTTTTTGTGCTTAGTTCGTTGTCCTTCCCTGCACCTCCGATTAGCACGGTTGGCTACGTACGGTGCGAAAGAAGTTCAACGTACCGTACAGACATAGATATTGGCACAGGTGTGAGCCCCCCCCCCCCACCCACCTAAAGCGCGGGGCCCGGGGCGATCCCCCTGATTCGCCGTGTACCCGAAGGGACGGCTCTGTGTATAGGCGAAGACAATGTATACATTATCTCAAGTTCATTTATGTAGCGCATGGTCAGAGGCACTGAACAACGGATGCACTATTTGTGCAGCAGAAGCGAGACGACACGTAATACACGTGCAAATAACGCAGTTAAATAACGCGCGCGTAATCGGACGCGATGTTTACGTCTGTACTGTTAAAACAACATCGGTATCTTCATATGTGTAGTCTGTGTTACGTCTAATTAAAGTGAGAGAGATGTATTGGTGCATTTCCACATTCACTTATGACCGTATTCATGTTAATTAGTGCCGATTCAGCGTAACTCTGGTGTCATAAGTGCATGTGTATATGATTTTGTGGAGCACAGAACTACGAATCTGCAATATATATCCCGAGTTCGATCCCGGACCACGGCTGACACCAAAATAACGACGGGATATCTGAACGCCTTCACGAACCGCGCACTTGACCAGCGTGGTGAAGTATGATCAACCCCCCCTCCACCCACCCCATAAATACACAAGGCGTGACGAGGCATTAATTCAGCGGTGGATTGACATGTACAAAACAAAGACACAAACCCCCCCCCCCCCCCCGTGCAGCCTTTAACGTACGCATGTTGAACTTCTTTCGCGCCGTACGCAGCCAACGGCGCTAATCGGAGGCGCGGGCCGTTGGAACCAATGGCTGTTAGCGAGCGCCTATTAAGGTCAAAAGGTCACGCGAAGGGGGAGGGGTGGTTCCCGCTCACGGCCACCAACACCAGCGGCAAATCATCTGGATCGGTCTTTGGACCTCCCCCCCCCCCTAGGTCGACTCGGCCTCAAAACGACTGCCGCGGTGTAGTGTGGAGTCAACGTCGCCGCAGGAGAAACAAAGGCGGTCGAACGGTGGCAAGCTGACTGGATTCTTTTTGGCCAGAGGCGGTTGGGGGTAGCACTTCAACATCCAGCGGTGGAGAGATCCATTTAACTGATTATTTACAGAGTCAACAAACCGCTGAGCTATCAACGAACGGGCGTTTGAAAGAAGTATTCAGTAAAGGAGGTGTCTATATATATAAAAGGCAAAGTTGTGAATGTATGTCTGTTCAAAATGTTTAGCGTACTTCCCGACATGCAACAAACTGCAAATTTGCCATGTGGGTACTTTCCAAACTGTACATCATGCAAAAATTATAAAAATACACTTTTAGATTTTTTTTGGGGGGGGGGGCTCAATAATTATTTTTGCACGCCAAGTGAGCTGTGACGTCAAATCTGTCACGTGACCCACGCATGTAGAAGCGTAACGCATTGTAGTGTAGTGGGTAGCGCGCTGCGCTACGAACCAGGCGACCCGAGTTCGATTCCCGCTCACGGCCAACACTGGTGACGATTATTTGAATGGTCCTGGGCCTCCCCTAGGTCGACTCAGCCTCAAACGAGTAACTGGTGTGGTGTGTGAACATTGCCACTGGGGAGACAAAGGCGGCCGGGCGTGGTGATTCCAAGTCCCGGGCGAAGCCGGGTAGTAAAGCTAGTCTATATATGCACTTCTTTTGCACCGTACGTGGCCAACCGTGCTAATGTGAGGGTGCGGGGGGAGGGACATAAACTCGACGCATCATGAGCTCCACGCTCCTGTTTAAGATACAGCAAACGGCGTAAATATAGCAGAAAACGTCGGCCGGAGGTGAGTAAAGATGGTAAAAGTTGATGGTAACACGTTGATGGTAACACGTTGATGGTAAAACGTTTATGGTAACACGTTGATGGTAACAAGTTGATGGTAACACGTTGATGGTAACACGTTGATGGTAACAAGTTGATGGTAACACGTTGATGGTAACAAGTTGATGGTAACACGTTGATGGTAAAAGTTGATGGTAAAAGTTGCTCGATCGTATGTGTCCTCGGTCAAAAGGATCTCAGCTCCAGGCGAGGGACAGACCGCCCTTAGCATAGAGGACCCTTCGAGCCACTATTTAGATTTTTTTAAATACGACGAGACAAAAAAGCCCTTGAACCCTTTCTGGCAAGAAGACAGGAGGCGCTGAAGATTATTTCAACGCCGACATGGACACACATATGACGAACAAGGCATCAAGTCCTGCATCAACCGCGCATGTTGGTGGCAGAACTTGCGAAACAAAAACACATGTGCGTCGATATAACCGTGCGTGCATATTGTCCTTGAAACAGATCGGTCCCACACCGTGTAACCTGCAGCAGTCAGAGGTCGCAACCGGGTACCCGGCCGGGTACGGGTACCCGTTTGCAACCCTGGTGCGGCCGGGTACAGGTAGACCGTGAGTCACTGGTGAGTAACCGTTTGTCACTCATTTCCCAACGTCTTGTCTCTTCTCACAATTCAAGTTCCTAGAATCAACCCACCCGCGCCTGCAACATGGCTTCATCCCAGAGGTCGCAATCAGGTACCCGATACCCGTACCCTACCCGTACCCGGCCGGGTACGGGTATGGTACGGGTACGGCCGGGTACGGGTACCCGTTTGCGACCCTGGTGCGGCCGGGTACGGGTAAGGAATCAAAACCCGTTTAGCGACCTCTGCTGCAGCTATGTACTGGATTGGAAAGATATCTCTTTAGGACTGCCCTGTATTTTGTTTGTTGTCCTACCCCCGCACCTCCGATTAGCGCGGTTGGCTACGTACGGTGCGAAGGAAGTTTAACATGCAAAACATAATCGGTGTCTATTTGGCGTTTGAACATTGTTCCCAGCAAGCCTTTACCACCTTCTCTCGCTTCTGCCAGCTAGGAAATTAATACCTTTAACTCGGTTTGAATTGAAATGCGTGGGCGAATCAAGACTAGTACTATAATAATGTTACTGCTGCGGAAAATACATCTGGAGATGATGTTCCACATCATCGGCATCATCATCATGCTCATCATGCTCATGATGATGCCGATGATGTGGAACATCATCTCCAGATGTATTTTCCGCAGCAGTAGCATTATTATATAGCATCATCATCATGAGCATGATGATGCCGATGTTGTTGCTGCTGATGCTGCTGCTGATGGTCCCGACAAAAAAAAAACACTCACATTAATTCGTCATTAACGCCGTGGCATTGAAAGGAAAGACCTCATAATAGACGACGTTTCAGGTAGTCGTCCGTCTTCACATCATCTCTCTGCTGTGACGGAGGGCTCATTGCCCGAAACGTCGCCTCTATTATACATTAATTAATTGCCGATGTTGCGTTGGCAGTGGTGAAGAGAGAGCGTTGGCAGTGGTGAAGAGAGAGCACATACAAAGCTCAAAACAGTCACCAATAACAGCGGGACCTTTCTAGAAATGTATTACTCTTCATAATCTTTTACGTGCAATATACTCTTAGTTCTTTCGGTAAAGTCACGTAGGTTAAAATGAAATTAAAATTAATAAAAATAAAATAATGAAAAATATTTTTTTATTTTTATTTTTTATTAATTTTAATTTCATTTTTAACCTACGTGACTTTACCGAAAGAACTAAGAGTATGAATCCTTGCAGTCACGAAAGCTTCAAATCTAGAATTTTACGTGCTATGTAGAAAGGTTATTGCCCGAAACGTTGTCTATTGTTTTTTTTAAGGCCACACAGTGTTAGCGACGAATGAATGTATTCGGAAAATATGCAATTACGTTATTTGTGCTAATGTAGCATCTCACACGTTATGCTGATGCTGCTGATTATGCTGATGCTGCTGACGATGCTGATGATGATGTTGATGATGATAATGATGTTGATGATGATGCTGCTGGTGATGTTGATGAAGTTGGTGATGATGTTGATGATGATGCTGATAATAATGATTATGCTGCTGCTGCAGATGCTGATAATGATGTTGATTATGATGATGATGATGCTGATAATGATGTTTATGCTGATAATTATGATGCTGCTGATGATGTTGCTGCTGATGATGTTGATGAAGTTGCTGATGATGCTGCTGATGATGTTGGTAATGATGATGCTGCTGATGATGTTGATAATGATGTTGTTGCTCACATACCTCTGTTGTGATGTTGCTCACGCGACTAGCGGTGAGGGAACTGACGGAAACCGGGGAGTTGAAACCTCATCGCAGATGATGACGACGATGATGACGACGATGATGACGACGATGATGACGACGATGATGACGACGATGATGACGACGATGATGACGACGATGATGACGACGATGATGACGACGATGATGACGACGATGATGACGACGATGATGACGACGATGACGACGACGATGACGACGACGATGACGACGATGATGACGATGACGATGATGATGATGATGACGATGATGATGACGATGATGACGACGATGATGACGATGATGATGGCGATGATGACGGTGATGACGATGATGACGATGATGATGATGACGATGATGACGATGATGATGACGATGATGATGGCGATGATGACGGTGATGACGATGATGACGATGATGATGATGACGATGATGACGATGATGATGACGATGATGATGACGATGATGATGACGATGATGACGATGACGATGATGACGATGACGATGACGACGATAATGATGACGATGATGATGACGATGATGATGACGATGATGACGACGGTGATGACGCTGATGATGATGACGATGATGACGATGATGACGATGATGATGACGACGATGACGATGACGACGATAATGATGACGATGATGATGACGATGATGACGAAAATGATGACGACGATGATGACGATGATGATGATGACGACGATGATGACGATGATGATGACGATGATGACGACGATGATGATGATGACGATGGTGACGATGATGATGAGTATTCTCTCCCAGATTTCACTGGAACCAGTAGCTCTGTAATTGCTGCTCGAATCTCGGAGCTGCGTCCACTATTGTTGTTCGTAATTAATTTAACTAGTGATTGTTTATATTATGTATGTATGAATGTGTGTGTGTGTGTCATACGTATGCGCTTGCAGTACGTACTGTGTGGTAGGTGTGCGTGCGCTATACGTTTGTAACGGTCAATTTTTCGTGTGATATTGTGTCTGGTGTATATTATGAATTGTTGTACATAGCTATGATAGGGTTATGTGCTTGTAGAGTATATCTAATATATAGGTGTGTACTTGTGTTTGTTATCTGTGTGTACATGTATTAATGCCATTACGGTACAACTGTATCGCAGTGTACATGGTATTAGTTGGTTGAGTGGAGTATTACTTCGTTTAATACTGTGTAATATTACGTGCCGTATATTCCTTTAGCTCACTACGTGTTCATGGATTTGCTGCGTATAATATGTATGCGTGCGCTTGCGTTAGTACGCATAATACCGTATGTATTTACGGACACAATGTATGTTTGGTATACAATTGTGAGCGAAAAAAATATTAATTAATTGGGGTAAATGTGTTAGATTTGTGCGTGTTGTACGATACATTTATAAATGCGCATGCCGTTATAGTAATGTCGGTGTGTGAGTATAGATTCAATTTAGCATGTAGTTACGCATACAATGGTATATGTTCTTTGATGTAAAATTGTCTACTAAATGAATGTAGAGGTATTGTATGTTTGTGCTTGGAATATATTAGCCATTTAAAAATTGCGTTATTCTAACTATGATGATGCGTGAACGTGACATGTATATTGTGTGCAGTAGATATTCACTGATGTAATGGTTTATGTTTGCAGTATTATTTTCTATAATTGACTAATATCTACGTATTACGTATATGTGTGTAGTACATAATGTGTAAATATTACAAATGCAACACGATAGTATGCTTAGTATAATATTTTATAGACTTACTTAATTGTTTTATAGAATCAATGTATTCATACTTAAACTTGAAATATATAACATTATGTACAAATAATGCATGTGTATCTGCTTGCAGTGGGTAATGTATGTGTCGATTGTGCATGTTGTGTTAAGTATAAATTTACCTACTATTTTCACGTTAACTATAGCACTTTATATGATCAAATACTACACACCACACGTGTACATGTGTTTGCTGTATTTGTTACACGTGTGTCTGTGTGTGTATACATTAACGAATTCAGCCCTATGATACGTCTAGTCGAAACAGTATATATATAGGGCATACGTATGTGTGCGTACATACGCGTGCACATATTTAGCACGCGTATACATGCACGTACCCATGCGTGCCTCTACGTTAACAATGTATCGTACGTATGCGCTCAGTATGTATATGTGCGTATGTACGCGACGCCTACGAGCGCGTACGTGTGTGCATGCATGTGCATAGTTACTTACGCAGTGTGTGTTGCAGCGTACGCCAAAGTCTCTGTATACACTACCCACGGACTAATACAAATCAATGCGGAGCTCGGCAACGCGCAGAGTATAACTGCGGCGGCTGATGCGATAACGTGGACCGCGTGCCAATGGGATGACCCAAGTCCCCGTCTAACGGTGCCTCCGTCGTGGTGAGAATCTTCTGCGGCACGAGGCGGATCAACTCCTCGCTGCAACCCGCACCGAGCGCGAGTCGCAATGCGGATCGCCAGCGTCGTGCGCCACCGCGTAGCCAGCAGGAGATGGGAGATATTAAATAAATAAATATCACACGATGGGGGGTGCGAGGGGGCAGGATAATAATAATAAAGATAGCCAATGGTTGAGCTGGGTAACGCGTAAAACGGACACGCGGGCACACACGCACGCGCGCAGACATACACACACGCAGGCACACACAGGCACACGCACACGCACATGCACACACTAAGACAAAGATTCCCCCGCGTAGCCTTAACAGACTTTCGGGGGAAAGTGCTGTTAGCGAGCACCTATGAAGGCCGGCACCACACACGAGGAGATGGGTGGCCAGTACCACGCCCGACCGCCTTTGTCTCCCAGTGGCGATGGATTTTTTGTTACACCAACCAGCACCAGGCGCTCGTTTGAAGCCGAGTCGACCTAGGGGAGGCTCAGGACCGGTTCAGATAATCGTCACTGGGTGATGTTGGCCGTGAGCGGGAATCGAAATCGGGTCGCCGGATTCGTAGCGCAGCGGGGCTAGCTGCTACACTACCAAAATGAAAGACAAAGATCCCCCGTATAGCCTTAACAAACTGTAGGGGCAAGTGCTGTGAAGGCTGGAACGGCACACGAGGAGGAGGATGGCTAGTAGCACGCCCGACCGCCTTTGTCTCCCCAGTGGCGATGTTTACACACCGCACCAGGTGCTGATTTGAGGCTGAGTCGACCTAGGGGAGGGCCCAGGACCGGTTCAGATAATCGTCACCGGTGTTGGCCGTTAGCGGGAATCGAACCCGGGTCGCCGGGTTTACTAGCGCAACGCGCTAACCGCTACACCACCGCTCCCCACACACACAACACACACGCTCACACACTTGCACGCACATGGCGCAAAGTCGTAAATCGCCATAAACAACGGAAAATTTACTGCTTTGGCACATTCCAGGCTCCGTGAACGAGACGGGAATCCACAACGACCTCTGTGCAGTGTGCGGGAAAAACAGACCGGCAAGCCACACTTCCACAGTGTTGCAGGACCCTCCTGGCAACGAACCCACGAGACTCAGCGAGGCTTTCCTGCCATGATAAAATAAAGAACGCGATTCTAACTTACGGCTTCTCCACATATCTATATTTCCTCTTAATTTTATTTCGAACATATAGATTTGTATTATTGTGATGTCTTCACTGGCTTCATTTGTTGATGTTAATTGTGCGTATGCACCACTGCAAACGCAGCAGCAGCAGCATCACCAACTGATTTGTCTAACGGTTGTTTAATGATCGTAACATAAAACGTAGGACACGTAGCATCGCGATTTAAAGCTTTCGCGACTGCAGGGATTCACATTATTGGTTCTTTCGGTAAAGTCACGTAGAAGGGAAATAATAAAACGTCGCGAGAATTTAACGTTTTATTTGTATTATTTTATTATTTCCCTTCTACGTGACTTTACCGAAAGAGCCAAGAATACAGATAGGATCGTCAGCGTCATTATCTGCCTGGGTCTATCCAATGACGCGGCGTTGGGGACTGATTTAGATTTAACTTAGGTTAGCCGTGGTAGATTCAAAGGACGACATCATCCAGTCGTGCATGTATAGATCATAGCTCACTGGAGTAATGGAGGGTGGGGGGAGGGGGGTCTCCATTCAGCAGTCGATATACCATTATGAAAATGAGGCCTGAATCCGTGAGAAGTGGATAGAGAATGGAGAATGGCCGCAGCGGTGGTGGCGATGGAGGAGAGTCCAGGTGGTCGCGTGAATAGCGCAACTGCGCTAACCACTGCGCCACCCATCCCCCACTATATCCGATCAGTGGCACATTGCATTGCGTCGTCAGATAATCGTTTTAAATTCGTTAACCAAGGTGGTGGTGGTAATGATGACGACCATAGCGATAATGGTGTTGATTGTGGTGGTGGTTACAATCACGCTGATGGCGATAACGATACACAATGATGGTAATTATGGTGATAATCACGTTGCTAATAACGGTGATTAGAGATCGTGGTAGTAATTAATGGCGATTGTGGCATTGATGGTGGTGATCGTGGTCGTAATGATGGTGAAATTATTGTAATGATGGCAATGATGGTGGCGTAGTGGTTGTTTTCACCCGAGCCTCACGGGAAGACGTCTTCCTTGGTTTGATTACCGACTCGGGCGTCTTTGTGTGTGGAGTTTGTACATTCTCTCCCCATGTTCTGTGTGGTATTTCCCCCGGGTTTTCCAGTTCCCCCCCCCACCACCCCATAGCTTACAGCACACACACACACACATCTGGTATTGGTATCACACACAGCAACAACAGCAACATCGTACCCCTACTGCGAAACAAAAACATTGGCAGGACCCATCTTCTTGGTTCTTTCGGTAAAGTCACGTAGAAGGGAAATAATGAAATAATAAAAATAAAACATAATAAAATAATTCTTACGACGTTTCGGCCACAACGCAAGCAGCCGTCCTCGGGTGAAGAACAGGTCTGTCGGAAAGACAGCGTCTGAATGAAGACAGTGTCTGAATGAGTCTTTCCGACAGACCTATTCTTCACCCGAGGACGGCTGCTTGCGTTGTGGCCGAAACGTCGTGAGAATTATTTTATTATGTTTAATTTTTTTATTATTTCCCTTCTACGTGACTTTACCGAAAGAACCAAGAAGATGAATCCCTGCAGTCACAAAAAAAAGCTTTAAATCCAAATTGGCAGGACCCTCCTGAAAGCGGCGTCTTGTGCGTGGCTGTGTGTTTAACTGCATCTGCAAGTCATCTCAGTCAGTCATCTCAGTCAGTCATCTCAGTCAGTCATCTCAGTCAGTCAACGCATGGCACCTGCGGGGTCTATCACCGTGAGCTCTCCTACCAACAGCAAGCACCGCGGTGACGTCACCGCCAATTAGCGGCGAATGTTGGCTGCTGTTGTTCTACACGTTTCGTCAAATGTTGTTGTTCTATACACTTGAGAAAATGTAAAACCACACCTCAAATTTGACCGCACGTCTCAATCACTGCAACGACAACAACAACAAAAGGCAGGACCCTCCTGAAAGCAGTGTCTTGAGACTCAGCGAGGCTTTTTTTTTTTATTTGGCCGGGCTAAACTGACGGAATACAAAGACGAGTAAATAACGGAAATTACTTTTCTTCTTTTCATTCACAGCGGTGGTGGTTGGGGAGCGGCGTTTGTACGAAACCCCGCGGAGTTGGCAAGGGAATTGCAGATTTGAAGCTTTCGTGACTGCAAGGATTCATATTCTTAGGTTTGTTCGGTAAAGTCACGTAGATAATTTTTTTTAATTTAAATTAATAAAAGTAAAATAAAAATGAAATATTTTATTGTTAAAATTTAAATTGATAAAAGTAAAATATAAATAAAATATATTATTTTCATTTTACTTTCATTAATTTCAATTTTAATTTTTTTTATCTACGTGACTTTACCGAAAAAACTTAAGAATATTAATAAGGGAATTGCAATTCTGGTGCCACGAGTAGAACGTCTCGGAACGGTCAAAGCGCTCTGTGCCTTGCAGTGTTCAGCGGTCGTTCTCTAAGCCGGTCAGAGCGACTCGTAGTGATGGAGCCCTACTCGTATGCAGGTGGGTACGGTAGATAGGTGACTATTCATACGCATACTCTTTGATTCTTTCGGTAAAGTCACGAAACGTCGTGATCTATTATTATTTTCTACCCACGTGACTTTACCGAAAGAACCAACGGGTTATGGATTCCTGCATTCACGAAAGCTTCAAATCAAGATATTAATATGCATATTTAAATAAAAAACTGGTCACCGGAAAATGTTTTCACGTAATGTGATGTGATTATCATCAGGCCCCTGCAAGTGTAACGGGCACTTTTAAGCGTCGATTGAAAACTAATTTCTCTACAACTGCTGTGTGTGTTTCGTGTTGTTGTCCTTACACCCGGCGCACCTTTGATTAGCGAGATTGGCTACGTACGGTGCGAAAGAAGTTCAACGTACATACATTGCTGCTGCCGTATACGAAATAGTAGAATAGTCCATTGTTACACACTGACCGACCCCCAATGTTAGACAATGTGACCGTCATCTGCTATCTGCCAAATGTAATAGGTGGTATTGTCGCATTGTGTCGAGAACACACGTATTCTTTCGGGGCTTAGATGGTGTAGACATGAGTGTGTCATTAAACCCGCCACCACCCGACACGTCCAATTAGCACGGTTCGTCACGTGAACAACACGTGCCAATCAGCGACTGTCTTCTTGGTTCTGTCGGTAAAGTCACGTAGAAGGGAAGTAATAAAATAATAAAAATAAAACATATTATGTAGAAGGGAAGTAATAAAATAAAACATATTATGTTTTATTTTTATTATTTTATTAAAATAAAACATATTATGTTTTATTTTAATAATAAAAATAAAACATAATTTGTTTTATTTTTATTATTTTATTACTTCCCTTCTACATAATATGTTTCATTTTTATTATTTTATTACTTCCCTTCTACGTGACTTTACCGAAAGAACCAAGAAGATGAATCCCTGCAGTCACGAAAGCTTCGAATCGATATTTTATTAGCGACTGCTTCGGCACTTAACCGCTTGTGCGCTCTGAGAGTCAAAAACCCACGACCGCGACGTCTCGCTGACGATCACTGCAACCGGCTTCGTCGGTTGTCGATGTGTCGAGACATTCCCGTGCGCGTTCGAGCGACTTCCCTTCGAGTGTCATCCCGCTTGTCCCGGGTTCACGTTGTGCCGTTGCCACGGAGACAGCTACAGGGGGGGTGGGGGGAGCGAAATGGGGAGGCATTTTTACGACGGCACGAGGCCCTAAATCTCGACCGAGGGTGGTGTCTGTGTCCGTGCGTGCGCGTTATTGTGTCTCTACGCGTGTGTGTGTGTCTGTGTGTGTATGTGGGGAGCGGTTGTGTAGTGGTTAGCGCGCTGCAGTACGAACCCGGCGACACGAGTTCGATTCCCGCTCACGGCCAATACCAGTGACGATTATCTGAACCGGTCCCGGGCCTCCCCTAGGTCGACTCAGCCTCCAATGAGTACCTGTTGCGGTGTGTAAACATTACCACTAGGGAAACAAAGGCGGTCGGGCGTGGTGTTGGCCACCCACCCCCTCGTGTACCGTTCCGGCCTTCGTAGGTGCTCGCTAACAGCACTTGCCCCAACAGTCCGTTAAGGCTATACAGGGGATCTTTGTCTTTGTGTGTGGGGGAGCGGTGGTGTAGCGGTTAGCGCGCTGCGGTACGAACCCGGCGACCTGAGTTCGATTTCCCGCTCACGGCCAACATCAGTGACGATTATCTGAACCCTAGGTCGACTCGGCCTCAAATGTGTACCTGGTGCGATGCGTAAAAATATCGCTACTGGGGAGACAGAGGCGGCTGGGCGTGGTGCTGGCCACCCACCCCTTCGTGTGTCGTTCTGGTTTTCATAGGTGCTCGCTAACAGCACTTGACCCAACAGTCTGTTAAGGCTATAGGGGGGATCTTTGTCTTGCGTGTATGTGCATGTGCGTGTGCGTTATTGTGTCTCTACGTGTGCGTGTGTCAGACTCCTGCAATATAAATACATATTTTTATTATGTGTGTCTGTGTGTCTGTGTCTCTATGTGTCTCTATGTCTGTCTCCATGTGTCTCTATGTGTCTGTGTCTCCATCTGTTTGTGCCGGTGTGTCTCCCATTCGTTGTGCGCCAACACCACTCGCCCCAGCAGTATGGGGGATTCTTTGTCTCTCACCTCTGACATCTGAGCCCGGTCATTCGTCCCTCCCCTTCCTCCTCCCTCCCTCCCTCCCTCCCTCATCCCCTTCCTGCCCGGCTCTCCTCCTCCTCCTCTTCCCGCTGCTCATCTTGAGCCCTCCTCATCCTCTTTGTCCGTCTCCGGGGGGGGGGGGGGGGCGGAACTTCCATCCCCCCATCGCTTTCTCCCCGGCCAGGCCCGGAGCAGCAGCAGCAGCAGTCGCTGGCAAATGCCCGGTGGGCCTCATTGGGGCAGCGCCACAAAGATTCGTCCCTCAACGGCCCATTTGTGGGTTTTTTTTTTGGACCAGCCCAAAATGGGCCAATGAGATCGCATTGGCCCACTATCGTCACATCGCAAATCTGGCCAACACCGTTTGCCATCGCACAACCCATTAAATAAAAATATACAAAAATAAATAATTGCCCATAGCCCGAATTTGAGTAGCTGCGTTTACAAATGCCCGCGTTTTTTTGTCCCAGAGTCCGTCACTGATCCCGGTCATCTCCTCCCGTCTGCCACTCCCTCTGATCTCCCGTTGTCTCTTCTGTCGTTCCTTGGTCTTTGTCCACACACAGCAAGCAGGATACCCGAACCAGGGGCCTCCCTACGGCAGTGGGGCCCCTGGAGGACACATCACAACCGACGGCCGTTAAACTAAACCGGTAGCGTAACAACTGACAGTGACGTTGAAGGGGAGCACCCTCCCGCCCCCCCCCCTCCCCCCAAAGCGCGGGGCCCGGGGCGGTCCCCTTGATTTCCCGTACCCGAGTGACGGGCTCTGCAATTAACTCCACTCCACTACTCGTGGTGTGCCACGGGTTTTTTTTTTATAAAATAGGAGTTGTCAAATTGGTGTTGTAATCCTGTAACAGGATATATACCACGTTGTAATCCTGTTGGCTGCGCTGACATTCAAACTGTGGCTATCTGGCCATCCTCAGGATCGCGCGAAAACAAACCAAACGACTCAAGGGGGTCCACTTGGACACACAAGTATAGAATTAAACTTTTTTTAAATACAATAGAATAAAAACCACACATTCCCTTTGAATACACAATTGCATAATTGTACAATGGGTATGTTTTGAGTATCATGTAAAACGGTTACATTTGGCTACGTTAGCAACAAAGATAATTACCCCCAAACTAAGCTATTTATCATAAACTATAGTTAAACTAGAGAGGAGACAACGCAATGAAAACCCCACGACCTCCAAACTCTACCTGCCTTTAACCACCTTGAAGTGTCGTCCATCCAGAACAAAGTATAACGGCGCAATGCCCCGATCCACAAACGTGGGAACACGTGAACACACGCGCGCACGTGGGAACACACGCGCGCACGTGTGAACACGCGTACAAAGACACGCGCACGCTGAGACCTCAGTCTTGATGTGCGAGTCGGCTCTGATTGACGCGGACAGCGTGATTTGCTTCGCGCGTCACGTGGGACGAGTTTGACAATCATCGGGCGCGTGCGGCGTGGAACGAGTTAATTTGCGTTCGAATGGAGGAGGAGGAGCACTTTGGTAGACGCGGAAAGACGGGGCGTGGTGATGGGTCGTCAGGAATGCGGTTTGAGAAACCCTGATCTTCTGTATTCGCTGCAATGTCTCTATGCGTATGTCGATTCAATTTATTTTATGTTGATGTATGTTAAATTGTGGGGAGACAAAGGCGGCCGGGCGTGGTGCTGGACACCCACCCATCTCGTGCGCCGTGCCGGCCTTCATCGGTGCTCGCTTACAGCACTTGCCCCAACAGCCTGTTAAGGCTATACGGGGGATTTTTGTCTTTGCTAATTATTTTCTATCATTGCCACGGCACACCCATTGCGAAGCACTGCCCTATAGATGGAGCCCCCCGATTCAGTGCAATGTGTTATTGGCATTCCTTGCTGTTCAGACGCCTTGGAAGGCGGTGTGATTACCCACCTTTACCCCACCCCAACATAACCGGTCAATCGACTCACGGTGGTGTAACCTATTGTACGGGGTGATCCAGACGTATTGTGACTCCCATTTAATTATCTATAACTTAATAAAAACACATTTGAAGTAAGGGTTATTTACAACAGAAATGAATACGCAAAGGGAAAAAAACTGTTAGGGGTCAAATAATTGGGGCGGGGTAGGGGGGAGGGTCACAATAAATCTGGACCACCCTGTACACTGTTGCGGTGGACGGATGCGTGGCGGAGTGTAAGATATACGCAGCGTTTGTTTCAAGTGCCTAGCCGGGAGATCGGATCGAACCCGCAACCTTCTGGATTTTCCCAGTCCAGTGGTGTTAACCCCACGGCAACCCAAACTATAAATATGTAAAACGTCTACAGAGGCATTCCAATTGTGTAACTTTGAAGCGTCTGGTCTTTCTCGAGCTCTCGATAAATGAATTCCAGGACACTTCAAATTGGACAAGCACCAGATGTTACAGAAAATCGCGAACTTGTTTATTTAAAAAAAATGTCTAATATACAGCTTACCTAAATTACTTTGTCCATAAAGCAGTGAATAATTGATTAGATTATACAGGGTGGCGGTGGGGTGACCTGGATAATACCTGATAACCCACATATAGATCTTCATTGTCGAGGAAATAGGCTGTTGTTGAGAGGCGGATGACGAAGATGAGACGATGAAAGTGAATGATTAAGTAGGGGAGATGATTCAATCATGCGTGGGCTGTCAAGTGTTTCCATGAAGCGAGCATGATGGAGGGCAATTTTTAACATCTGCATATGTCGTGAGTCTTTGAGTTTGATGCCAGTGACACGACACGCACCTTCAACACGCCATAGCATCGCGCGTTCGTTCAGACGATTTGATGGATTGTCAGAAACAATGCGAGTCTTGAACAATCCCAACACGTGCTGTATAATACTGGTAGGAACCTCTGGTTACATCAGCCCACAGGGGATTATTGTGTCCGTCCGTCCGTCGTGAAGGGAGAGGCTGGGTGGGGTGGGACGGGTAGGGTGGGGAGGGAGGGGCTAGGTGGGGAGGGGAGGGTGGGGGGGGGCTGGGTGGGGAGGGTGGGGCTCGGTGGGGCGGGGAGGGTGGGGAGGGGCTGGGTGAGGTGGGGCTGGGTCAGGGGTGGGAGGGGTGGGGCTGGGTGGGGACGGGCTGGTCACCCCGTGGTGCCCTTATAAAACTCAACGTTTAACCTACTCACGCCGGCTTGTGCCCGCCCTCACAGTCGGGCATATTTGCGGAATACACCATGCCACCGTTGACCCTGGCCACTGACCGAGCAACCCAACGTTCCTACCAGCTCCCTCCGCAGGAATGTGTTTCTAACACACGCGTATTGTCCATGTTATTATTATTATTACTAAGGCATTGTATTAATACTTTAAAAAATATATCCGTGACGTGGCCGTAATAGTAGCATGATCGGTTTGCACCATCGTCGAACTAATTTGTTCCAGTCTCATCGAAAACTTGTTCAGAACACTAGCTTGCCTCCAATGCCGAAACAAGAAGAACTGTCCGATTAGTGTACCTTAGAGAATATATTTTTTGTAAAGATTAACATATTCACTAAATAATACATTTCCAAGCCGGGTCGCCACGTTTTACCTGCCCTCGCCTGGATCTATGCCCGGCAACAATGCACCTTCCCTGGGTGAATTTACTAGGCCGCAGGGGGTAGTGACCGTGATAACAGGAAAAACGTGTTGTTGTTATTTAACTTATCTAAGAGAGTCTTCACCGAGTCTGCAGGCACTTTTGGTCCAATTCCTTTATAGGTGGCCCCTTGTGTGTGGTGGGACACTGGGGTACCGACAGCGAGGGCGACATGTCCGCAGAACGGGCAAAAACACTCGATGGCCCTCAAATCTTGCTAAACCGCATCCATTGCACGCAAAATCATGGCAGCAATCGAGGCGAATTATCTATGATGAACAAATGGAAAATTATAATTAAAAAAACTCTCCAGTCGCAGTGTGTGACTGTGCTCGTCCAGAACAGAGACCGTAATAACGTATAGTAACACAATGCGCCGATCCAAAAATACGAAAGAGGCATCACAGCGAAACACAACTCCCGCTGATCCTGCTAGCGCGGTTATCTTGCCTTGACCACCTGAATGTGAGATTGTAGTTTTTGCTCTGCATATACATCATCAGCCATGCAACAACAAATATGAAGACAGATCTTGCTGTGCCAGCCATTTCCTGACCCATCTCGTAGCCCAGCCAGGTTAGAAAGTTTCATGAATCTCGATGCGGTCTACAAACACTTGCTCTCCACGACTATTGTATTACATTAATCTGTCACCGAACTATTTGCTTCATTGCTGTACTTAATGTGAGTCGCATCATTACTCTACTCAGTTTTTTATCTGTTTTGCTTTCGTGGTTGATGACCCAGCTCACTTGCAAATTACACTGATCTTTGTATTTTAAGTTATCACCTGGTGAAAAAATAATAATCTTGACCTGGATACTGGATCACATTCACTAGACTTCTAGACGACCAATGTGGCTCATAATTAACCAACGTGGCCTCTATAAGACACCGCTTCTGTAGGATCAATAAGGTCGTTTATATGACCAACATAGCCTCTGTAGAACCAATATAAAACAAATATGGCTTCTATAAAACCAAGAATGTCTATATAGGACCAACATGACCTGTATAGGTCCAACGTGGCTTCGACAGGACTAAAACAGACTCGAGAAGACTAATTTGACCCCTCCAGGAACATATTTTGGTGTCTCCAGGTAATATACGGCATCTCTGAGTAGGGCATACATGATGAAGGAGGGTCAGTTGTTGAAATAATCTAGCGACCAAGAAGAAGACATAAGACCGGAGGGTGGGAGACTGTTACGGCAAATCGTGGATGCCACGTGTCTACTGTGTGGCAGCTGTGGGATCCGAGAAAGGGTCGATATTTTTATTTTACGATTTTCGTATTTCCTTAGGCCGACTGAACTATAGAGCTATTTTTCAGAAGCGACCTGGCAATCACAAATGATAGCTCAATGAAGTGGCCTATCATGTGGAAATGTATCGCAGAAAAATACTCTAAATGCATGTTTCTAAATGTGGAGGTGAAAACAGGAGGACCAGAAGAAAAATACGCTCGACCACAGGGATAGAGACATGCAAACTCCAAATATACATCAGGCATCGTCAGGGGTCGGGATGGAACCAGGCGAGGTAGTTAACGTCTCACCACCGCAGCTCCCATGGGCAAGGTGTGGTAACACCAAGAGCTCTGGCCATGATAACATATTAACCAAGGACATATATTGCTTCTATAGGTCCAATGCTTCCTCTGCAGTTCCAATCTACCTTCGGCAGTTCCAATACAGCCTCTGCAGGCCCAATGCAGCCTCTGCTGGTCCAATAACGGCCTCTGCAGGTCCAATGCAGCCTCTGCTGGTCCAATAACAGCCTTTGCAGGTCCAATAACAGCCTATGCAGGTCCAATGCAGCCTCTGCAGCTCCAATAACGGCCTCTACAGGTCCAATAACGGCATCTGCAGTGACTTATACGTCGCAGAGTGGTTTGTCTTGAGTTTGGCTATCGGGGGAATGCGACGACCCCTCCTCACTCGTGCTGCCGCTGGGCCGGCAGGTGCTGGGGAACTTGTCCCTGTTGTTTTCCTTCTTCCACTTCATGCGCCGGTTCTGGAACCAGATCTTGACCTGGCGCTCGCTGAGGCCCAGCACGTGCGACACCTCGATGCGCCGCTTGCGCGTCAGGTACGGGTTGAAGAGGAACTCCTTCTCCAGCTCCAGGGTCTGGTAGCGGCTGTAGGTCTGGCGGCCTCGCCTGCGCGCAGGACCTGCAAGGATCAACATGTCACCGTCGGTATCATCGTCATCATCGTCGTCGTCGTCGTGATCACCAGAGCCATGATCTAAAATTATTTAAACTTTTTTTTGTCTCTTACCAGGTAAGGCCCACTGATCTTCTTGGTTCTTTCGGTAATGTCACGTAGAAGGGAAATAATACAATAATAAAAATAAAACATAATAAAATAATTCTCACAACGTTTCGGCCACAACGCAAGCAGCCGTCCTCAGGTGAAAAACAGGTCTGTCGGGAAGACAGCGTCTGAATGAAAACCCCAGGCTTGGAGCGTATATTTAAGCTGGGTTGGAGGGGGAAGAGCGGCTTGACAAAAGAATTTGCACATCAAGAGGAATTTATTATGTTTTATTTTATTTTTATTTTATTATTTCCCTTCTGCGTGACTTTACCGAAAGAACCAAGAAGATGAATCCCTGCAATCACGAAAGCGAAATTTAAGGCCCACTGAGTTATACAGCTCTTCTTTCAGAAGAGACCTGGCCACAAGCGATAGCCGAACGAAGTGCCGTATCATCATGTGGAAATGTATAGAAGCCAGATACTACAAACGCGTGATGTTGTTATTATATCTCGAGGTGAAAAATTGGAGGACCCCTAGAAAAAATTCACACGGAGCACGGAGAGAACATGCAAACTCCAAATATACAGCAGACGTCTCCAAATATACAGCGGTTACTATGCCACTGATAATGTAGTCACTACGCCACTGATAATGCCGTCACTACACCACTGATAATGTAGTCACTACGCCACTGATAATGTAGTCACTACGCCACTGATAATGCAGTTACTACACCACTGAAAATGTAGTTACTACACCACTGAAAATGTCGTTACTACACCACTGATAATGTAGTCACTACGCCACTGATAATGTAGTCACTACGCCACTGATAATGTAGTCACTACGCTACTGATAATGCAGTTACTATGCCACTGATAATGTAGTCACTACGCCACTGATAATGTAGTTACTACGCCACTGATAATGTAGTCACTACGCTACTGATAATGCAGTTACTATGCCACTGATAATGTAGTCACTACGCCACTGATAATGTAGTTACTACGCCACTGATAATGTAGTCACTACACCACTGATAATGTAGTTACTACACCACTGATAATGTAGTTACTACACCACTGATAATGTAGTTACTACACCACTGATAATGTAGTCACTACAACACTGATAATGTGGTCACTACGCCACTGATAATGTAGTTACTACACCACTGATAATGTAGTTACTACACCACTGAAAATGTAGTCACTACAACACTGATAATGTAGTCACTACGCCACTGATAATGTAGTTACTACGCCACTGATAATGTAGTCACTACACCACTGATAATGTAGTTACTACGCCACTGATAATTTAGTCACTAAGCCACTGATAATGTAGTTAATACACCACTGATAATGTAGTCACTACATCACTGATAATGTAGTCACTACACCACTGATAATGTAGTTATTACGCCACTGATAATGTAGTCACTACGCCACTGATAATGTAGTTACTACACCACTGATAATGTAGTTGCTACACCACTGATAATGTAGTCACTACAACACTGATAATGTAGTCACTACGCCACTGATAATGTAGTTATTACGCCACTGATAATGTAGTCACTACGCCACTGATAATGTAGTTACTACACCACTGATAATGTAGTCACTACACCACTGATAATGTAGTTACTACACCACTGATAATGTAGTTACTACACCACTGATAATGTAGTTATTACGCCACTGATAATGTAGTCACTACATCACTGATAATGTAGTTACTACACCACTGATAATGTAGTCACTACATCACTGATAATGTAGTTATTACGCCACTGATAATGTAGTCACTACATCACTGATAATGTAGTCACTATGCCACTGATAATGTCGTTGATACGCCACTGTAAATAGCTGTCGACCTTCTCCAAAATTCGGTCCTGGGCCTCCCCTATGTCGACTCAGCCTTAGATGAGTACCCACGGTGCGGCGTGGCAAAGGCGCGCGTACGAACACCCCGAGCGCACGTCGTTGTGTGTGTTGTCGCGAGGCTCAACGCGGCAATTACTGGTCAGGTACCATACCTCGGTACAAGATGAATCCCTGCCACCCGATCACAGAGGCCAATTACCGGCAGTGACGACAACGGTCCAGCCACCCGTGAAGAAAGCACGCGGTCCGCACTCCAGGGTCGTTGGCAGAGGTCGCAAACGGGTCGCAAACGGGCACCCGTACCCGGCCGTACCCGTACCCTACCCGTACCCGGCCGGGTACGGGTAGGGTACGGGTATCGGGTACCTGATTGCGACATCTGGAATGAAGCCATGTTGCAGGCGCGGGTGGGTTGATTCTAGCAACTTGAATTGTGAGAAGAGACAAGACGTTGGGAAATGAGTGACAAACGGTTACTCACCAGTGACTCACGGCCTACCCGTACCCGGCCGCACCAGGGTCGCAAACGGGTACCCGTACCCGGCCGGGTACGGGTAGCCGGGTATCGGGTAGGGTACGGGTATCGGGTACCCGGTTGCGACCTCTGGTCGTTGGTTGTTGAAAGCGAACTGCAAATTTGATTTTTCATCAAGGAAACTTCAAATTCGTCTGAGAGATCCGGGGACACAGCCTCGGTGAATGGCTACAAGAGAATCGTGCTAACTAACCACTACACTACCGCTTCCCCTCATACCCTCCCTTTATACACACACCACCACCACACACGCCCATGCGTCACAAGCTACCCCAGGTACTATACTATACTTATACTGGGAGTAACCTCCTGGTTACACCAGCCCACAGGGGATTATTGTGTCCGCCCGTCGTGCAGGGAGGAGCTGGGTGGGGGGGGGAGGGGCTGGGTGGGGAGGGTGGGGCTTGGTGGGGCTTGGTGGGGAGGGGAGGGTGGGGAGGGAGGGGAGGGTGGGGAGGGTGGGGAGGGGCTGAGTGGGGAGGGGCTGCTCACCCCGTGGTGCCCTTATAAAACTCAACGTTTAACCTACTTACGCCGGCTTGTGCCCGCCCTTACAGTCGGGGATATTTACGGAATACACCACGCCGCCGTTGACCCTGGTAATTGACCGAGCAACCCAACGTTCCTACCAGCTCCCTCCGCAGGAATGTGTTTTAAGGCTGAGTCGACCTAGGTGGAGAGTCCCATATCAACAAAGATCCCCCGTATAACCTTAACAGCCTGTTGGGGCAAGTGCTGTTAACGAGCACCTATGAAGGCCGACACGGCACACGAGGGGTGGCCAGCACCACGCCCGAACGCCTTTATCTCCCTAGTGGCAATGTTTACACACCGCACCAGGTACTCATTTGAGGCTGAGTCGACCTAGTGGAGGCCTGGGACCGGTTCAGATAATCGTCACTGGTGTTGGCCGTGAGCGGGGAATCGAACTCGTGTCGCCGGGTTCATAGCGCAGCGCGCTAACCGCTGCACTATCGCTCCCTGCACCAACACACACTCGCACAAACAACACGCGCGTCGCACCTTGGGGTCTCATCCACGGGAACACCGTTCCGCCCCCGTCTCCGCCTCGCGCGGCGTCCACCTCGACCCCCTCGACCCCCGCTCCACCTCGCCCCCGTGCGGCGGGCGATGCGGCTCCGTAGGGCGAGGCGGTCGGGTCGTGCAGCCTTGGGTAGCCGGGGTCCGACGTTTCACCCTCGAAGTGCGGCACCCCGTGGTAGCCGAATCCGTACGGGGCTCCGTTGAAGCCCGCGACGCCGAAGCCCCCGGACCTGTCGAAGGCGCCCCCCGAGTGGTCGCTGCCGGCGGCGGAGGCGGCGGCGGCGTTGCGCATCGCGGCTTCGTGAGCGGCGAAGCGGCAGTCGAAATATCCCCCGTGGAGCGAATCTTCAAAGTACGAGCTCATTGTCGTGTGTGGCGTGTGGGGGGTGGAGAGAGACGAGAGGCAACTCCGAGAGTCGAACTTGTACGGGTCACCGCTTGCTTGAATGCACACAGTGGGGGGGTGTTGTAGCTGTTGTTGTTGATGATGCGTTGGTTGTGGCTGTTGTGGTGGTTGTTGTTGGCTCGGGTAGCTCTGGTGGAGATGTGGCCGACTAACGCAGTTGTGGCTGTTTTGTTTGTTGTTGTTTGTTGTTGTATGTTGTTATTGTTGTTGTTTGTTGTTGTTGTTGAGCGGCTGACTTTGATGCAGCACGGGCTGTTACAGTTGTAGCAGTAGTTGTTGTTTACACGTTGTTGTTGTTGTTGTTCAAGTTTGTTGTTGTTGTTGATACGGCTATTTATGATGCACACGGGTCTATTACTGCTGTTGTTGTTGTTGTTGGTTTAAGTTGTTGTTGGCCGATCGCTGTTGTGAAAGGTAATAGCGGCTAAGCTGGTGCTAATATTCCAGCTGAGTTGTGAAGAATAATGTTAATTGAATTATAATCGAATAACTACGAATTATAAGAGTGGAATAATAACTATTAGGATTACAGGAATATACAATGTCGCGTTATATGTTAAAATGTTCGCATTCGTGTACACCTGACTAATAGTTAATGCTGTCAAAACCTTAATTTGCTCAAATTTACTGCATAATCATTGATTATATTGATTAATACGATTAGTCATAATTTAATTAGTGCTTACAGTCGTGAAGAAGATCAATATTCAATTATGTTATGTACCAGTCCGAACAAATATGAAATGGAATAATTCATAAGTTATAAAACACGGCAAACCTTTTAACGCAATTACCAAACAGAAATCATACTAATTGCTCATACGGCGGATTAATGAACACGAAGCGACTTGTAACTAATTAACACGAGCCAACAATAAAATTCATACTCATTACAATTAAAACTAAAATATGAATAATGAATCAACGTGAGTAATATTATTATTTAAAGCACACTACAATTACTGCGAGTGAACTTTAAGGCCAATTCATTTATACACACAGCCTTATTGGCGCGACAGATTCAAGAATAACAATTATGACAACTTTACGTAATTAAGATTGATAACAATAACAGCCTAAGTTAAATGTACAAGCGTGTTCAAGCTATATTGGCAACTGCGTGATAATAGACGTTATTTAAACATGATTTGAGTAACGGCTGCTAGATGTGTAACCCGACCTAAACTCCTACACGATACCGGCGTTTAACGATACGGGTATTTTCTTCGAGATTTCAAAAACAACAACTACTATCGTAACTTTGACTATACCATTACATTGTTTTACCAACTTGTCTAACGCTAAATATGCTCTAGCTATCTTCCTGCTCGTGAAGGCAGCAATGATGTTCACGAGCTAAATGTGAATGTTGAGGTCTGCTGCTGCTCGCCACGACGACGAGAGAGAGGGCTTCATCAGAGAGAGAAAGTTCGTGTCGTGTCGCTCCTCCTCCTCCTCCTCAGGACAAGGAGCGCAGACCACCACGGTGGGTTTAACCGTACGGTGTTAGCGATCGCTCTTTCTCCGCTGATTCTCACGAGGGCATTAAGCTATCGCACACTATACAATCGCATTAATTAAGCAACGTTCCATACGCTACAGAAAAAAATATAAATATCTATTTTCAGAAAGTACGCTACACGACTTAACGCCCCATTAGCATATTGTAGTCTGCAGGCAGGGAAAAAAAAACAAAATCATGAAAACAAACGTGGAATCAACGACTCTTCGCTCAACCCAACCGATGATGACTTTGTCGACTACTCCTCGTCACTGGCGAGTTAGCTCCTCTCGAACCCTCGTTGAGATCGGAGGTGAGGCGGTGCACGCTCCGTCTCCTCCTGCGTCTCCTGCTCGGACAGAGGCCACGTGGCTTCAACGTTCGCGTCTTGACGAGACGGAGACTCTCGAGACTCACGGCACCAGCTCGAGCAGCGGAGTTTTGACAACAGCAGCAGCAGCAGCAGCAGCAGGAGCAGCAGCAGCAGGAGCAGCAGCAGCAGCAGCAGCAGCAGGAGCAGCAGCAGCAGCAGGAGCAGCAGCAGCAGCAGCAGCAGCAGCAGGAGCAGCAGCAGCAGCAGCAGCAGCAGGAGCAGCAGCAGCAGCAGCAGGAGCAGCAGCAGCAGCAGCAGCAGGAGCAGCAGGAGCAGCAGTAGCAGCAGGAGCAGCAGCAGGAGCAGCAACAGCAGCAGCAGCAGCAGCAGGAGCAGCAGGAGCAGCAGCAGCAGCAGCCGCCGGACAACTGCGCCCCTTCCACCACCTTCCCGTCACTCCCGAAGCACCCCGAAATGTATTCCTGGGCACGTTCAGCTCGAAAACCTGCTCGGACTCACCTTGAGATGCCCCCACCCGCCTTCACCTCCCCCAGAGCACCCCCCCGCCTTGCCCGCCTCGCCCACCCTCCTCCACCACCACCAAAAGACAAAGATCCCCCGTGTAGCCTGTAACAGACTGTTGGGGCAAGTGCTGGTAGCGAGTAGCAGCCTATGAAGGCCGGCACGGCACACGAGGGGGTGGGTGGCCAGCACCACGCCCGGCTGCCTTTGTCTCCCCCAGTGTGGCGATGTGTTTACACGCGGAACCTGCAGGTATTGATTTTGGGGCTGAGTCGACCTAGAGGAGGCCCAGAACCGGTTCAGATATCCCTCACCGATGTTGGCCGTGAGCGGGCAATCGAACACGGGTCGCGCTAACCGTTGCGCCGCCGCTCCTCCCCGCCACCCCACCGCGCACAGTAGAATTGAAATTCGCGAGCACAAACACGACGCGTTTGGGGGACAAATTATTCAAGGTCATCAGAAACAAATTAATGGGGGCTGTTCGCAGTAGAGTTGTAGCGTTGCCACCTTTTTTTCCACGCGGAAAACCGCGTCTTCTTTCAGGCAGAAATTCTAGGTATATTATCTCAACTGTGCTGCGGTCTTCCTGCTAAGGCGCTCAATTGACAAGTACTCAAAACAGTTAAACTATCTAAACTACGTATGTTTGTATTGTAAGGCCCACCGAGCTATACAGCTCTTTGTTCAGAAGTCACCTGGCCACAAATGATGGCTCAACGAAGTGGCTTATCATCGTGTGGAAATTTACAGCAGCCAAATACCCTAAAGGCGCGATGTTGATTCTAAATGAGGAGGGAAAACCCGGAGGACCTGGAGAAAAATACACGCGATCACGGGGAGAGAGAAAGAAGAAAACGCAAACTCCAAATATACAGCAGCAGGCGTCAGGGTCGGGATCGAACCCGTGACCTCCTGCATACCAGGCGAGGGAGTTAACATCTCGCCACCTGCAGCACAAGACATCGGTACAAATCACTGCCTGCCACCAGCACAATAGACCCCAATCTTCCAAATTGCCCGGGTCAAGCTCTCGTCCCGGGTGAAACCCGGACTGGTGGCAACCACAGTGCGTACAAAGGCCAGCACCATGCATGAGTAAATCACCTGGAATGTGTGAGCGCGACCTGGCAAGCGAGGCAAAGTTGAGCCTGGATCGTATTCGGATGAGGAATGACTGCGCCAGGGTTTTCCAAGATCGTTCAAATACGAATTCGATCGTGTCACGATGCACGCGCACGATGATCGTGAAACACAACGCCGCCGGACATGGAACGCGCTGAGATCTCAATCTCCAATCGAATCGCCTCTGCGAACGCAAACGTCGTCAATTGCTGAGCGCGTCACGTGCTTGACAATCATCGGGCGCGTGCGGCGTGTAGCGAGAGGTGGTGGGCCGCGAGGGCTGGCGTGAAAGGAACACCTCCGTATTGTGCATCACAGGTGCTGTATATTTCGATTTAAAGCTTTCATGACTGCAGGGAGTCATCTTCTTGGTTCTTTCGGTAAAGTCACGTAGAATGGAAACAATAAAAATTATAAACTAAAACATAATAAAATAATTCTCACGACGTTTCGGCCACAACGCAAGCAGCCGTCCTCAGGTGAAGACCAGGTCTGTAGGGGAGACGCTGTCATCAGGTGAAGACCAGGTCTGTCGGGGAGACGCTGTCTCCACGACAGACCTGGTCTTCACCTGATGACGGCTGCTTGCGTTGTGGCCGAAACGTCGTGAGAATTATTTTATTATGTTTTATTTTAATATTTGTATTGTTTCCATTCTACGTGACTTTACCGAAAGAACCAAGAAGAAGGTGCTGTGTAGGCTGCTGCGGGGCTTGTACGTTGTTGGCAGCAGACGAGAGAGCGCTGTTGTTGTGCTGTAGCTCTGATTCAAGACGCACGCGTCTACGCACCCACACCTCCACGAACCCGCGCAAACCGTCGCGCGGCGCTTTCAGATGCGCCTCTGCGGCCGTCTGGAACGCTCCTCCTGCTTCCGATATTAGGAAGCCACTGAAGCTACGCGCTTTTAAATCGTCCAGATTGTGAAAACTCGTTTCTTGAGAAGTTACTTTTTGTTGTATTTAGTTTATTGTCCTTCCGCCCTGCACATCCGATGAGCGCGGTTGTCTACGTACGGTGCAAAAGAAGTTCAACAAACATACTACCCATAGACTAACACTACCCGTAGACCATCACTACCCATAGACTTAACACTACCCATAGACTCAACACTACCCATAGACTAACACTACCCATAGACTAACACCGCCCATAGACTCAACACTGCCCATAGACCTCCGATTCGCACGGTTGGCTACGTACGGTGCGAATGAAGTTCAACGAACAAACCCTCACGACGCCCGCACAGCGTAGGGATCGAGGCCCCCCGCCCGTGTGGTGGAGGACCGATCCGGACGGCCCCGGAATTAGTTGGCGTCTGTGCTCGCACCTCTGGCTAGCACGGTTGGCTACGTGCGGTGCGAAAGAAGTCCAGCGTACGTACATAGATGCACAGAGAACCATAGATATGGCTGTGGCCTGATGAAGCTAGTTGCAATTACTGGCGAAACGTCGTACTCCGATTGTAAATGCTGTGGATTTGCTCTCCAATACGGTGTGCTGTACTAGTGACGAATCGGCGTGTTTTGTTTACGCGACAAACCTTACTAGTTGGCTGTGTCGGGTGGTGGCGGGTTTAACTAAACATTTATATATTTACGCGATGTGACCCAAAAAAAACTGTATTTTGGAGACCCATAGACGATGGTTGCCACCTGTCCAGACATTACCGGGACTCGCAGCTGTGTTGGGGTGGACAGGGAATTGTTTTGTACCGCGATCTCGTACCGAGCTTCATTCTGTCAAACTGTAAAGCTTTGAGTATTGACCAGAGACTGAGTAATACACTATCTCCTGGGTTGCTCTGTGGAAAAGGTGGCAACCCCACACGGAGGCCTTCATCCAGCAGTGGATTGACGCAGAGTGTGTATTCCAGGGTCTATAACTCTCTGACTCACTCACCTAAGCGCGCGCGTGTTGCGATGCGCGTGTGTATGTGACTCGGTTAGCGATTCCCGCTCACAACCAACAACACCGGTGACGATTATCTGAACCGGTCCTGGGCTTCCTCTAGGTCGACTCAGCCTTAAATGAGTACCTGATGAGGATGTGTAAACATAGCCACCGGGGGAGACAAAGGCGGTCGGGCGTGGTGCCGGCCACCCACCCCCTCGTGTGCCGTGCCGGCCTATCATAGGTGCTTCTCGCAAACAGCACTTTCTCCAATTGCCTGTGCAGGCTACACAGGGGAACTTTGTCTGTGGGGGTGCTAATATTTAACACGACCGAAGGTATAGATTAACTCAGGAGCTGCGTTTGTTTGGGACTGGATTTGAAGCTTTCGTGACTGCAAGGATTCATACTCTTAGGTTTTTTCGGTAAAGTCACGTAGGTAAAAATAAATAATAAAAATATTTTTTATTTCTATTATTATTTCTATTATTTTTATTTTTATTACTTATTTTTACCTACGTGACTTTACCGAAACAACCTTAGAGTATGTTTGGGACTGCATTAGGGAGTACGGTAGAGGTGCCAGTCCATCACCCTAGCCATGATCTATCCACTGCTGAATGAAGGCCTCCTCGAAGCCGCCCGAGTCTCGAAATGCGTTGACATGTGACGATCCATCTGTAGATTTGTCACAAGCGACAAACTCACGGCTCCATCTCTTCGGACACAACGGAAGGGGCACAGACAGAACATGAACATCTAGGGCAGTTATTGAAGGCGGGCCGGGAGCTCAATTATTAAATAAAATCGTCTATTTGTGAGTCTGTACCAGTCATTGGGGCTCGAGCTCAGACATGAAACTGACAGCAATTGAGAACCCGATTTAAGTACAACTCAGTATGTGAGTCTGCGTGTCGCTATGAGACTACGTGGGTTTCTATGCCAGTCTTTGGGTCTCTGTGTGAGTCTATGGGTCTCTGTTCTGGCCATGCAACTCAAACGGCGGCGAGATGTTAACTACCTCGCCTGGTATGCAGGAGGTCGTGGGTTCGATCCCGACCCTGACGCCTGCTGCTGTATATTTGGAGTTTGCGTGTCTCTTTCTCATCATCACGGTGGCTATGAGATGTTTACTACCTCGCCTGATATACAGGGGGTCGTGGGTTCGATCCCAACCCTGACGTCTGCTGATGTATATTTGGAGTTTGCGTGTCTCTCTCTCTCATCATCATCACGGTGGCTAGGAGATGTTAACTACCTCGCCTGGTATACAGGAGGTCGTGGGTTCGATCCCGACCCTGACGCCTGCTGCTGTATATTTGGAGTTTGCGTGTCTCTCTCTCATCATCATCACGGTGGCTAGGAGATGTTAACTACCTCGCCTGGTATGCAGGAGATCGTGGGTTCGATCCCGACCCTGACGCCTGCTGCTGTATATTTGGAGTTTGCGTGTCTCTCTCTCTCATCATCATCACGGTGGCTAGGAGATGTTAACTACCTCGCCTGGTATGCAGGAGATCGTGGGTTCGATCCCGACCCTGACGCCTGCTGCTGTATATTTGGAGTTTGCGTGTCTCTCTCTCTCCCCGTAGTCGCGTGGATTTGTCTCCGGGTCCTCCGGCTGTTTTTCCCCTCCACATTTAGAATGAACAGCACGCGTTTAGAGCCTTTGGCTGCTGCTATAAATGTTCACGTGATGATGATAAGCCACTTCGTTGAGCTATCATTTGTGGCCAGGTCACTTCTGAAAAAGAGCTACATAGCTCAGTGGGCCTTACCTGGCAAAATAAAACAAAAGTGTAGTTTAGTGTACAGATGGACATCGTGTGCCAGAAGGTGGAGGATGTTCCCTTGTGGTTGTACCCAATAACTAATTTGCTTTAGTGATACATTTTTGTTTGATTTAAATTTCGCAAAATCGGGGCCTTGCACGTGAAGGATCAAATACAAAGATCCCCCGTAAAGCCTTCTACAGACTGTTGGGGCAAGTGCTCCTTAGCGAGCGGGACCTATGAAGGCCGGCACGGCACGCAAGGGGGATTGGGTGACCAACACCACGCCCGGCCGCCTTTATCTCCCCAGCGCTGATGTTTACATGCCGCACCAGGTACTTATTTAAGGTTGAGTTAACCTAGGGGGGGGGGGCCAGGACCGGTTCAGATAATCTTGCCTAGTGGTGTTGGTGGTCGTGAGCGTGAATCGAACTCGGGCAGAGGGGTTCGTGGTGCAGCAGCGCGGCTAACCCGTTGCAGTAGCGCTCTCCGTGTCGGGGGTCTTTAACGTGCGTGTGATGATTATGCGGTTAACACGCCCGCAGTGTACTGCATTTACCAGGGCGGCCCGCTGTGGATCGGTTGATGATGTGGTGCGCGCGGATCACGCGTGAGCAATGTGAGCAAGGGCGTCGCGGTGGCTAGGAGATGTTGACTACCTCGCCTGGTATGCAGGAGGTCGTAGGCTCGATCCCGACCCTGACGTTTGCTGTATATTTGGAGTTTGCGTGTCTCTCTCTCTCTCTCCCCGTGGTGGCGTGGATTTTTCTCCGAGTCCTCCGGGTTTTTGCCTCCACATTTAGAAACGTGCGCTCAAGAGTATTTGTCTGATAAAAATGTCCACGTGATAAGCCACTTCGTTGAGCTATTATTTGTGGCCAAGTCCCTTCTGAAAAATAGCTACATAGCTCAGTGGGCCTTAGTTGATGAAAACAAAAACAAAAAAAAATTTGTTTGGTTTAAGTTTGTTTAACATGCGTGTGCTTATTTCATGGAGGAATACCGCATTTACCAGGGCGGCCCGCTGCTCGATTCTCGTTCACGCTGTGGCGCGCGCGAGTACCTCGCTGGGCGATAGCGAGGGAGGAGGGCTCTCGCCGCATGCCGCGCCACGCTTGGGCGGGCCCTGAAAGCCGAGGCATGCGCGTGAATAATAAGCAGACAATTAATTCTGTCACCACGCAACGCGGTGACGAGGGCGCTACACGGTGTGGAATGAGTTTTTTTTTTTGTTACGCGCAGAATATTGCACGCAACTGTTTTTCGTGCTACGGTTATAGATAATCAAACGATGACTATTTTTTTTAGAATGATAATCGATAGATACATTTTTTTGTTACACGTAATCGGCTTTCGGGACCAAGTATTATCCATAATAAAGGTTTTTGTTTTGCTTCGTTGGGTTAGTTCACGTGAAGATAAATATTCTCGTTAAACTTCCTCCCACCAACCAACACAGCCAATCGGCAAGGTTTGTCACGTAAACAAAATGTCCCAATTAGTTACTAACCCTCCAACACACCGGTTGTGTGTTGGAGGGTTTGACGACACATTTATATTTACGCAATCTAACCCCCCCCAAATTATTATTTTTATGGATGTTAGTCGCGAAAGCCTGTGTTCAAAAAAATTAATCTCTGCCTCGAGTTCCCTGGCTGGTTGCTGCCTGGGCTCCTCTCCACCACCCCAACAGTAACGCTGTTGCGAGTGGCTGCAGAAGCTAGCTGGGCAACTGGCTACAAGGCGATTTTCCACGTGGCAAGTTGAAATATTTAAGAATAAACACGTTCAATAGTAATGGTAACAAGACGAACTCCGTGGTTTCGATTTCAAAAGCTTGACATTTTTGGAGCCGCCCAAAATCACCCCCCCCTACTACCCCCCCCCCCCACTATTACCCCCCACCCCCTGTCCCTCGACCCACCTCTGCTCGTCACGCACCCCACCCCGGTGCCCCTTCTACAGGTGACCTTTACATCCGCCGCTGATCCCCACTCGATTCCCTCGGCCACATTCGCGGACGTGATTTGTGGAACTTCGTGTGCACGTTGAACTTCCTTCGCCCCGTACGTAGCCCACCGTGCTAATCGGGCGTGCGGGTCGAAGGACAACAAACCAAACACACAAAAGCAGTTCTAAGGAATTCATCTTCTTGGTTCTTTCGGTAAAGTCACGTAGAAGGGAAATAATAAAATAATAAAAAATTAAATATAATAAAATACAATTCTCACCAGTGAGAATTGTAATTTAATGTTTTATTTTCGTGAGAATTATTTTATTACGTTTTATTTTTATTATTTCATTACTTCCCTTCTACGTGACTTTACCGAAAGAACCAAGAAGATGAATCCCTGCAGTCACGAAAGCTTTAAATCGAAAAAGTTCTAAGGAAATTAGTTTCAATTTAGTTTGAAACGTTTACAGCTCCCAGTCGTTTACTAAATATCGGGAGGGAGAATTTTGAACCTCACCACCCGTGTATAAACGAGAGTTACATTTGTACTGTGCAACGCAATCGAGGGACTGCGTGTTGTTGTTGTCTTGGTGTGGTCTGGGACTGTTGTTGTTGTTGTCTTGGTGTGGCCGGGGACTGTTGTTGTTGTTGTCTTGGTGTGGCTTGGGGCTGTTGTTGTTGTTGTCTTGGTGTCGTCTGTGACTGTTGTTGTTGTTGTCGTGGTGTGGCCTGGGCTATTGTTGTTGTCTTGCTGTGGTCTAGGGTTGTTGTTGTCTTGGTGTGGTCTGGGACTGTTGTTGTTGTTGTCTTGGTGTGGCTTGGGGCTGTTGTTGTTGTTTTGGTGTGGTCTGGGACTGTTGTTGATGTTGTCTTGCTGTGGTCTGTGACTGTTGTCTTGCTGTGGTCTGGGACTGTTGTTGTTGTTGTTGTTTTGGTGTGGTCTGGGACTGTTGTTGTTGTTGTCTTGCTGTGGTCTGTGACTGTTGTCTTGCTGTGGTCTGGGACTGTTGTTGTTGTTGTTGTCTTGGTGTGGTCTGGGGCTGTTGTAGTTTTTTCTGTTTTATCCCTTTTGTATTATTGTGGCGCCACGGTGGCGAGATGTTAACTACTTCGCTTGGTATGCAGGAGGCCGTTTATTTCGAGTTTGCGTGTCTCTCTCCCCGTGGTCGCGTGGATTTTCTCCGGGTCCTTCACATTTGGAATCAACATCACGCGTTTAGATTATTTGGCTACTGCGATAAATTTCCACATCGTAAGCCACTTCTGTGAGCTGTCATTCGTGGCCAGATCGCTTCTGAAAAAATTGCTGTATATAGCTCAGTGGGCCTTACCTGAAAACAAAATATATATTAGAAAGAAAATAATGTCAAACACCCCCAAATCCGTACAATAAAGAGCTTCATATTTCATCTTATTCTGCCTCCTCCAAGAGAAATGAAGATGACGCTACACTCACCTTGGCATCTTTGAATCGCACCCCCCCTTCCCCCAGGAAGAAAACCCACTGCCGATTGCTTAAGAAGAAGATATATATGCTATAGGTGACGTTTCGGGCAATTATCCTTTTTCACGGCACAGAGGCCCGAGACAGTGAGAGAGAGAAAGGCGTGCGCGATAACGGCACGCGATGCGTGACCGCGTGATGGACGTCTGTCACCATCTGTTGGCGGAATACGGAAATCGCCGCCGATCCGTCGTCTCGATTTGATAAAAAAAAATTACTAGCGCAGAGTTATCCTCCCGCGAGAGAGCAATGACCCAACAACAACAACAACAATAATTATTGTTGTTGTTGGGTCATTGCCCGAATTAGAATTCGTTCTAAAGCTTTCGTGACAGCAGGGATTCATCTTATTGGTTCTTTCGGTAAAGTCACGTAGAAGGGAAGTAATAACATACTAAAAATAAAACATATTAAAATACAATTCTCACGACGTTTCAGCAGCTTGCGTTGTGGCTGAAACGTCGTGAGAATTATTTTATTATGTTTTATTTTTTACTATTTTATTACTTCCCTTCTACGTGACTTTACCGAAAAAACCAAGAAGATAGAATTCGTTCCTTTGCAATTCACGTGGCGAGCGCTTCAATAAATACCTCGGGAACTCGAGCTCCAACACTCGATCTTGCGCCAGACGCGAATCGATCGACTGAGCGAGTCGAAATAACACATCGCACGCGATTCCATGGGACGCGTCGTGAGTTTGGACTATTAAATCGATCTCACTCGGGGATTCGAGTCAATCGACTCGGTGTTAAATTAGCTCCCCCCCCCCCCCCCGTTCGTGCGGTGTGGTTCACATGAGAAGTTTGGGTTGGGGAGACAAAGGCGGCAGGGAATGCGTGCAACGGGATTATTGAATCTATCTGTGCGGAAGCTTCGAATGTTGCCCTCCTCGTATGCCCGATGGGGTTTGTCCGGGTTCTGTGGTAACACACGAAGCCAATAAACTCTAAAATAGTTATTTTAATGGAATTCCTGCATCGGCCAAACATCCCAACGGAGCAAGACCCTCTTGAAAGTAAATCTTGAGACTCAGTGAGGCACCCACAAGTCAATTAAGACTGTTAGGATACGATTGTTATTAGAAAATTGTGACTTTCGCTTAAAATGTCTGTCAGGTTGAACAACAATAACAACACACGAGTGACTCATGCAGACAGCTATGGCTGCAGAGTTTGGTAGTACATGTTGTTTACGGCGTTTATTGTGAAAATTCGGTCACAGTTCCTATGATCACTGTTTCATTGCTTTTATGGCTGTATTTTGGTGATTTTCGAAAAGTTTTTTGGTTTTGCCATGTTTGTTTGTTGTAGTATGTAGTAAGACATATGGCCTTAATCTAAGTTGTCTTGTGGTTGTTGTTGTTGTTTGACTTGCATCCCACTGGGATGTTTGCACACAGCGTTGGTGTACGGTGCTTTTTCTACAATATTTTGCTGTCTTTTCTTGGATTTTCTGTTTGCACTTAGTCACTTTAAGATGTTTTCTTGTTCATGTTTTTGTTTATTGTTTGTTGAGGTTGGACCCGATTCAAGAGCCGAATGGCTCACAGGGCTATACCTAATAAATGAACTTGAACTTGAACGTTTACATAATCGTTAGCCTGGCTGTGGAGAATGTAGGAAATAAAGTAACTAATCGGAACCGGTCCAGAGATTTTCTGGTGTTGAACCAATACTTCCGAGATGATCGATGGCCTCGCAGAAGGCAAGGCTGTGCGGCTGGATGGGATGTGTGTGGACAAACAAAAATCATTTTTTGGCTTAAAACCTTCGTGACTGCAGGAATTAATATCCGTTGGTTCTTTCGAGAAAGTTACGTGGATAGAAAATATAAATACAATAAAAAATTAAAGCAAAAAACCCACGACGTTTCGATCGCAACACAAGCGGTCTTCATCAGGCCTATTTTTAATTTTTATTTTACTTTAAATTAAATGTATTTTAATTGTATTTTCTATTTTCAATCTACGTGACTTTCCCGAATGAACCAAAGAATATCAAAACATTCACGCAACGCAATTTTCGTAACTTTTTTTTGGGTCGCTGCATAAGTTTAAGCACTAGGTGGCGACATAGTCCCACAAAGACCAAGGCAGGCGTTCTCTTATCATGGGACACACTTTTTTTTTGCAAGTATCCAAGTATTGAAAAATAACAATAGGGGTTTAACCTTTCTGGCAATACAACACGAGGTGTTTGGATGTTCAGACACCAAATGGAAACCTTTTGCAAGGGATCAAGTTGCTGCATTAACCCTACACGGTGCTTGTGGTGAACTTGCAAACAACAAAAGATGTTCTGTTAATAAATGTGCATTGTCTTTTAAACGGATTGGCCTACACCAGAGACAACCTTCTTTACGGCCTGGTCTCACCAGTGTCAGACCAGAATAATTGGCCGATGTTTTCGCAAATTTCTTTGGCTACGTTGCTGCTGCTGCTGTTGCTGCTGCTGCTGCTACAGCTGCGTTGGCACTGGATGCACAAACACACTTAACAGCAACAACAACAACAAACTCAGCAGCACACTCGTCAACAACACTGTGGCCTTCAAATGAATTGTTATATTTAAATCACAGAAATAAACATGAATATGTTTTAATCAATTTTTTGTTATTTTACCAAGGAAGGCCCACTGAGCCAGATAGAGCTCTTTTTTAGAAGCGACCTGGTCACAAATTACTGCCCAACGAAGTTGCATATCACGTGGAAATGTACATCAACCAAATACTCTGAACGCGTGTTGATGTTGATTCTAAATGTGGACGGAATAACCGGAGGACCCAGAGAAAAGTCCACGCGACCACGAGGAGAGAGAGAGAGACACACGCAGACTCCACATATATACCGCGGGCATCAGGTTCGGGATCGAACCCAAGACCTCCGGCATACCAGGCGAGGTAGTTAACATCTCCTAGCCACCACGGCGCCCCAAGAAACAAGGAGGGAGCCCGTGAGTAATATGGCATCAGCGGAAGAGGGGAAGCGACTCGCTTAACCCGAACTATTCACACTCTGGCGTTTGCATCGTCCTTGTGCGCACTGGCGGAGTCAGTGGGAGGGGCGGGGTGTGGCACGTGCCCCCCCCCCCCCCCCAATGATCCGATCGAAATCCCTAATTTCGATCGGATCATTTGGGTTTATTAGTAATACATCGGCATTTTTGCGACTCCCACTGCCACTGTGTAGCATATTATTACGTGCCAGGACTCTATGAGATAATAGGACAATAGTCTGAGTCCATAATTGGCAATAAGTAACGGCAAAGCGGTTATACGTGACTCACAGAATTGTGCGCAGTTGCGTATACAGTGCACGACTTCCTTGAAGGCATCAACACCTTCAGCGAGCGCGATGCCGATCACACAACGCGGTTCGAATTCGACCCTCGATCGATGGCTGCGCCATCGCCGCACACGCGTCGAATAAAAAGTAAGGGACAAGTCCTTACTTACTAACAACTCCTCTATCATTTTCATTGCTGGAGGGGTTGCCCCCCCCTACCTGAAAATCCATTGCTTGGGCTGCCCGCCTTTTTTTGGCTTCCTTTGGCCTATTGCAGTGGTTCTCAACTGCGGGGTACGCGGACCCCTGGGGGAACGTGGCAATGTCGCCGGTGGTACGGCGAGGTGATTCATAAACGTGTGAACATTCTGTCAGACATGAGGGTCATTGGTGAATTAGCACGTTGTGTGAATCTGCCAATGTAAAATAACTACGATGACATTTAAATCCGTATGGTAACCTAGAACAACGTTTGTTTCCTAGAGCAACCAGCGAGCGCTAACAAATTCCGTCGCGCGTAGCAGAACGTCAGTTGATTTTTTTTACTTTTTTATTCGCTTGCAGTTACCAGCTAGTTAGGATAAAAACATCACCAAATGGACAATTGGTTAAAATATTGACCTTCTTGGTTCTTTCGGTAAAGTCACGTAGAAGGGAAATAATAAAATAATAGAAATAAAACATAATAAAATACAATTCTCACCAGTGAGAATTGTATTTTATTATGTTTTATTTTCACCAGTGAGAATCGTATTTTATTATGTTGAATTTTTATTATTTTAGTATTTCCATTCTACGTGACTTTACCAAAAGAACCAAGAAGATGAATCCCTGCAGTCACGAAAGCTTTAAATCGAAATTAAAAATATTGACGTTCAGTATTCGTACATTTATTTCTCAGAACCATGTTGGGTCAGATGAGGCGGGTACATGCTCGGTTGAATACAAAATTCAACAAGTGGGGTTAGGTTCAGACGTCAAAAAGGTTGAGAATAACCACCGCTCTATAGCACCGGTGAGATAGAGCCATAACACAGGCTGATGCTGTTATATCTCTGGTGTTACAGGTCAACGGGATAACAAGGACAATGCGTATGGTCACTAGGAATACGCGTTTGCATGTTTTACCACAGGTATGCGTGTTTAGCGCAGACTTTAGATGCCTTGGTGTTTGAACACCTTATCACCTCCTGCACTAAGCACCGCGTGCCATCAGCACGCTCGGCTAAGTGCGGTGCGAAAGAAGTTCGACAAACATAAATACATGTACAGAGACCCATAGATCAGGCTGTCGCCTGATGAAGCTGGTTGTAATTACTGGCGAAACGTCGGACTCAGATTGTTAATGTTGTGAATTTGCTTTCCAACACACCGGTGTCCTGTACTAGTGACGAATTGGCACGTTCTGTTTACGTGACAAACCTTACTAGTTGGCTGTGGCGGGTGGTGGCGGGTTTAACGACACATTTGCAATTAGTTCGATTCCGGGCCACGGCGAACATCAGTGGCGAGCGATAGCCGAACCCGCTCTTAGGTGGGTCCTCTGACTCCTTTTCACTAACACCACACACGTGCAGTGACATACAATTGGTCACTAAGCAGCACAGCGCTGGCTGCTGGCAGGGAAGGGGATCTGCAGCTTGTAGCAGCCCTGGCTGACAGCAGGCCACGTGATAGACCCGAGAGGGATCTAGGGGAAAGGTCACGGAAGGGACACGTCGAGAGCCCGCCAGTAGGTTCCAGAAGGGGGGCGTGGCCTGGGCGGAGCGAGGCGACGCTGACGGGATAAAAGGAGGACCCCGAGTGGGAGCTCGGGGCTGTCGTTAGGAGTGGGATCCCCTCGTCGTCGTCGCTGTTGAAGATCGTCGCCATCGCCGCTGTCGTCTCCACTTGATAATTGCGCTGCTGGATGGAGTTGACCGTCTTAGTTCAGCGCCGTCAGTGTCAGACGGCTAGCGTTGTGTTGTAGGCTCGCAAGCAGTGTGGAGTTGCGTATAAGCGAGAGACAGCAGAGTGTGCAACAGTGTAGGGTGTGTGTATTGTATAAACTGTACAAAGTGTGATCGGTGTTTAAAGAATTGCCTCCAATAAGTTACGTCTCCAAGCCAGTCACGACACGTACGTAACAGCTGCCGCAACGGGGGATCGAACCGGAGACCTCGGGGTTGCAAGTCCAGCGAGCTAACAACGGTTACGACACGAAAGCATCCTTTACGCGCAACATTTGCAAGGATAGAGCGCAGTTGATGGATTGGCTCACGGTCATAGAGCAACATTGTCCGCTACAAACACTGCAGTATAATGTGCTTGATAGATGCTGGGCTGCAGTCAACGCGTGTTATACGACGCCTCGTAATGAGACGTGTGTGTGTGTGTGTCTCCACGTGTATGTGTGTAGATAGGCGTGTATGTGTGTCCACGTGTGTAATAGGAAGCGATAGTGTGGCGGTCAGCGCGCTGTGCTACGAACCCAGTCACCCCAGTTCGATTCCCGTTCAGGGCCAACACCAATGACGATTATCTGAACCGGTCCTGGGACTGAACTAGGTCGACTCAGCCGCAAATGAGTACCTGGTGCGGTGTGTAAACATCGCCGCTGGGGAGACAAAGGCGGCCGGGCTTGGAGCTGGCCACCCACCCCCTCGTGTGCCCTCCCGGCCTTCATAGCTGCGTGTGTGTGTGTTCACGTGTGTGTGTTCACGTGTGTGTGTTCACGCGTGTGTGTGTACACGTGTGTGTTCACGTGTGTATGTACACGTGTGTATGTACACGTGTGTGTGTTCACGTGTGTGTGTGCACGTGTGTGTGTTCACGTGTGTGTGTGTTCGTGTACCGTTCCGGCCTTTATAGGTGCTCGCTAACAGCACTTGCCCCAACAGTCTGTTAAAGGCTATTCCGGGGGGGGGGGCGTCTTTGTCTTTTGTATGTGTGTGTGTGTTTATCTGCATCTGCTAGTCATCTCAGTCAGCCAACGAATGGCACACAGGGGATCTGTCCCGCGAACTCTCGTGCCGGCAACGAGCATTCGACGCTTCACATGGCCTCAAAGTGCACCTAGCCTGGCACAAAACTCCGCGGTTACGTGTGCGCCAATTCGTGGCGAATGGTGGCTGTTGTTGTTCTATACATTTGACAATCTTGATTTGAAGCTTTAGTGACTGCAGGAATCCATACTCTTTTGTTCTTTCGGTAAAGTCAAGTAGGTATAAAATTAAATAAATCACGACGTTTCGGGCGCAACACAAGCGTCCGTCATCAGGTGGGAAAGCGTGGTCTGCTGCTGAGGCAGACTGTTTTAAGAGGTTTGAAATGGGTGTAGCCCAAGGGTCATAAAGAAGTGGGCAGGGCTCGTGATGTTAATGTGAGAGATTAGCATGTTAATGTGAGAGATTAGCGTGTTAATGTGAGAGATTAGCGTGTTAATGTGAGAGATTAGCGTGTTAATGTGAGAGATTAGCATGTTAATGTGAGAGATTAGCGTGTTAATGTGAGAGATTAGCATGTTAATGTGAGAGATTAGCGTGTCAATGTGAGAGATTAGCATGTTAATGTGAGAGATTAGCATGTTAATGTGAGAAATTAGCATGTTAATGTGAGAGATTAGCGTGTTAATGTGAGAGATTAGCATGTTAATGTGAGAGATTAGCGTGTTAATGTAAGAGATTAGCATGTTAATGTGAGAGATTAGCGTGTTAATGTGAGAGATTGGCATGTTAATGTGAGAAATTAGCGTGTTAATGTGAGAGATTAGCATGTTAATGTGAGAGATTAGCGTGTTAATGTGAGAGATTAGCATGTTATTGTGAGAGATTAGCGTGTTAATGTGAGAGATTAGCATGTTAATGTGAGAGATTAGCGTGTTAATGTGAGAGATTAGCATGTTAATGTGAGAGATTAGCGTGTTAATGTAAGAGATTAGCATGTTAATGTGAGAGATTAGCATGTTAATGTGAGAGATTAGCGTGTCAATGTGAGAGATTAGCATGTTAATGTGAGATCGAAGAGTGGTGCAATCCAAAGGCATGCGAGTGCAATCCAAAGGGCATGTGAGCATGAGATATCTAAGAGAGAAAGACACACAGAGAGTTGGAAATAACAGCTGACATAGGCAGGTAGGATGGAAACATCACAGTCAGTTAAGCATTTACCTGGTTAATAACGTCCTTCCAATGATTGCTCAGTTTGTACCCATCTTCTCGGTTGAAGTGTCTGTGTTTATATATTTGGATGGCTTCATGAACAAATCTCTGAAGGTAGCCAGTAGGTTTGCAGAGTACCTCCGACTTGGAAAAATCAATTTTGTGTGAGCCCACAGCATTAAAACAATGATCAGCAACGGCAGAGGTATTGGTCCTACCGTGTTTCAGATCTGCCTTGTGTTCGCGAACGCGGTCTGAGACATGTCGTTTCGTTTCCCCAATGTAACTGCTGCCACAACCACAACTCAGTTTGTAAACACCAAGAATCATATCCTTTACAGATGGGATTAAATCACGGATTTTGTGTACTGTTTTGAAACGAACCTGGATCTTGTGTTTGTTTAAGATTTTAGAAATATTTTTGGTAACCCCGGCATGTATGGCAAAGTGATGGTTTTGGTTGGATCCTCAGAAGGTTGTCTCCCCATGGCTGGGGAGACAGCTTTGCGGATAGCACGATACGAGTATCCGTTCATCCTTAGGGCTTGGTGTACGTGTACCAGCTCACTGGCGAGGTGATGCTGGTCGGAGATGCAACGGGCCCTATGGTGTAGTGTTTTAATGAGGGAATTCTTCTGGGCTGGATGGTGGTGGGAGTCAGGCTCTAGATAGGCATCTGTGTTGGTGGCTTTCCTGTAGACCGAATGTCCCAACGAGCCATCAGGTCTCTTCTCGATCAAAATTTTACCGAAATCTGTAAAACACCTTCTGATTAGATCACACGTCGCAATCACTGCAACAATAAAAAAAAATATTGGCAAGACCTTCCTGAAAGCAGTGTCTTGAGACTCAGCGAGGCTTTTTTTTATTTGACCGGGATAAACTGATGGAATACAAAGACGAATAAATAACGTCAATAACTTTTATTATTTCATTTCACAGCAGTGGTGGTTGGAGAGCGGCGTCTGTACGAAGCCCCGCGGAGTTGGCAAGAGAATTGCAATTCTGGTGCCACGAGTAGAATTTGCCGGAACGGTCAGAGCGCTCCGTGCCGTTCAGCGGTCAGCGGTCGTTCATTAGCCGGGCAGTGTTCCCGCAGGAATAGAAGCCCTGTTCATATTCAGGTGGGTAGGTAACCAATCGTATGCCCATTTAAAAAAGATATATAACTGGTGGGGAGGGTACGGGTTGACTCAGCCAATCAACCCTCCTGTTGAAAATATAAAAAATAATTATCAGTCCCCCATGGAGTGCAGCGTGGTGCCCAACTCTTACTATCTCTCTCACTATCTCTCTCTTTCTCTCTCACTATATAACTGACCAATATCTCTAACTATCTATGTCACTATCTCTCTCACTATCTGGATTTGTAACGATATGTAACGTTTGTTTTCTTTTCGTTTGCTGGTGACTGGTTTTCATATTGGAATCGCCTCCGGTGCTTTTGCTGCTGGCGGCAATAAAAGTTGTTTAAAAGTCAAAGTCTCTATCTCTCCCACTATCTGTTCTGCCTCGCGGCAGGTATGGGGGTATGTGTACACAGGAATTTCCTGTTTTGATGCTGAGTTTGGTCACGTGACCAGGAAGTTACGATTTAAGATTCCCTCTCAGCCACGCGGCAGAGTGTCAGCCATTACACAGAGTACAACATTTAGATTTGAAGTTTTCGTGACTGCAGGGATCCATACTCTTTGGTTCTTTCGGTAAAGTGACGTAGGTATAAAATAAAATGAATTAAATCACGACGTTTCAGGTGCAACACAAGCGTACGTCATCAGGTGGGACAACCACAGCAAGAAACAATTGCTGAAGTGGGCAAAAGGGCTGCTGTAACAAGAGGCTATATAGGTAAGAGAGGGGAAGGAGCAAGGGGGGAGAGATAGAGAGGGGGGGGGGGGGTGCTGCTAAAACATTTAGAGGACGAGCAGACAGAATGCCGGAGTCTACAAACTAAGTTGCACCTGTGGGGGGTGTTACATTGGGGAAACAAAACGACATATTTCGGACCGTGTTCGCGAGCACAAGTCAGATCTTAAACACTGCAGGACCAATACCTCCACCGTGGCTGACCATTGCTATAACGCTGTGGGCTCTCATGATATTGTTTTTTCCGAGACCAAGGTACTCTGCAGACCTTCGGGCTACTATAAAAAGTTTGTTCATGAAGCTATCCAGATATATAAACATAGACATAACTTCAACCGAGAAGATGGATACAAATTGAGCAATCATTGGAAGGATGTTATTAACCAGGTAAAACCTTAACTGCTTTATGGTGTTGCCTTCATTTCCGCATCTCCTGTTGCTTCAGCTCCCCACACGGGAATGGTGGAAATGCATATCCTGCCCTGGCAGTTAGTCGCCGACTCAGCGTCGCACACGTGGGGTCAGACGTGGATGCACCAAGTCAGGCCCGCATTCCAGACAGTCACATAAAGGGATCAAACCAACGTGATCGAAAGCTTTTGGGCCCACAATCCATCACTATATATCTGACCTATCTCTCTCTATCTCTCTCACGGTATCTCTGACCTATCTCTCTCACTATCTCTCTCACTATCTTTCTCTAGAAATATCTCGCCTCTCTAATGGCCGTTGCCCTGAACGTCGCCGATTATATATTTTTTCGAGTCCTCACAATGTTATTATTGACACCGAGCGTGTTGCGTTTATTGTTGTTGTTGTTATTGTTGCTTGTGCTTGTGCATTACTACTAACAACACAACAGCAGCAGCAGCAATCACCGGATACGTCGTTGAATCTCGCAGGTGAAGTACCGTTGATGACTCTTGGACACCGTTGGTGAGGCACACGTATTTATTCCGTACAAGTAGTCACAACTGTGGACATACAATACTAGAGGGGGTATCGGCCCCCTCACCCGGCTAGCTGGGAATACACTGCTAGCTATCTCTGACCTACCTCCTAGTCCTCCACTAACGGGCTAGGGGAGGCTGTCTGGCCCGACACTGGTAAGTTGGGCTACGGTACCCAGAGACCCAGAGCACTAGCTCTGGTTCTCGGGACCACGCCGCTGGCTCGGTCCTGCGCGGCCCTGACAAGGGCGGCGTCCCAGGGGAGTCCAGGGCTCTAGCTAGACGATCTTCGCTCTTCACTGGTTAAGCTTTAACATTCTGCCCCGAGCCCTCTGACACATCCCCCTTTATACTCAACCCCCGCTGAGGGGTGGGGCCCCGGGCTGCCTGGTGCGGACGTCGTTGAGAGCACCCCCCCCCCGTGCACTCACGTAGCCCCGCCCACTGTGTTTGTTTCCCATAAGCTGCCATGCATAACGGCTCTCTCTCTAACACCCCTACACAGGTAAGGAAACGTTCTACGTTTACCAACTATACATTTTTTCTAGATTTGAAGCTTTCGTGACTGCAAGGATTCATACTCTTAATTTTTTCGGTAAAGTCACGTAGGTAAAACTAAAAATAAAAGTAATAGAAATAATCATTTGATTTTTTATTATTTATTTTTATTATTTATTATTTATTTTTTCCTACGTGACTTTACCGAAAAAACCCAAGAGTATACATTTTTTATTTTACCACGTAAGGCCCACCGAGCTATTTTGCAGAATATACCCGGCCACAGAGGATAGCGCAACGAAGTTGTTCGGCTTATCGCGTGGACATTTCGAGCAGCCAAACACTCTATACGCACGTTACTTCTAAATGTGGAAGGGGGGAAAATCCACGCGACCACGGGGAGAGAGAGCAAACAAAACTCCAAATATACAGCAGCAGGCGTCACGGTCGGGATAGAACCCACGACCTCCTGTATACCAGGCGAGGTAGTTAACATCTCCTAGCCACCGTGATGATGATGAGAGAGAGAGACACGCAAACTCCAAATACACAGCAGCAGGCGTCACGGTCGGGATCGAACCCACGACCTCCTGTATACCAGGAGAGGTAGTTAATATCTCCTAGCCACCGTGATGATGATGAGAGAGAGACACGCAAACTCCAAATATACAGCAGCAGGCGTCACGGTCGGGATCGAACCCACGACGACCTCCTGTATTAATTCTAGATTTGAAGCTTTCGTGACTGCAATGATTCATACCGTTAGGTTTTTTTCGGTAAAGTCACGTAGGTAAATTTTTTTTTAAAGTTAATAAAAGTAATAATGGAAATAAAATAAAATAATAAATCACGACGTTTCGGAGGCAACACAAGTCTCCGTCATCAGGTGGGACCGTCACAGCTAAAATGTACTGCATCAAGTGAGGAACATTCCAAAAAACCAGCCCTTAAATACAAGTTAAGGGGGGAGGAACTTATCTGAATGTGGTAACCAAGGAATGGCACGTGGGGGTGGTGAGCGGGGCTACAAGAGCAATTGGTCAAAGTCGTGTGCAAGAAAACAACCTACGTGACTTCACCGAAAAAACCTAACAGTATGACCTCCTGTATACCAGGCGAGGTAGTTAACATCTCCTAGCCACCGTGGCACGAAACGAGAGAAAGGAGGGAGAGAGATGGGGGGGGGGGTGTAGAGTGCTTTAGGCTTCGTCGCCTCAAGAATGAGAGGAATCCTATGACAGGATCTGGACCATGAGCCCGATTCTGTCGCCCCAGGGAGCGTTTTAAGTGCGTGTGGCGCGTGTTTGTGTGGTGAGTTGTTTGTGGGGAGCGGTGGCGCAGCGGTTAGCACGCTGCGCTGCGAAAACCGGCGGCCCGATTTGCGATTCCCGCTCACGGCCACCACCGGTGACGATTATTTATTTTGAACCGGTCCTGGGCTCCCACTTAGGTCGACTCGGCCTCAGATGAGGTCGTGATGTGGTGTGTAAACATCGCCACTGGGGAGACAAAGGCGGCCGGGCGTGGTGCTAGCCACAACACCCCTCGCTGACAGCACTTGCCCCCAACAGTCTGCGAAGGCTACACGGGGCATCTTTGTCTCTGTGTGGGTTTGTAGGAGTGTTTTTGTGAGATCGTGCGGGAGTGTGTGATTTAGTGCGGGAGCTCGCGCGCTCGCGCGTGTGTGTGTGTGGTAATATCTGGAGAGCGGGTTTGTTTGGGTTAGTTGGTGCGTGGGTGGTTCGGCGTGTGCGTGTGTGTGAGCGTGTGGGGATGTGTGGGTTAATGTTCCAGTGTGAGTTTATGTGTCCGTGTGCGTTGGCGGCTTAACGGGATATTGCACCAGTGGGTGCGTTGTCGTGTGTGTTACTGTGGTGTGTGTGTGTGTTAATGTGGTGTGTGTTCATGTGGTGTGTGTTCATGTGGTTTGTGTGTTAATGTGGTGTGTGTGTGTGTTAATGTGGTGTGTGTGTTAATGTGGTGTGTGTTAATGTGGTGTGTGTTAATGTTGTGTGCGTTAATGTGGTATGTGTGTGTTAATGTGGTGTGTGTTAATGTGGTGTGTGTGTTAATGTGGTGTGTTAATGTGGTGTGTGTTAATGTGGTATGTGTGTGTTAATGTGGTGTGTGTTAATGTGGTGTGTGTTAATGTGGCGTGTGTGTGTTAATGTGGTGTATGTGTTAATGTGGTGTGTGTGTCAATGTGGTGTGTGTGTTAATGTGGTGTGTGTTAATGTGGTGTGTGTTAATGTGGTGTGTGTGTTAACGTGGTGTGTGTTAATGTGGCGTGTGTGTTAATGTGGTGTGTGTGTTAATGTGGTGTGTGTTAATGTGGTGTGTGTTAATGTGGTGTGTGTTAATGTGGTATGTGTGTGTTAATGTGGTGTGTGTTAATGTAGTGTGTTGATGTGGTGTGTGTTAATGTGGTGTGTGTGTTAATGTGGTGTGTGTGTTAATGTGGTGTGTGTAATGTGGTGTGTGTGCGCGTGTGCGCGTGTTGGGGAGCGGTCGTGTCGCGGTGAAGCGCTTTGCGCTACGAACCCGGCGACCCGAGTTCGATTCCCCGCTCACGTCCAAAATCAGTGACCATTATCTGAACCGATCGTGGGCCTCCCCTAGGTCGACTCAGCCTCAAAATGAGTACCTGGTGCGGTGTGTAGAAATCACCACTTGGGAGACAAAGGCGGCCGGGCGTGGTTGCTGACCACCCACCCCCTCGTGTGCTGTGCCGGCCTTCATAAGGTGTTCGCGAACAGCACTTGCCCCAACAGTCTTGTAAGGCTATACGGAGGATCTTTGTCTATGTATGGGGGTTTATGCGAGCGTGCGCGTTAATTTGTGTGTCCGCGAGTGCTTGGACTGTGGGACGAGTTCACAGATCATTAAACGATCTGGACATAGTCTCATCAGCGATCTCCCTTGGCAGGCGAGACCGAGTTGGCTTGGGATCATGCATCATGCTTGCGAAGCCACCGCATGCCCAAGCAGCTTCTGTTTGGCCGGATAGAGGTGGCCAAATTGCCCCAACATGAGCCAGAGAAACTGGTGCCATATGATCACATGATACATACGTACTTGGAGCTGAGTGGAATTTTGCGATGACCGAGATTGGGAGGAGGCTCGTGAAGGACGCGACTGGGCAGTGCCATGCTAGGTGCTAAGTCTGCTGGGTAGTGGCTGGAGGCAGTCGCCCTCCATAAAACAAACGGAGGGATGAGGAGTGGCTTTCACAACAACGAGTGGAGCGGTGGGCGACTAAAACGTAAGCAAGCTGGCAACGGTGGGGAGGCACAGGTGGTGGTGCATCTTACCTGTCATCTCGGTCAGTCAACCCATGGCACCTGGGTCTGTACCGTGACCCTCCTGCCAGCTGTGTGATTTGACTGATGCGATTTCCAGCTCACGGCCAACATCAGTGACGAGCATTTGAAGCCGTCCAAGGTCTCCCTTAGGACGACTCAGCCTCAAATGAGTACCTGGTGCGATGAATAAACAATTGCCACTTGGGAGACAAAAGCGGCCGAGCGTGGTGCTGGCCACCCACTAATTCTCGTACTTCGTGGACGCCACTCGCTAAGATCAATTGCCCCAAGAGTCAGTTCAGGCTGTACACGGGTGGGATCTCTGCCTTTGCATGAGTTAGTGGGAGCTGGTTCACGCGTGTACTGTATATGTTAATGCGCGTGCGTGTGCGTGTGTTGTAGGGAGCGGTGGTGTAGCGGTTAGCGCGCTGCGCTATGAACCTGGTCGACCGGGGTTCGATTCCCACTCACGGCCAACACCAGTGACGATTATCTAAACCGGTCCTGGGCCTCCCCTAGGTCGACTCAGCCTCAAATGAGTATCTTGTGCGGTGTGTAAACATCGCCACTGGGGAGACAAAGGCAGTAGGGCGTGGTGCTGGCCACCCACCCCCTCGTGTACCGTTCCGGCCTTCATAGGTGCTCGCTAACAGCACTTGCCCCTACAGTCTGTTAAGGCTATATGGGGGGTCTTTGTTGTAGGGAGCGGTGGTGCAGTGTGTGTTTTTTTGCACGTTGCAATAAAACAAAAAAACTCCAACCACGTGAGTTCAATTCCCGACTACGGCTGACAACAGTGGCTAGGGGACTGGTGGCCCTCTTTGTTTTCCGACGCCGCTGGGAGCTATGAACTTTTAAATCTAGATCGAGAACTCATTTCTCAAGAACTGTTTTTTTTGTGCGCGTGTGTTTAGTGTTTAGTTTGATGTCCTTCCCCCTGCACCTCCGATTAGCACGGTTGTTCACGAACGGTGCGAAAGAAGTTCAACATATATATATGCATGAGTATGGGTCTCTGTGGGTTTCTGTGGGTCTCTATGGTTCTATATGAGTCTCTGGATCTCTGTGGGTAGCTGTGTGTCTCTTCCTTCTGATATTAGGAAGCCGCCGGAACTATGCACTTTCAAATCAAGATTGAAAACTCGTAAAAAAAAATGTTTGTTGCATTTCTGTGTTTCGTTTTTTTTGTCCTTCCCCCGCGCCTACGATTAGCGCGATTGGCTACGTACGTTGGAAAGGAAGTTCAACATCAATACGCGTGTTGAACTTCTTTCGTACCGTACGTACAAAAGCCCACCCCACCCCCCTCATCCCAGACTTGAACGCGAGGAGAGGCCGGCTCAGGCACGATTGGACTTGGACGTGACGGCTTGCGGCTGTGATGGAGGACCCAACCAGGCGCACACACACACACAGACAAAATAAAGACAAAGATCCCCCGTATAGTCTTAACAGAATGTAGGGGCAAGTGATGTTAGCAAGCTGCACCTATGAAGGACCGGTTCGTATCATCGTTACCGGTGTTGGCCGTGAGCGGGAATCGAACGCGGATTGCCGGGTTCGTACCGGAGCACGCTAACTGCTATACAACCGCTCCCCACAGCACAGACACACAGACACACACACACACACAGACAGACACACATACACACAACACAGACAGACACACACACACAGACAGACATACAAACACACACACACAGACAGACACACAGACACACACACAGACACACAGAGACACACACAGACACACACACGCACACGTGGGCTGTGTTGCTGGGGGTCGATAAACAGAACGCGAGATTGGTGGGCGGGCATCAGGGTTAAGTGCGTGCCGTTACACCGGCACGACACCCACACACACACAGCCACACACACAGACACACAAAGATAAAGACACACACACATACACGTACACACACACAGACACGTACACACAGACACGTACACAGACACACAGACACGTGCACACACATGCACACACACAGACACAGAGACACGTACACACACACATGCACACACACACACAGACACGTACACACACGCACACACAGACACGTGCACACACTTACACAGAGACACGTACACACACACATGCACACACGTACACAGACACACAGACACGTACACACACATGCACACACACACAGACACGTACACAGACACACAGACACATACATACTCGTACACACACTTACACAGAGACACGTACACACACACATGCACACACGCGCTCGGTATGTGGCAGTTAAATAAATGACGACGTGAAACAAAGAAGTGACCACCACCACCCACCCCGCCCCATTCCTCACTCGCAACGCCACCATCATCGCCTCTTCCTGCTCCTCCTCCTCCTCTCGCTTTCACTGTACCGTTGTATGTGTGTGTGTGTTCACGTGTGTGTGTGTTCACGTGTGTGTGTGTTCACGTGTGTGTGTGTTCACGTGTGTTCACGTGTGTGTGTTCACGTGTGTGTGTGTTCACGTGTGTGTGTGTTCACGTGTGTGTGTGTTCACGTGTGTGTGTTCACGTGTGTGTTCACGTGTGTGTGTGTTCACGTGTGTGTGTGTTCACGTGTGTGTGTGTTCACATGTGTGTTCACGTGTGTGTGTTCACGTGTCTGTGTGTTCACGCGTGTGTGTGTACACACACACGTGAACACACACACGTGTGTGTGTACACGTGTGTGTGTTCACGTGTGTGTTCACGTGTGTGTGTGTTCACGTGTGTGTGTTCACGTGTGTGTGTGTTCACATGTGTGTTCACGTGTGTGTGTTCACGTGTCTGTGTGTTCACGTGTGTGTTCACGCGTGTGTGTGTGCACGTGTGTGTGTTCACGTGTGTGTGTGTTCACGTGTGTGTGTGTTCGTGTGCCGTGCCGGCCTTCATAGGTGCTCGTGAGCAGTGCTTGGCCCAACAGTCTGTGGAGGCTATACGGGGATCTGTGCGTGTCTGTATCTATCCGTGTGTGCGTGGTCGTGCATGCATGTGCGTGTGCGCGTATGTGCGCGTGTGTGTGCATGTGTGCGTGCGTGTGTGTGCATGTGTGGGTGTGTGTGCGTGTGCGCGTGTGTGTGCATGTGTGGGTGTGTGTGCGTGTGCGCGTGTGTGTGCATGTGCGCGTGCATGTGCATGTGCGCGCATGTGCGTGTGTGCGTGTATGTGCATTGCGCGTGCGTGTGCGCGTGTGTGCGTGCATGTGTGCGCGCGTGTGCGTGCATGTGTGCGTGCGTGCGTGTGTGCGTGCATGTGTGCGTGCATGTGCGTGTGTGCGTGCGTGTGCGCGTGTGTGCGTGCGTGTGCGCGTGTGTGTGTGCATGTGTGCGTGCGTGTGCGCATGCGTGTGTGCGTGCATGTGTGCGTGTGTGCGCGTGTGTGCGTGCATGTGTGCGTGCGTGTGCATGTGTGCGTGCGTGTGCGCGTGTGTGTTCTTCCTCCGGTGCCTTTGAAGTTTACTATCACTCCGCAGTAAAAGTTCCGGGGCCCTGCACGCCTCTGTGTCTGACCGCAGGGGGGCGGTATTCATTCGCGTCGCCGAACCACCCGGAGCCGGAACTACTTCCCGTGCTTCGTTGCATCCATCCTCTCCTTGTTGTTACAAATCGGTGGCAGGGGGGGGGGCAAGGGGGGAGGGTCAAAGGTTGTACTGTAGCCTCGGCTATTGCAAGTTCAAAGACATCACAATTCGTTGAAAGTGTCCTTCCGCGGAAAGTTAGGAACTATATTTTTGTTACTTTTTTTCCTAGTCGATTTGACTCGAGGTTGCTCGTGAAAGATTGTGTTGATAGAGCTTGGGGTGTTGGTGTGAAACTGGGAAAAAAATCATTCTCTATTGTCAAGGAACAAACTGTCGGAGGAAGAGCAGCATGCATCAATTTTACTGCGTCCTCCCTCCCTCTCTCTTCTGTCTTCGTCTAGACAACTTAATGACAGCAGCAGCAGCAGCACCACCACCACCCACCCCTTCTCCATCGTAGTAAACAACTTGAACATGCACTTAAGTGATTTTTTTTTACAATTTGCTTTTGGTGTCCCACCTCCCCCTCTCCCACCTTTTGTTTGTGTTGAAAGAGAGAAAAAAAATTTAGCAGAATGTGTTAACAAAAATATATATTTTTTAAAAACCCTCTCGAAATTTGCTGGTTTATTATTCGACAGTGATGTAATAAGTGTCATTTACAATGGGATTATTTAACCGGTTCAGGACTGCCACCTCCGCCGCCCGTAACGACCCACGTCCATGAGCGAGATACCGCTTGGGGAGGCTTTCATCCAGCAGTGGATAAAAAAATTATAAAATTATTATTGTGATCATGAATTATTGAACACACGCTCATCAACGTAAAGATATATATCGGGCTAAAATATTACTTTCTTCACGTAAAACTCTGATACAGATCACACACACACACTGACAAAGACAAAGATATCCTGTATAGTCTCAACAGATTGTCGGGCTAGTGCTGTTAGCGAGCACCTATGAAAGCCGGCACGGCACACGAGGGCGTAAGGGAAAAACACCACGCCCGGCCGCCTTTGTCTCACCAGTCGCGATGCTTATTAGACACCACACCAGGTACTCATTTGAGGCTGAGTCGACTTAGCGGAGGCCCACCATAGACACACACAAGACACACACAACACACCACAGACACACCATATGCACACACACCAATCACACACACACAACACACCACAGACACACAACACACCACACACACACACAACACACCACAGACAACACCACACACAACACACCACAGACACACAACACACCACACACCACAGACGCACAACACACCACACACCACAGACACACCACAGATACACCACAGACACAGCACAGCACACCACAGACACACAACAGACACACAACAGACACACCACACACAAACAACACATAAACAACGCACCACAGACACACACACTGCCATTCGCCACGAAGTAGCGGTGAAAGTCACGACCGTGCTTGTGCCAGGCTAGGTGCACTGTGGCCCACAGGACAGGTTCCGCAGGATGGGAAAGATGCGTTGGTGGTCGCCCCCTTGAAGAAAGGGGTCCGTGCTGATTGTAACAACGACGGGGCATCTCCCTCCTCAGTGTGAGGCCGGGGGAGGTCCTGGCAGGGGTTATTCAACACACTGACACACACACGCACAAAAACAAAGATCCCCCGTATAGCCTTAACAGACTGTAGGGGCAAGTGCTGTTAGCGAGCACCTATGAAGGCCGGAACGGTACACGAGGGGGTGGGTGGCCAGCACCACGCCCGACCGCCTTTGTCTCCCCAGTGGCGATGTTTACTCACCGCACCAGGTACTCATTTCAGGCTGAGTAGACCTAGGGGAGGCCCAGGAACCGGTTCAGACACTCGTCACTGGTGTTGGCCGTGAGCGGGAATCGAACCCGTGTGGGCCAGGTTCATAGCGCAGCGTAGCGATAACCGCTACACCACCGCTCCCCACACCGACACACACAGACACACCGACACACACACACTTCCGATTTGACAAAGACGCCCAGGAACTTGGCCTAATCCCCTAATTTTCCGTGTGCTATCCACCCAACACCACCACCCCCACCACCCCCGCCCCACCCCCCGTTTGCCAGTCGTCTCGTTGTGTCGTTTCGAGACACAGCTTTTTATGGCGTTTGTCTAGACAGTTCAAGTTGGCCTGCCATTAGAGAACGCGACACGCAGTCCGTAGCTCGCCGCGGCTTTCTTTCTGCCAGCGCCCCGAGATACGCGTGCGGCGGGCACGGCACCACCGATCGAGACACGAACCACGATCCATACCGGCACGGGAGGGAGGGAGGGGGATGGTGGGGAGGCCCTCTCATATTTGTTCGAGCAATTACGGCCGCATGACGTTTAATGTGTGTGGTGGTGTCCCGTCCACGTGTGTGTGTGTGTGTCTCTCTCCTGGCTATGGCTATGCGTGCGGTGTGCTGTGTGGTGTACTCGTGCTGTGTGTGTAGTCACGGCACGATGCGCTTCGCATTGATTTGCTGTAATCGCTTGGCTGTCCTTGGCTTGTCTGGCTTTGTTTTGGTAGATTCGTGCTTTTATCTTTGATTTCGCTTGTGTATACTGTATAGATATTGTTTGTGGGTACTGTAGAGATATCGTTTGTGTGGATATCCGTTGTATTTTGTACTGCACCACTGGATAATTAAAGCAGCGAGAATGTTTGTGTTCTATGTTTATCTGTGCGTCTGTCTGTGTGTGTGGGGGGGGTAGTTAGTACGCTTCGCTACGAACCCGGCCACCCGAGTTCGATTCCTGATCACGGTCACCAACACCGGTGACGATTATCTGAACCGGTCCTCGGCCTCCCCTAGGTCGACTCAGCCTCAAATGCGTACCTGGTGCGGTGCGTAAACATCGCCACTGGGGAGACAAAGTCGGCCAGGCGTGGTGCTGGCCACCCACCCCCTCGTGTGCCTTGCCGGCCTTCATAGGTTGCTGTTCGTTAACAGCACTTGCCCTAACAGTCGGTGGAGGCTATACGGGGGATCTTTGTCTTTGTCTGTGTGTGTGTGAGAGAGAGAGAGAGAAATGGGGATGTTTCATTTTGGCGTGCGTTCAAAACTTCAGTTTCCTGTACCGTGGCAAGACGTTCATTTCCAGCGCATTGATGATGTAAGTGTGGCATAATCCATTTGATCGCATTTTATACAATACAACTTCGCACATTGACATAGCATGCACATATATTCGATCTATATACTGTACATACAAATTCACTCAGGCCCGAGGAACAGTCTTACCGGGTGGAACTCATTCACGTTTGCATTGCGAATCACACCACGCTAACGTAACCGCGGGCACGGCTTTAATGCGCGTCCGTCAATCACACTGCCGGGGCCTTAGACAGGGAGACATATATAGGCGACGTTTCGGACAATGGCCCTTCTTCAGGGCACACCGCACGTGGCGCTGCGTGCCGTGAAGAAGGGACGTTGCCCGAAACGTCGCCTCGTTTATAGTCTTAATTGAAAGGCCACGAGCCTGACGGAGCTTTGATCTTTGTTAAGGGTGAATGCCCACCACTAAACCAACGCAGCAGCAGCATCACCACCGCCAAAATAACTCATCATCATCATCGTCAGCTAAACTTTAATATATAACCAATACGGATATGTGCGGTGTGAATTTTAATCCGATGCAAGTGCCAGCATCCAGCGTACCACACACACACACACACGTGTAACCACGCGCACACACCACACACACACCCCACACACGTGTCACCACACACACGTGTCACCCCACACACACACGTGTCACCCCACGCACACACGTGTCATCAAACACACGTGTCATCATACACACGCACGTGCAACCCCACACACACACGTGTCACCACACACACACACGTGTCATCACACACACACGTGTCACCCCATACACACACACACACGTGTCACCACACACACACACGTGTCACCACACGCACACACGTGTCATCACACACACGTGTCACCATACACACACACATGTCACCACACACACACACGTGTCACCCCACGCACACACGTGTCATCACACACACGTGTCACCACACACACACACGTGCAACCCCACACACACACGTGTCATCACACACACACGTGTCACCCCATACACACACACACGTGTCACCCCACACACACACGTGCCACCACACACACACACACACACGTGTCACCACACACACACACGTGTCACCACACACACACACACGTGTCACCCCACACACACACGTGTCACCACACACACACACGTGTCACCACACACACACACGTGTCATCACACACACACGTGTCACCCCATACACACACACGTGTCACCCCACACACACACGTGTCACCACACACACACACACGTGCCACCACACACACACACGTGTCACCGCACACACACACGTGTCACCCCACACACACACGTGTCACCACACACACACACACGTGTCATCACACACACACGTGTCACCCCATACACACACACACGTGTCACCCCACACACACACGTGTCACCACACACACACGTGTCACCACACACACACACGTGTCACCACACACACACACACGTGTCACCCCACACACACACGTGTCAACACACACACACACACACGTGTCACCACACACACACACGTGTCACCCCACACACACACGTGTCACCACACACACACACACGTGTCACCCCACACACACACGTGTCACCCCACACACACACACGTGTCACCCCACACACACACACACACACACGTGTCACCACACACACACACACGTGTCACCCCACACACACACACGTGTCACCCCACACACACACGTGTCACCACACACACACACGTGTCACCACACACACGTGTCACCACACACACGTGTCACCACACACACACACGTGTCACCACACACACACACACGTGTCACCACACACACGTGTCACCACACACACACACACGTGTCACCACACACACACACACGTGTCACCACACACACACACACGTGTCACCACACACACACACGTGTCACCACACACACACACGTGTCACTGAGAACTGTCGCATCATTTTGCTTCGTGCTGCGCGTCGTCCCGCTAGTCCGCGACGCGAGATCGTCGTCTCTCCCGCGCTCGTGTGAGTTGCGAAGTCGGTGGGTTTTATTCAGCGATGCAAATTGCATCTTTTCTTTGCATTTGACGCGACGCGCTGCTGCTGCATGCGACGTTGTAGCCCTCCTTTGAATGCTTCTTCGTGAGCTCTTGAATACGGAGAGTACGGGTGTGTGTAGGTGTATGTGTGTGTGTGTAGGTGGATGTGTGTGTGTGTAGGTGGATGTGTGTGTGTGTGTAGGTGGATGTGTGTGTGTGTAGGTGGATGTGTGTGTGTAGGTGTATGTGTGTGTGTGTAGGTGGATGTGTGTGTGTGTAGGTGTATGTGTGTGTGTAGGTGGATGTGTGTGTGTGGGATGAGTGTGTGTGTAGATGGATGAGTGTGTGTGTGTAGGTGGATGAGTGTGTGTAGATGGATGTGTGTGTGTAGATGGATGAGTGTGTGTATGTAGATGGATGTGTGTGTGTGTAGGTGGATGTGTATGTGTAGGTGGATGAGTGTAGGTGGATGTGTGTGTGTGTAGATGGATGAGTGAGTGTGTGTGTAGGTGGATGAGTGTGTGTGTGTAGATGTATGAGTGAGTGTGTGTAGATGGATGAGTGTGTGTGTGTAGGTGGATGAGTGTGTGTGTAGGTGGATGAGTGTGTGTAGGTGGATGTGTGTGTGTGTAGGTGTATGTGTGTGTGTGTAGATGGATGAGTGTGTGTGTAGATGAATGTGTGTGTAGACAGTAGATGGATGAGTGAGTGTGTGTAGATATGTGCGTATCGGTCGACTCCCCTAGGTCGACTCAGCCTCAAATGAGTACCAAGTGCGGTGTTGTAAACATCGTCACTAGGGAGACAAAGGCGGCCCAGGCGTGATGCTGGCCACCCACCCCTTTGCGTGCTGTGCCGGCCTTCATAGATGCTCGTTACCAGCACTTGCCCTAACAGTCTGCCAAGGCCGTACCGGTGACCTTTGTTTTTAAACGCTTTCATTGAACTCACTCTGTCTGTTGTTGTTGTCGTTGTTGTTGTCGTTGTTGTATCCTCAAATCTTGTAACTCAATTTTAACCCACTTCCCAATGTGGTATCGACTGATACTATATTCGATCATAATATTTTAAACATTATTTTTCATATGTTATGTTCCGGCTTGGGTCTAATTGTCCACGCTCAACTGACGTTGGCTGTAATTGGCCACGGTCCCTTACGTTATGGCAAGCTTCAGGGCCACTTTCTGGAGTCGTGGAGTTCTTCCATTGCTAATAAATTTAACTTTGCATGCATGTAATACGTTTTAAACACTGTGTAGTGCGTGTATTTTTTTTAATTGCGTGTCAGAAGATTACATGTACATAATACACTGCATACATGGAGACAAAATCCCCCGAATTGCCTTTGAAAGGCTGTTGGGGCAAGTGTTGTTCGCGAATTGTAGGGCGAGTTTGTGGTGACCTGCAGCGTGATGAGTGAGTCGGTGAGCGAGTTGGTGGGTGGGTGAGTTTGTTGTGATCTGCAATGTGGTGAGTTGGTGAGTGGGTGAGTTTGTGGTGACCTGCAGCATGATGAGTGAGTCGGTGAGCGAGTTGGTGGATGGGTGAGTGCGTTGTGGTGACCTGCAGCGTGGTGCGTGAGTGGTTGAGCGAGTTGGTGGGTGAGTGCGTTGTTGTGATCTGCAATGTGGTGAGTGAGTGGGTGAGCGAGTTGGTGGATGGGTGAGCTATTGTGACCTGCAGTGTGGTGAGTGGTGTTGCACACAGCGTGAACGATACAACACTGTCTGTCTGGAGTCCTCAACGTGGTACATGTGTGTGTGTGTACTCGTGTGTGTGTACTCCGTCTCTGTGTGTACTCGTGTGTGTGTGTGTACTCGTGTAGGGAGCAGTAACGATGATCTGAACCGGTCCTAAGCCGAGATCGACTCAGTCTCAATTGAGTACCTGGTGCAATGTGTAAACATCACCACTGGGGAGACAAAGGCGGTCGGGCATCGTATTGGCCGTGCTGGCCTTAATGGGCGCTACTCGCGAACAGCACTTGCCGCAGCGGTCTCTTAAGGCTATACGAGGGAATCTTTGTCTTTGTGCTCGTGTACGCTTACGTACCTCATTTGTACACACGGCATCATCGTCGTCGTCATCATTGTCGTCATCACCGTCGTCATCATCGTCGTCATAATCAGCACGCGGCCATTACTCGACGCCTCGCGCGTTATTTCAGGAAGTCGTCGACCGTGTTGCCACAGACTTGGCAATGCGACCATCGTAGTAGGCCACAGCCCCATCATTGCTTCCGTGAGATGCAGTTGATGAGACGTTTGGCGATTTCTCCCACGTGCTCTTGGTGTAAGGTGGGGGCGGGCGGGCGGGGGGGGGGGATTGGTTTTTACTTAAAGCTTTCGTGACTGCAGGAATTCATATTATTTGGGTCTTTCGGTAAAGTCACGTAGATAGTTCTAGATTTGAAGCTTTCGTGACTGCAAGGATTCATTCTCTTAGGTGTTTTCGGTAAAGCCACGTAGGTAAAAAATAAAATTAATAAATGTAAAATTAAAAATCACGACGTTTCGGAGGCAACACAAGCTTCCGTCTTCAGGTGGAACCGTCACAGCACGATTGTTGTATCAGGTGGAACCTGTGACGGTTCCACCTGAAGACGGAAGCTTGTGTTGCCTCCGAAACGTCGTGATTTTTTATTTTACTTACTCACGTAGATAGGTTCAAATTATTAAATTTAAAAACTACGATGTTTCGATCACAACACAAGCGGTCGTCATCGAAACGTCGTAGTTTTTTTTATTTGAACCTATCTAAGTGACTTTACCGGAAGACCCAAAGCATATGGATTGATTGTGGATGAGCGCTGACGAGTTTGGGTTAGAGGGTTATGGATAGCGCCGAGGTTAAAAGTTGGAGTTTAAATAAAAATAACTATTCAAGGTTATATGTCAGGGGGTTATAATTAGAGTTAAGATTTAGGGCTTAGTGGCTTAGGATTCCTCTTTCAGATTAGGGTTTCGGAATTTGAGTTTAGGGTTTAGGTACATGATTGTGGTTTAGGGTTATGGCTGTGGGTTCAGATTTAGAATTAAGGGGTTAGGGATTGGAGTGTGTGTGTTAGGAATTAGGGGTAGATTATAGGGTCAATGTTGATGGGTTATGGTTTTTTGAGTTAAGAGTTACGGGGAAGAGCTCATGGTTTAAGGGATATGGCCAGCGATTAGTGTTAGGAGTTCCGATTTAGATTTAAGAGTTTGGGGATTGTTTTGAAAGTATGTTGAATTGCTTTCACGCCGTATGAAGCCAACCGTGCTAATTGGAGGTGCAGTGTTGAGTCCATGGTCGTGTTGAGTCTATAGGTAGTTGTTAGTCTATGGACTATATGTATGTTGAACTTATTTCGCGTCGTATAAAGCCAACCGTGCTAAATGGAGGTGCGCGGAGGGACAACGTAGTTTTTTTGTAGGCTTGGGGTTAAGAGATATGGGGTAGGACTTAGGGCCTACGGTTTAAGGATTAGGAGTCACGGCGAGGAGTTAGTAGAGTTACGAGTTAGGCTTGAGAGTCAGGGGTTAGGGTCTATGTTTAAATGGTTAGGGTTATGGCCAGGACTTCGTAAGGATAGTATAAGTACATTTAGAAATGCACAACTCTTATAACCTAGGCTATCACGAGTTTGCAATATTTGCACGTTGTAAGCTCTGTTTAACAGGCCTGTCTTGCATTGTCTACTGCACTAGTTGAATGTCTGTGAAGAGTCTGGGACATGGTGCGGTGGCATTGAGTTCCAAGCTGATGGACAGCTGAGTAGGTGATTGGATGGGTAAGTAGGTGAGTGAGTGGGTGAGTAGGTGAGTGAGTGGATGGGTGAGTTCCAGGCTAATGGACCACTGAGTAGGTGAGTGGGTGAGTGAGTAGGTGATTTCCAGGCCAATAAAGCGCTAAGAAAGGTGAGTGGGTGGGTGAGTAGACGAGTGAGTGGGTAGGTAAGTTCCAGGCTGATGGACCGCTGAGTAGGTGAGTGAGTGGGTGAGTAGGTGAGCGAGTGGGTGGGTGAATTCCAAGTTAATGAACCACTGAGTGGGTGGGTGAGTAGGTGAGTGAGCGGGTGGGTGAGTAGGCGAATGATTGGGTGGGTGAGTAGGTGAGTGAGCCGGTGGGTGACTTCCAAGTTAATGAACCACTGAGTGGGTGGGTGATTAGGTGAGTGAGCGGGTGGGTGAGTAGGCGAGTGGGTGGGTGAGTAGGTGAGTGAGCGGGTGGGTGAGTTCCAAGTTAATGAACCACTGAGTGGGTGGGTGAGTAGGTGAGTGAGCGGGTGGGTGAGTAGGCGAGTGAGTGGGTGGGTGAGTAGGTGAGTGAGTGGGTGGGTGAGTTCCAAGTTAAAGAACCACTGAGTGGGTGGGTGGGTGAGTAGGTGAGTGAGCGGGTGGGTGAGTAGGCGAGTGAGTGGGTGGGTGAGTAGGTCAGTGAGTGGGTGGGTGATTAGGTGAGTGAGCGGGTGGGTGAGTAGGCGAGTGAGTGGGTGGGTGAGTAGGTGAGTGAGCGGGTGGGTGAGTTGGCGAGTGAGTGGGTGGGTGAGTAGGTGAGTGAGCGGGTGGGTGAATTCCAAGTTAATGAACCACTGAGTGGGTTGGTGAGTAGGTGAGTGAGCGGGTGGGTGAGTAGGCGAGTGAGTGGGTGGGTGAGTAGGTGAGTGAGCGAGTGGGTGAGTAGGCGAGTGAGTGAGTGGGTGAGTAGGCGAGTGAGTGGGAAGGTGAGCTCCAGGCCGACCGACCGCTGACCGCTGTACGAGTGCATGGAACCATCAGCGTCGCCATGAGCGGAGATCGGAGTTAGGGTTAAGGGGTTATGGCCTGCGGTTATGAGGATCTAGGGCCCCATGGTTCAAGGGTTAGAGGCTGGGAACGGTTGGAAGTTAGAGGACCACCTTTCTCATCCAGGGAACAGGAATCTCACCGACTCTGGCAAATCGCCTGATGAAGCGAGCTGTTGCAATCACCAGCGAAACGTCACAGGACCGTACTCCAATTGTAAATGGTGTGGGTTTTTACTCTCCAACACACAACCGGTTAGGGTTGAAGTAGTCACTAATTGTGCACGCTTTGTTCAAACCTTTCCTCATTGGCTGTGTCGGGTGGTGGTGGTGGTGGGGTGAACGACACATTCATATTTACACGATCTAACCCACCACCCACCCCCAAAACAGACTTTGTTGTAGTTTGTTGTATGCTGTTGTTTGTTGTTGTATGTTGTTGTTGTTTGTTATTTGTTGTTGGATGTTTGTTGTTTTCTGGTGTTGTTTGTTTTGCCGTTGGTCGTTGTTGTTTGTTATTGTGGGTTGTTTTTGTTTGTTGGTTATTGCTGTTGGTTGTTTGTTGATTTGTTTGTTGTTGGTTATTGTGTTTGTTGTTGGAATGTTGTTGATTGTTGTTTGTTGTTCATGTTTGTTGTTTTTCTTGTTGTTGTTTGTCGTCGTCACCGCCAAACGGCCCTCGCGGCTCGCCCAGCGAGGCAGCAGACCGAACCCGGGGGATTCTTTGGTACCGTTTAATGAGCCATCGAACCGGGACGATTTCACGAGCGAAACGTAACACTCGCGTCTCGTGCAGCAACAAACACGAAGAGAAGTCTTTACAAACAACCGCCCACGAACAGATTCGAGCGATGGAACAACCCCCCCCCCTCTCCACCCCACGTATTGGACGCTCCAGACATCCGCACTTAATTGTGTGGACAAATACGCGCTCGGGTTTTTAAAAGCAATGATTCGCGAAGCGACAAGCAGCGATTTTTCAGCAGAGAAAAAAAAAACGGTCGCTGCCCGGAACCGGTCAATTCGTTTATATATATTGTAAAAGGTGTAAATAATTAATAGTAATAACGAAACGTAAACAACTAATTGACAGTCCTTTGTGGCTATGGGAGGTTGGCACGAGCCATATACTTCACCGCTCTGGTTAACGCTAGCGAGGTTGGGCGACTGGTTTTCTTTAAAGATAATCATCACTCGCCATCGATGTCAGTAGAATGGAACTTCTAAGCAGGCCCGGGTTCATCGTTACTGTAGCGGAGTGCAGCAGTGCGCTAACCCCTGCGCCGCCACTCCTCCACAGCAGCAGCAGCAGCAATAGAAGTAAGAATAAGAATCGTCACTAACGACAAGGATATCGTTTTTTTTTTACAAACAATTAAAAATAGCGAATAATAGATCATTAAAACTCGGACTATATTTATCGGAGTTACTCATGCACTTTTGCCGACTCGCATATATGTACATTTAGAACACAACTGCAGTCTGTGATTGCATCTAGGGTCAAATCAATGGTGAAAAATGCACGTGTTGTGTGTTGTCTTGTGAGTGTATTCTGCATCTTGCAGACAGTCGTTCGTGCGTATATCCACTCCTTTAAACCACAGACAAGACGTGGAGACGCGCAGACGTACAGAAAGAGACACAGAAGTTTAAATAAAAGAGACAAAGGTCCCATGTATAGCCTTGACAGCCTGTCGGGACAAGTGCTGTCTATGAAGGCCGTCACGGGACACACGAGGGGGTGGGGTGGCCAGCACCACTCCCGGCCGCCTTTGTCTCATCAGTTGCGATGTTTACTGCACACCGCGCGCAGGTACTCATTTGAGGCTGAGTCAACCGTGGGGAGAGCCCCAGGACCGGTTCATATCATCGTCACTCGCGGCGGCTACCAACGTAGCGCAGTGCGCTAACCACTTGCGCCACCGCTCCCCACACAAAAAACAAATACAAAGATCTCCCGTATAGCCTTAACAGACTGTAGGGGCAAGTGCTGTGAGCGAGGACCTCACACACGCGCGCGCACATGCATGGCGTTTGTACACGGCACCGAGAACAAACACACAGACAGACACACAGCCATACGCATGAACACACAGACACACGTGGAAACACACAGACACTCAAAGACAAAGATCCCCCGTATAGCCTTTGACAGGTTTTTGGGGCAAGTGCTGTAAGCGAGCAGCTATGAAGGCCGGGAGAGGTCACACGAGGGGGTGGGTGGCCAGCTCCAAGCCAGGCCGCCTTTGTCTCCCTAGTGGCGATGTTTGCACACCGCACCAGGTACTGTACTCAATTTGAGGCTGAGTCGACCTAGGTCGACACAGACACCCACACATACAAACACCGACATAGACACATACACATGAAAAAAAGGAAAAGACAAAGATCCCCCCGTATAGCCTTAACAAAATGTTGGGGCAAGTGCTGTTTGTGAACACATACACATATACACAGACTCACACGCACACAGACCCACGTACATAGACTGACACATAAAACACAAAGACCACCGCATCTAACCTTTAAAAGGCTGTTGGGGCAAGTGCTGTTGATAGCGACACTCAAAGACAAATATCCGTCATAGAACCATGCCAGACTGCTGGGGCAAGTGGCGATGTTTACACAGTGCACCAGGTCCTCATTTGCACAGACACACACCGACATACATACATACACACACACACAAACAACAGACTCACACACAAACACGCAAATTTACATCAACCAGTTCCAAGATGGTTCTGAAAGATAGCGACCTATGCTTTTAATGTAAGCGTTTCCATGGACACAACATCACAGCCGCTGTCTCATTAGAATCCAAAGCACACACACACACACGTTCACACGTAGATGTGTGCGCGTGTGTGTCATCGTACACCACAATTATCCGTCAGTGAACGCGCATTTGTACATAGGCTACAATATACAGCATCTTGTGTACAAAACGTGTGCATAAGAAAGACGCGTGTGTGTGTGTGTGTGTTTATATGAAGTGTGTGTGTATATATATCAGGGATGCAGACCCATTTACTTAAAGACGAGATTAGTACTTTCACATATTGTAGCATTGACCGGCAACCTCACGTAAGACAAAGATCCCCCGTAAAGCCTTTCATAGAACACTGGGGCAAGTGCTGTTTGCGAGCACATCTGAAGGCCGGCACGGCAAAGCACACGAGGGGATGGTGTGGTCGATACGCAGAGCCACGCCCGGCCGCCTTTGTCTCCCCAAGTGGCGATGTTTACGCACCGCACCGGGTACTCATTTGAGGCCGAGTCGACCTAGGGGAGGCCCGGGACCGGTTCAGATAATCGTTACTGGTGTTGGTCACATCTGTCACTGAAAGTGATTTAAAAAATTGGAAATCTGTGAATTTAGCACAGCGCTAAACATCAGAGACGCAGTTAGATAATGTGGCCCTCTAGCACCGCATTAGTGCGGACAAGGGTGGTGGTGGTGGTGGTGGTGCATCTGCAGTGACTGATGAAGCGGCGTTCTCTGCGGCGTTTCGAAGTTGTCTTCTTCCTGTGGCCGTGGGTCCGTCTCGATTCAAGTCGAAGATTCCTTACCCCCTGGTGTGTGTGTGTATATATATACACGGTATATAATGCCGTGTGTGTGTGTGTTTGAACGATTCGCAATGTCAATGGTTTGCGATACACAGACTCACGCAACCTCAACTATTGATTGTCCACATTCTCGCGGTGCTGAGCCAGAGGTTGGCAATTCCACATTACCACGGCGGGAGCAAAGTTAATTCGCGGAACAACCGCCGTTTGTAAAGTATATACAGTACATAAAATTAAACTCGTTACGCGCTGCGGTGGAGTGTCATTGGCAATTCATTGAATAAATACATCTCTTCCTACGTTACCTTACCTCGACGTACAAACATAGAATTTAGTCCACCAACCTTAACGGCCTCCGCACAAACCATGGCTGCAGTAGACGCCAATGATACACGATGCAACAATTGGAACATTTCAAACAAAAACAACCCTCCAGTAGTAGTAGTAGTGCGCGCGAACGTGTGTGTCATCCAGAACAGAGGCCGTAACAAACGTCTAACAAATGCGAAGTCCGACGTCACAGCGATGAACCTAACTCAGCTGCAGAGGTCGCAAACGGGTTTTGATTCCTTACCCGTACCCGGCTGCACCAGGGTCGCAAATGGGTACCCGTACCCTACCCGTACCCTTACCCTACCCGAAATGAGTGACAAACGGTTACTCACCAGTGACTCACGCCTACCCGTACCCGGCCGCACCAGGGTCGCAAACGGGTACCCGTACCTGGCCGGGTACGGGTAGCCGGGTATCGGGTAGGGTACGGGTATCGGGTACCCGGTTGCGACCTCTGCTCAGCTGGCTCACGCTGTATGTCTGGGCTTGAGCACCTCAATACGTGATCGCAGTTGTGGCTCTGCGTTATACATCGTGCGGTAGAGCGGCCTTCCAGCCCTTTTGATGAACCGGGCAGTATTTTCTTGGTTCTTTCGGTAAAGTCATCACGTAGAATGGAAATAATAAAATAATAAAAATAAAACATAATAAAATAATTCTCACGACGTTTCGGCCACAACGCAAGCAGCCGTTCTCAGGTGAAGAACAGGTCTGTCGAAAAGACAGAGTCTGTCTTCTTGACCATCAGATGAATCTGTCTTCTCGACAGACCTGTTCTTCACCTGAGGACGGATGCTTGCGTTGTGGCCGAAACGTCGTGAGAATTATTTTATTATGTTTAAATTTGTATTATTTTATTATTTCCATTCTACGTGACTTTACCGAAAGAACCAAGAAGATCAATCCCTGCAGTCACGAAAGCTTTAAATCGATATTCGGGCAGCATTTGTTTAAAACACGCATGCTTCTCGATAGAGGTTTCCACCTTCCTGGACTCATCAGGATTGTTCGAGAGAAAAAACCCCCGCTCTGCATCTGTCACCGAATGTTATTTGGTAAGGGCACTTACTCGCTCTCTGTACGTCTTGGTAGCGACTGAGCTGCTGCTGCTGCTGCTGAGAGGAAAAAAATGTGTCTGAATTACGATGACACCGTTCGTGACTTTGCCACAGCATCATGAAACGAGGGATTTGGGTGTTTTTTGTTTGTTGAACTTCTTTCGCACCGTACGTAGCCGGACCGTGCTCGTCGGCAGTGTCGTGTTGAGTCTGTGGGTAGTGTTAGTCTATGGGCAGTGTTGAGTCTATGGGCAATGTTGAGTCTGTGGGAAGTGTTGAGTCTATGGGTAGTGCTGAGTCTATGGGCAGTGTTGAGTCTATGGGCAATGTTGAGTCTGTGGGAAGTGTTGAGTCTATGGGTAGTGTTAGTCTATGGGTAGTGTTGAGTCTATGGGCAGTGTTGAGTCTATGGGTAGTGTTAGTCTATGGGTAGTGTTGAGTCTATGGGTAGTGTTAGTCTATGGGTAGTGTTGAGTCTATGGGCAATGTTGAGTCTGTGGGCAGTGTTGAGTCTATGGGTAGTGTTGAGTCTATGGGCAGTGTTGAGTCTATGGGTAGTGTTGAGTCTATGGGTAGTGTTGAGTCTATGGGTAGTGTTGAGTCTATGGGTAGTGTTGAGTCTATGGGTAGTGTTGAGTCTATGGGCAGTGTTGAGTCTATGGGTAGTGTTGAGTCTATGGGCAGTGTTGAGTATATGGGTAGTGTTGAGTCTATGGGCAGTGTTGAGTCTATGGGCAGTGTTGAGTCTATGGGTAGTGTTGAGTCTATGGGTAGTGTTGAGTCTATGGGCAGTGTTGAGTCTATGGGTAGTGTTGAGTCTATGGGTAGTGTTGAGTCTATGGGTAGTGTTGAGTCTATGGGTAGTGTTGAGTCTATGGGCAGTGTTAAGTCTATGGGCAGTGTTAAGTCTATGGGCAGTGTTGAGTCTATGGGGTAGTGTTGAGTCTATGGGCAGTGTTGAGTCTATGGGTAGTGTTGAGTCTATGGGTAGTGTTGAGTCTATGGGTAGTGTTGAGACTATGGGCAGTGTTAAGTCTATGGGCAGTGTTGAGTCTATGGGCAGTGTTAAGTCTATGGGCAGTGTTGAGTCTATGGGGTAGTGTTGAGTCTATGGGCAGTGTTGAGTCTATGGGTAGTGTTGAGTCTATGGGCAGTGTTGAGTCTATGGGCAGTGTTAAGTATATGGGCAGTGTTAAGTCTATGGGCAGTGTTGAGTCTATGGGGTAGTGTTGAGTCTATGGGCAGTGTTGAGTCTATGGGTAGTGTTGAGTCTATGGGCAGTGTTGAGTCTATGGGTAGTGTTGAGTCTATGGGCAGTAAGTGTGTAGAACTTCTTTCGCACCGTACGTAGCCAACCGTGCTTGTCGGGGGGGGGGGGTGTGTTTGCTGAAATGAACGCAGCGGGCGATTTATTTTTGATGATTTTACCTTAGAGTCCATTAAATGTGTTCATTTTATATTTGCGAATGAATACGGAAAAATGTTTAATGCCTTGAATAAGCATTTTTTTTTTGCAAAATGTATAACACGTAACTTGGGCCCCTCCAATTACCTACTAGACCGAGGCCTCTCATCACCTCAAATCTGGCCGTGATAATTCACCATCCGCGATCGATCCACGCACCGCTGGACGTCAGAACGCGAGTTTGGGTCAAACAGCTCCATCTCCTTCTGCCGGAACGTAACCACACGGGCGTTATCCCAGCCACCCCCAATCACTGGTCTAACAACCTGGTCCAAAAACCTCGCGGGGCTGTATCGGACGAGCCGACGGGCACCAAAATCGGCTCGAAGCTCGGTCACAGATTTCAAAGAGTTGCATAAAAAAAGTGACGGTGTGTGTAAGAAGGTCATTAGGTCGATGGACTAAAACATATTTTTTTGTTGTATCCACGTGGAGATACTTATTCGTCGTTCATGTATATATATACAGTCCATATAATGGGTAAACATTATATATTGTGTGGATAAATATAGAGACATAGATCCCCCCCGTTTAGCGTTTTAACAGACTTCTGTGGGCAAGTGCTGTTAGCGAGCACCTATTAAAGGCCGGAACGACAGACACCCACACACACAGGCAACATACATTTGGTATGGCCATCCTCCAGCCTGCCCCGACCCCGCCTTTAGTATCCCCACCCCCCCCCCCCCCACAGTCCTGATGCTTCGTTCAAAACACCGCACCACGTACTCGTTTAAGGCTGAGTCGACCTAGGCGTTTCGTGCCGTTGCTTCTACGACTTCTACTACTGTTCGCGCACGTGCAGTAGATTGCACACGAGAGGTCAATCTTAGTAAACACACAAATAAAATCATCTTCACCGTCTCCCCCCATTGATATTCTCTCTCTCTCGCTTTCCCCGCCCACCATCTCTCGCTCTCTAGCTCCTGTGAAATGCCTTTAGCGTTTAGAATGACTGTGATACTAAGCCTAGAGGTGGGGTTTGGGGTTAAGTTAACTCGTTGCGCGCGTGGATCGGAGCCGTAATCTGTAAAGTCGTTTTTTGTGTTTATTGGTATCTTATTTATCTGCTCAAACTCACTCGCCTGTAAGTGCTCGACACGTTTAGCAGAGGTAATACACACACACACACATTGTATTATACACAGACACACACGTACACACGCGCGCGTGCACAGTATAGCAAAAGCGGAAAATTGCAATGTATCAGCATTGTTTGCATTTCAAGATGTCATCGAGATTACTTATATATGTACATTTTTTAGCAGTGCTAAATGATTTTAATCACACCCCCCCCACTCCCCCATCCCCCCCCCCCACCTCTATTTGTCTCGTCCCCATCGGAAATTCAACACATTGTCACGATTCGATTAAAGAATCGATTACGATTATTATTACGACTACTACTACTACTATGTGTACCATTGCGGTGAATGCGGCGGTATTTCACGTAAACAATTTCGTAACGAGGACAACCAAAAATGCCAATCGAAAAGAACAATAATCGATAGCGAGTCGATTAATCGATTCAACTCTTAAAAAGGCTCATCACGCTCTATTAATAATGTCGGTTGCATTTTATGCGACGTGATTATGTACAAGAATTCAACTTAGACGCAAACGAATAGCGCGATGCTTGGGCCTTATTCAATCCCCTCCGATAAACACTTCGACGATAACCATTAGTTGTTGTTGTTGTTGTTTACCCGATGCTTAATGTCGTCTTGGTTATTGTCATGGAATTCATGCGGCCGGCCATCCCAATGTGGCGCAACGCTCTTGAAACCAAATCGTCTCGAGGCTTACCTTAGATCAACAAAGGCCATTGCAATTATAATGCTAATTATTGTTACCGAATGCGTGTAATTCACGCGACCTATATGCTTCTTGAACCGAGCTAATTTACGAAACGCGCTCGAGATGATGATGATGATGTATGCGGCACTCCACAATGTGTCTGCTTAGAGCAGTGGCTCTTCTTCTTAGCGTGGCGGTGCATCACGACACCCGTGGCGTGTGCGAGATGCCCTTTCTGGGGGTGCGAGGCACACGGCCCGGAGTTTATTCTGTAGAAGGTAAATAATCGAAAACGCACACTAATGCAGCACGGGTACGTGAGTACACATTAGTTTCATCAAACCCTCGGCAAGTATTAACATTATACCTTTGTGTGACGATTGAGAAACACAGCGTAAGGTGAAGAACCACTGACTTACAATATATATAGAGACTGCATGTATGATACGCACGTTATGGTACGTAATTACATTTGTTTTTGTGATTGATCTCGCCACGTTTCTTCGTCGTCGAATCCTCTGCCGCCCGAACTCACACAACACACACGTGGCATTTCGTTCGGCTACGTCGGGTGGTGCGAGGTTTGATGACAACAATAGCTAGCACGCACACACACACACACGTGGCAATGGTTAGCACGCACGCACACACACGAACAAAAAATATAATATTTCGAGTCGTCATAGTATTGGCGGCGAAAAATCGATACGCGCTAAGATTACACGTCAGTTATGCGCTGTGTACATGCATACATCGTAATGCATGTACACATAATCGTATGTGTATACCGTATATAACACTATGTGTATGAGAACACAAGTGCAATACGCGTGGTGTGCACTCCCGATAAAAAAAAATGCAGTATATTATTACTGTGTTTACATATACAGTACACACACAATCTGTACACACACACATCGTGTATACCGGGACACATGTTGCAGCAATCACCGCGCCCGTTGCGTTTAAAATACAGATTCACATCGCACACGCGTGTACCGCATAAACATTCAGTACATGCTCTGTGAATGTATACAACAGTAGTGCGCATAATACTACAAGGCCTGGATTGTGTGGTCTGTGTCAGAACTACTGCAGCAGCAGCCGATGTTATTGTTCCAAGTGCTGCCTACACTTTGTACGATGTAATCTATAATCGCTGCTAATAAGAGGTTTTTTTGGGGGGGGTTAGATCGCGTAAATACTTAAATGTGTGTCGTTAAAAACCCGCCACCACCCGACACAGCCAACTAGTAAGGGTTGTCACGTAAACAGAACGTGCCAATTCGTCACTGGTGTGTTGGAGAGCCAAGCCACAACATTTACAAACGCGGTATTGTATCGTTCGCACATCCAGCAGACGATACAATACCAATTAGAGGCGCGTTCCAAATAAAAAAAACAACGCTCGTTACGCGTGGCGGTTCAAAATGTTTTTGCTTTGGCCACGGACATAATCACGGTGGGTCAAAACACTCAAAATAAATTATGAATCGTCGTGAAATTATTCCACCGGCATGTGTTCACTTCAACGGCACACACACACATATATATATAGATATCTCCAAAGCTTCATTTCATCGGGGTCGGCGAAACACGTACCACCTACCCCAGTCAACCAACGACCCGGTACATACGCATGAAGTCCTGTGTGTGTGTGTCTGTATTTCTATTGATACTCGCATACACGTGAACATAATGTACACATACGCACGCACACGAATTAACGTACACCCCATAAACACCTTCTGATGCACACATTAGGAAAGCACACATGAACACACACGTAGGCACAGGCAGACAACAATTATATAAATATGCACACAAACAAGACTCAGACACACTGGAACATATGGATACACACACAACACTAATAAGCACACACAAAGCTCCCCGTATAGCCTTAACATACTGTTGGGGCAAGTGCTGTTAACACCTATGAAGGCCGGGGCAGTACACGAGTTGGTGGGTTGCCAGCACCACGCCCGACCGCCTTTATCTCCCGAGTGGCGATGTTTACACACCGCACCGGATGCTCATTTGAGGCCGAGTCGACCTAGGGGAGGCCCACGACCGGTTCAGATAATCGTCACTGGTGTTGGCCCTGAGCGGGAATCCAACCCGGGTCGCCGGGTTCATAGCGCAGTGTGCTAACCGCTGTGCCACCGCTCCCCAGCAAACACACACGCTAATATAAACATAGACATAAAGACATACACACAAATACACAGCCACACACAAAGATGCAGACAGAGGGATGCATACACACAAACACACATATACACAGACAGACACGCTGAAACACACGAACCATCAAGCTCAAAGGTCTGTGACCACTCCACATTACCATGACGGGGACCAATCAATCCATGAGTCAAACCACCCTTGCCCAAGTACACACACACACACACAGCAAGGACAAAGATCCCCCATATAGCATACACAGGCTGTTGGAGCAAGTGCTACCCTTGTCTCCTCGGTGCTGATGTTCGCTCCAGCGCCGCCGGTTCTTAGACATCCCCCTTCGCCGCTGACATTGACCGTGGCCCGGGCACGAACTTCTCTCTCCTGGTTTCGCAATTGCGCTAAAACCACGACGCCGTACACGCTGCAGCAGATCTCCTTACAACACAAAGATCCCTCCACCCCGTCGAACCCTTTCGAGCAAACTGTGCAGAGCAAATGCTGTTTGCGAGCACATGTGAAGGCCGGTTAACGGGAACACGATGGATTGGAATAGTCAACAATCACGGCCGGCTTTGTCTTCCCCGCGCTGACGTTTAAAACACCGGCTCATTGCGAGGTTGAGTGGAACGATACTCGACTCACGAACTCATACAGAGATACAAAGATTCCCTCGCATATATTATAGCCTTTAGCAGGCTGTCGTGGGTGCAAGTGCTGTTAGCGAGCAACTACGACGGCCGGCACGGGTGGGGTGGGGTGGGTGGGGGGCAGGACCACGTCCACCTACCTCGGGTTCGTAGCGCCAGTGCGCTAACCACTGTTCCACCGCTCCCCACACGCACACGTGCGCACGAAAACAACAAAGCCACGCCGTACAAAGAAGTCACAGTGCCTTTCGTAAACGTACACGGTCGTCGTTAGTGAAGTGTGTTTGACGAATAACAACAGCGGTACTTGGTGACACTGGCAATTGTTTATCCAGGAGGGCCACGCTAAGGCCTAGCTAGGCCTTTTTTCAGAAGGGTCCCGCTACATTGAGGTTTAAAAAAAAAAGTATTTATTACCAAGATATTTTCAGCCAATTAATAATGAGTGTTTAAAATAACGATAATATGATGATAACAATTATAATGACAATTATAATAATTATTATTATACGAGAGGAGGAAACTGGAAAACATCCGGAAACACCCCCCACTCCCCCACTGCGCGAGGGTGCAACCCTCGATCCCCATACACAAACAGATGGCCAATTAGTCCCTCTCGCTGTTTACCTCCTTGTGCTGGCGAGCCAGAAGGGGGGGGGGGGGTCGGGCGAGTAGGGGGGGAGGTACGGCAAACCTCACCAAAGCCCACCCACAAATCCACACGACATCTGTGCTGGATAACAGACGCCACGTGCAGCACAACAACGTCAACCACGGCGCTCGTGCCAGGCTAGGTGCACGTTGAGTCACACGCGAAGGAGTCGATGCACCACCGCCACCACCACACTGGTGCCTGCTGTTCAGGAGGTTCACGGAACAGACGCAGGTGCCGTGAGTTGACTTGAGATGAGATGACTGGCAGATGCACCAGCGCTGTCCATAGTTGAGGGAGTGGGGGGGGGGGGTGCGGGGTCCGGGGTGCCCCCCCCCCCCACCACCACCACAACCCAACGCCTTTAAACTCCCCGCCCCCCAAAGCGCGGGGCCCGGGGCGAACACCCCAATGTGCCGTGCGCTCGGGACGGCTCTGAGAGTAGAGCCACCAACACCACCAACAGCGGTAGCGAGGGAGCGATCAGCCCCTTGGCCGACCACCCACACCCCACCCCACCCCCTTGGTCCCTCTATAAAAAGGGGTTCCCCGCGTAGTACTGCAGCCGGTCCCGGTTCAGCTTCTTCTCCTTCATCCGCCGGTTCTGGAACCAGATCTTGACCTGTCGGTCGGTGAGGTTGAGAAGGCGCGAGAGCTGTAGTCGCTTCTCCTTGTTGATGTAGACGTTGAAGAAGAACTCTCGCTCGAGCTCGCGGATCTGGAACTTGGTGTAGGGGCAGCGCTTCTTGCGCACGCGGACAGCAGCTGTGGGTTAGGGGTTGTTGTTGTTGTTGTTGGTTGTTTGATTGATTGGTCGTTCGGTTGTTTTGGTTGTTCATGTGGATTTGAGAGGTGTGTGTGTGTGTGCGGTGGGAGACGTGCGTATGTGGTTGTGTGCACAGCGTGGTGGTGGTGGTGAATGGTGTGGTGTGTAGTGTGGTGGTGGTGATGTGTAGTGTGGTGGTGGTGATGGTGTGTCGTGTGGTGGTGTATAATGTGGTGGTGTGTAGTGTGGTGGTGGTGGTGATGGTGTGTAGTGTGGTGGTGGTGGTGTGTAGTGTGGTGGTGATGGAGTGTAGTGTGGTGGTGATGTGTGTAGTGTGGTGGTGGTGTGTAGTGTAGTGGTGTGTAGTGTGGTGGTGGTGATGGTGGTGGTGTGCAGTGTGGTGGTGGTGTGGAGTGTGGTGGTGGTGATGGTGGTGGTGTGTAGTGTGGTGGTGGTGTGTAATGTGGTGGTGATGGTGGTGGTGATGGTGTGTAGTGTGGTGGTGGTAGTGGTGTGTATCGTGTGGTGGTGTGCTGTGTGTGTGTTGTTGGTGGTGCGAATAGGGAAGAGACAGAGAGATGATGCGTATGCAGCGGTGTGTTGAGTAGAGTGTGTGTGTGTTGAGTAGAGTGTGTGTGTGTTGAGTAGAGTGTGTGTGTTGAGTAGAGTGTGTGTGTGTGTGTGTGTGTTGAGTAGAGTGTGTGTGTGTGTTGAGTAGAGTGTGTGTGTGTTGAGTAGAGTGTGTGTGTGTGTGTTGAGTAGAGTGTGTGTGTGTGTGTTGAGTAGAGTGTGTGTGTGTGTTGAGTAGAGTGTGTGTGTTGAGTAGAGTGTGTGTGTGTTGAGTAGAGTGTGTGTGTGTTGAGTAGAGTGTGTGTGTGTTGAGTAGAGTGTATGTGTGTGTTGAGTAGAGTGTATGTGTGTGTTGAGTAGAGTGTGTGTGTGTTGAGTAGAGTGTGTGTGTGTTGAGTAGAGTGTGTGTGTGTTGAGTAGAGTGTGTGTGTGTGTTGAGTAGAGTGTGTGTGTGTTGAGTAGAGTGTGTGTGTGTTGAGTAGAGTGTGTGTGTGTTGAGTAGAGTGTGTGTGTGTGGTAGTGTGTGTGTGTGGTAGTGTGTGTGTGTGTGTATTGAGTAGAGTGTGTGTGTGTTGAGTAGAGTGTGTGAGTGTTGAGTAGAGTGTGTGTGTTGAGTAGAGTGTGTGAGTGTTGAGTAGAGTGTGTGTGTGTTGAGTAGAGTGTATGTGTGTTGAGTAGAGTGTGTGTGTGTGTTGAGTAGAGTGTGTGTGTGTGTTGAGTAGAGTGTGTGTGTGTTGAGTAGATTGTGTGTGTGTTGAGTAGAGTGTGTGTGTGTTGAGTAGAGTGTGTGTGTGTTGAGTAGAGTGTGTGTGTGTTGAGTAGAGTGTGTGTGTGTGTTGAGTAGAGTGTGTGTGTTGAGTAGAGTGTGTGTGTGGTAGTGTGTGTGTTGAGTAGAGTGTGTGTGTGTGTTGAGTAGAGTGTGTGTGTGTTGAGTAGAGTGTGTGTGTGTTGAGTAGAGTAGAGTGTGTGTGTGTGTGTGTGTTGAGTAGAGTGTGTGTGTGTTGAGTAGAGTGTGTGTGTGTTGAGTAGAGTGGAGTGTGTGTTGAGTAGAGTGTGTGTGTGGTAGTGTGAGAAGGGGGAGAGGATTGGGTGAAAGAGCAGAAGATGGAGAGAGAGAGTGAGATGGAGAGAGAGGGAGTGTGTGTGTGTGTGTTGGGGGAGGGGAGTGTGTGTGTGTTGGGGGAGGGGGTGGGGAGTGTGAGTGTGTATGTGTTGGGGGAGGGGGTGACGTTCATTGTCGAGTGGGGTGGTGTGTGTGGGTGTGAGGTGGGGTGGATGTGCGTGGAGGGGATGAGAGAGAGTGAGGTACAATCTTGAGTGTGTGGGGTGAATGTACAGTGTTGGTGTGTTGTAACATGTACAGTGCGGTGTGCGTGGGGTTGTGTAGGGAGGGCACGGGGAGGAAGAGGAGAGACAGATTAAATGTGGTGGTGTGTGTGGTGGTGTGTGTGGTTTGTGGGTGTGTGTGTGTGGTGTGGGTATGTGTGTGGTGGTGTGTGTGTGTGGTGGTTGTGGGGTGTGTGTGGTGGTGGTGGTGGTGTGTGTGTGGTGGTGGTGTGTGTGGTTAGGTGGTTTTGGTGGAGTGTGGTGTGCGTGTATGTGTGGTGTGCGTGTGGTGGTGTGTGTGGTGGTGTGTGGTCGTGTGTGTGTGTAGTGGTGGAGCGTGGTGGTGTGTGTGTGTTCGCGTGCGACTGAATGCATGCGTGATGTAATAACAGATTGTGTGCAAGTAATATATAAATGGGATGGACGCGAATAGTGGGGGGTGAGGCGTGGGGCGGAGATTGTGTGTGTGCGTGTGTGCGTGTGTGCATGTGCGTGTGTGCATGTGTCACTGAGAGTATACGTGAGATGGTATTGCAAAGTTGTATATAATGTGTACGTGGGACAGGAACGTAGTATATCATATTGATATTGTGTTGATGTGTGTATGTGTGGAGTGTTGTGTTCATGCATGCGTGTATAGTTGTGTGTGCGTGTGTAGCTCTGTGTGTGCGTGCGTGTGTGTGTACGGTTGTGTGTGTGTTTGATGTAAACGTTAGGTTATATTCACATTGTATACGTGTGTGCATGTACGTGTGTTAGGGCACGCGCGTATTATCATGTGCACGTGTGTGCATGTGTATTGTGTATGTGTGCGTGTGGTTACGTGCGTGTCCCGATTGCGTGTGAAATATTGTGATTAGTGCAAGAAGGTACGCGCATGCGTAAGTACGTGTGCACGAGCCATCATGTATGTTGTGTGTGCGAGAGAGAGAGAGATGGTACGTGTATGAGATGATGCGTGCTTGTACACACACACGCGCACACACGCACACACGCGCACACACACACACGTTAAGCATTATCTGTATTACGATCAAACAGCATCAACAAACAACAATAACAACAGCATCAACAAACAACAACAGCATCAACAACAACAAACATCCAATTCGCAAGCGCAGTCGGGAGAAAGGCTCAATCCGCCGATTGGAGATGTATCTTTAGCAAAACATAATGACACGTTCTAAAATGGTAACTTTTAATAAGCGTTATTCGCAGTCGGGGACTTTTGTAGGATGTTATGGTTAACGAACGTGCACGTTTCTTACTTAATAGGGTAATTGATCCTTATTTAATGTAATATGTTAAGTGACGAGATCGCCTCTGGGTCGATATCGAACTACGTAATTAAGCAATAGACCGATCGCATGTCAATCAATTAATTACGTGATCGGCCTCTTGATTAATTAAGTCACGAATCAAGCGATTAATTCCTTGATTAAGTAATGTATTAACTAATACGCTAGATCACGATTATAATTTCGTGCAATGCTATTGCTTTGAACATATTTACAGATTCGTTCTTTGAATTTTTTAAATCTACAATATAATATTCAATTATCGATACTGCTTGACACTGCTCACCGGCAGTGTATACACACACACATAACAACAACTATAACAATGATGTAAGTACGGTTTTTATATTAGCCACATTATTGTAGTTAATATTTGTTGTGCCTGGTTGTACTTATCTATATTAAACCGTATAGAGTTAAAGTTCGTTATTTCGGCATTTGATAATTCGTCACGGCCACGCTTTCGGTATACAGTAATCCCTCGCCACTTCGCGGTTCAAGTTTTGCGGCCTCAGTGGATCGCGGATTTTTCGAACTGATTTAAAGGCCTCATTATACCTGTGCAGTAACACCATCATCATCATCATTCATCATCACATTCATCGAACTGCACAGGTCTGTCATCGTCGTCATTGTCATCGTCATTGTCATCGTCGTCGTCGTCATTACTGGAGTCAAGTCTCAAGATACTACTGTCATTGGTGAGTGTAGAACACCATGATACGTATCGTATGAGAGAGAGAGAGTGAATGTATAATATTAAGGTTTTATAATTAAATAGATTTAAGTAAAATATATATATAAAAAGTATAAATATACATATTTTAAACATTCTGGTACCCACACACACATATACGGAAATCCCTAGGGGGCCAATCCTACTTCGCGGATTTTCACCTATCGCGACAGGGTTCCGGTCCCCATTAACCGCGATAAACGAGGGATCACTGTATACTGTAATTGCACATTTGTAATACTATATATACATACGTCTATTAAATACACTCAATAATAATTATAACAATGATGAAGGTAACATATATTTATATATATAAGCCACATTATTGTACGTAGTACTTTTGTACCTGGTTGTACTTATCTACATTTCATCGTATACAGGTAGTCCCCGACTTACGACGATTCGACTTGTGATATTTCGATCTTACGATGGCGATAGCGATACGACAACATTCTAATATATTTTACATTTCGCGCGGCAGGCTGTCGGGATGTACTGTACGCATATAAAATAATAAAAATAAAACATAATAAAATAATTCTCACGACGTTTCGGCCACAACGCAAGCAGCCGTCCTCAGGTGAAGAACAGGTCTGTCGGGAAGACAGCGTCTGAATGACGGGAAGACAGCGTCTGAATGACGTATGAATGACGCTGTCTTTCCGACAGACCTGTTCTTCACCTGAGGACGGCTGCTTGCGTTGTGGCCGAAACGTCGTGAGAATTATTTTATTATGTTTTATTTTTATTACTTTATTATTTCCCTTCTACGTGACTTTACCGAAAGAACCAAGAAGATGAATCCCTGCAGTCACAAACGCTTTAAATCGAAATGTACGCATATAGTTTATACAGTACGGTACTGTAAATTGCTCTGGTTTGCTAAATTATCACCATTCTTTAAGACTCCTGGGTAGGCGAGGCCATCTTCGACTTACGATATTTTCGACTTACGATGTGGTCGTCGTAACGCATCTCAATCGTAAGTCGGGGACTACCTGTAGTTGCAAATGTGTGCTAAGTTCATAATAATTGTAATATACCCGTCGTTGTTGCAAGGAAGCTAAGAGACAGCCGTCACCCATGTTCACGACCATCTCACAATCCTCCATTTAAGCAATAACGGAGCTCAATATGAAATGCCAAGAGACTACGTATTATGGGGTGGTTTTTAGGTCTGTTCTTCTAGGATTTCAAGAATATTCGGGTGAAAGAATAACATTAATATGTGAGCCGTGGGCAGTCTCCCTGTATTCGTTACTCCCAACTCTTCAGCGTCGCTATCTATAATAATAACTGTTATTAATAATGTAATTAAATCTTCCGCCATTTCAACTCAACTCTTCAACGCTTATTTATTTCCACGGAAAAATCCCGTGCAGCCAGCTACCCAGCTAGCTTCCGCGGCAACGGCCCAGGGGCAGCCGCCGTTACCAACAGCGTTACTGTTGGCATGGTGGAAAGGAGCCCAGTCAGCAGCCAGCCAGCAAACACGAGGCACGGGTTATTTTTTACACGCAGTGCAACACAGCCCTTTGTCGATCCACTGCTGAATGAATGCGTGTAGATAATTGATGGCGTGGGGAGGGGGGGGGTTGTTTTACCAGACTTCACCACGCTGGTCATTATGGTTTGGTGGAGTGGGGGCCGTGGCTGAACCGGTGCAGATTGTTAACTCGCCACCACTGGTGTTGGCCGTGAACGGGAATCGAACTGAGGTCGCCGGGTTCAAAGCGCAGTGCGCTAACCACTGCACCACCGCTCCCACTCCTACAGTCTATTGATATCGACTCTTAATGACTACCATTCATTTGTTGTGTGCGCAACAATTAACGTGTTGTTTTAAGTTTATTTACGTATGAAAATTACGATTATAATGTCGAATATCCAGCGCGCTGGTGAATGAGGTGTTGGCGGATCGATGGAAAGGTCGGATGTGTGTACACGTGGTCACGTGTGTACACGTGGTCACGTGTGTGTACGCACGCAAGGGCATTGATTTACTGCGTTGCACAACCACCGCGTGTGGGTGGGTGGGTCCGTTACATCGGTTTCTGGTGCGGATGGATACGACGGTCGGATACGCGGCGTTACTTCGTACTGGACGTACAGATTCGATGATGATGGTGATGACGGCGTTTTTTGAGTGTCAGATTTGTTGCCAGAAAGGCGCCACGCGTGTGTCAACAAATATTTTTTGTTAAAATTTATTTTTTTACTTGACTAGGCTCCTGCTATGTAAGTTAGAGAATAAAACTGAACAAAACGAGACGGTGAACAACATGACTTCTATTCCTGTTCACCACCACCACCGCCTTTTAATTAATAACCCCACTCACGATCTCAAGCACTGTCAAACCTCATTGCGTACAATTTTCTTTTGATAATTTGCTGCAGGACGCATCGGAATAAAGGCGCTGCTTTATAAATCTATATAATAGATTTTTCTCAAACCCCCACCGATACAACAATACAAACGAGGGGGTGGGGGGGGGGACATCACAAGGAGACGAACACGAACGTAATCTACGTCCGGTGTTCCAATTGTAAATTCGCCCGCGGACGTGAAGACCGAGTGAAAGAGCCTCATGACCACGGGAGCTTCATGCACGCAGATAAATCATATTGCAATCTGGAAATGACCGGAGAAACCCCTTCCACCCCCCCTACTTCCCACCTATAACACGAGCAGCCGATAGACTCGTGGCAACAGATTTAGATTATTGGTTATTTCGGTAAAGTCACGGCGATAGAAAAATGTAAATAAAATAAAAATAAAAACTACGACGTTTTGATCACAACACAAGCGATCGTCATCAATCGCTTGTATTGTGATCGAAACGTCGTAGTTTTTATTTTATTTTAATTTTTTCTATCTACGCGACTTTACCGAAAGAACCAAGAATATGAATTCCTGCAGTCACGAAAGTTTTAAGTCAAAAAATATCAAAGACAAAGATGCCCCCCTCCCCTCCCCTCCCATGCCCCCCCCCCACCGCCTTTAATAGACTGTTGGGTCACGTGCTGTGACGTGGCCAGCACCACACCCGGCCGCCTTTGTTTCCCTCGTGGCGACCTTTACAAATCGCACCGGGCACTCATTTTGAAGGCTGAGTCGACCTAGAGGAGGCCCGGGACCGGTTCAGATAATCGTCACTGGGTGCTGTTGCAATATCAACAACAACCGCCATTCACCACTAATTGGCGGTGACGTTACCACGGCGCTTGTGCCAGGCTACGTGCACCTTCAGGCAATATCACACGAAGGCACACAGGTGTGAGGTTTCGCAGTGAGCGTAGGTGGATATTGCTGCACTGATGAGGCCCAAGTATGGTGAAACAGGTTCGCAGTTTTACCTATCAACGCTGCATCATCGTCGCCGTCGTCACTGCTTCTGCAGCTGCTGTCAGTTTGTTCAACTTTTCTCGAATCGATATTGATGTGGACCGACCACAACAGGAACCACACCGCACTGCACTGAAACTATTTTGTTTAAATTATTATTTTACCGGGGTAAGGCCCCACCGAACTATGTAGCTCTTTGTCAGAAGTGACTTGGCCATTAACAAATGACAGCTCAACGAAGTGTGGCTTATCACGTGGACATTCACAGCAGTGGCCAAAAACTCTTAAGCGCACGTTTCTAAACGTGACAACTTCTTCCAGGGAAATCATACTCTCTGGTTCTTTCGGGAAAAATCCGACGCTGCGTTTTTTTTTGTTCGCGCATTCACGGATGCCTGCGTCGTCTTGTTTTCACACGCACGCGAACGCGCGCGCGCGCGCACGTGTTCGCGTCTTGCTTGAAACACGCAAACGTGGTGCGCGTTACTGAATGTACAGCAGCTGTTGGGATGGCCACATTTTCTCAACCACCCCCCTTTGAGAGTGAGTTTGTGATTCTAAACGACACGCGTTCAAGTTCTGTCCAAGTGGTGGTCTGGGATGAGGCAGAGAGGCTTTGTTGTTACGTACAATACTGCACGCGCCGCTGTGTATCGTTAATATAATATCACGTGTATTTATAGAGGGCGCCTTCCTTCAAGGTGCTTGCCATAGCTTCCGGAGCGAAATGGAATCAGTCAGAATATGTATTACTGGTAGGAACCTCCTGGTTACACCAGCCCACAGGGGATTATTGTGTCCGTCCGTCGTGAATCAAAAAATGGGAGGGGTGGGGCTGGGTGGGGAGGGGCTGGGTGGAGAGGAGAGGGGAGGGTGGGGAGGGGCTGGGTGGGGAGGGGTGGGGCTGGGTGGGGAGGGGTGGGGCTGGGTGGGGAGGGGCTGGTCACCCCGTGGTGCCCTTATAAAACTTAACGTTTAACCTACTCACGCCGGCTTGTGCCCACCCTCACAGTCGGCCATATTTGCGGAATACACCACGCCGCCGTTGACCCTGGCCATTGACCGAGCAACCCAACGTTCCTACCAGCTCCCTCCGCAGGAATGTGTTTAGACTGGAGGAATCCGATGATCCGTATCGCTGTTTGTCTCAGATGTCCAGTAGAATGATGTAGACGTCAGGGGCGTGCCACGAGAATTGAGGAATGAGTGACAGCGATAGATGGATACTTGGGGATCACGAAAGGGCAGGGGAGGGACCGGGAAGGAGTGGAGGGGCGAGGGTCGAGGAAGAGAATGTAGAAGAGGTGAGGCTTTGAGAGGAATGGAAAGAGGTTAACAAGGGGACTGCTTTGTGCACAGGGGTAGTGCTGCGTCTATGGACAGTGCTGCGTCTATGGGCAGTGTTAGTCTATGGGTAGTGTTGAGTCTATGGGCAGTGTTGATTCTATGAACAGTGTTGAGTCTATGAACAGTGTTGAGTCTATGGACAGTGCTGAGTCTATGGGCAGTGTTGAGTCTATGGGTAGTGCTGAGTCTATGGACAGTGTTGAGTCTATGAACAGTGCTGAGTCTATGGACAGTGCTGAGTCTATGGGCAGTGTTGAGTCTATGAACAGTGCTGAGTCTATGGACAGTGCTGAGTATATGGGGAGTGCTGAGTCTGTGGGCAGTGTTGAGTCTATGGACAGTGCTGAGTCTATGGACAGTGTCGAGTCTATGGGCAGTGTTGAGTCTATGGACAGTGTTGAGTCTATGGACAGTGTCGAGTCTATGGGCAGTGTCGAGTCTATGGACAGTGTTGAGTCTATGGACAGTGTTGAGTCTATGGGCAGTGCTGAGTCTATGGGCAGTGCTGAGTCTATGGGCAGTGTTGAGTCTATGGGCAGTGCTGAGTCTATGAACAGTACTGAGTCTATGGGCAGTGTTGAGTCTATGGGCAGTGCTGAGTCTATGGACAGTGTTGAGTCTATGGACAGTGTCGTGTCTATGGGCAGTGTTGAGTCTATGGACAGTGTTGAGTCTATGGACAGTGTTGAGTCTATGGGCAGTGCTGAGTCTATGGGCAGTGCTGAGTCTATGGGCAGTGTTGAGTCTATGGGCAGTGCTGAGTCTATGAACAGTACTGCGTCTATGGGCAGTGTTGAGTCTATGGACAGTGTTGAGTCTATGGACAGTGTCGAGTCTATGGGCAGTGTCGAGTCTATGGACAGTGTTGAGTCTATGGACAGTGTTGAGTCTATGGGCAGTGCTGAGTCTATGGGCAGTGCTGAGTCTATGGGCAGTGTTGAGTCTATGGGCAGTGCTGAGTCTATGAACAGTACTGAGTCTATGGGCAGTGTTGAGTCTATGGGCAGTGCTGAGTCTATGGACAGTGTTGAGTCTATGGACAGTGTCGTGTCTATGGGCAGTGTTGAGTCTATGGACAGTGTTGAGTCTATGGGCAGTGCTGAGTCTATGGGCAGTGCTGAGTCTATGGGCAGTGTTGAGTCTATGGGCAGTGCTGAGTCTATGAACAGTACTGCGTCTATGGGCAGTGTTGAGTCTATGGACAGTGTTGAGTCTATGGACAGTGTCGAGTCTATGGGCAGTGTCGAGTCTATGGACAGTGTTGAGTCTATGGACAGTGTTGAGTCTATGGGCAGTGCTGAGTCTATGAGCAGTGCTGAGTCTATGGGCAGTGTTGAGTCTATGGGCAGTGCTGAGTCTATGAACAGTACTGAGTCTATGGGCAGTGTTGAGTCTATGGGCAGTGCTGAGTCTATGGACAGTGTTGAGTCTATGGACAGTGTCGTGTCTATGGGCAGTGTTGAGTCTATGGACAGTGTTGAGTCTATGGACAGTGTCGTGTCTATGGGCAGTGTTGAGTCTATGGGCAGTGTTGAGTCTATGGACAGTGCTGAGTCTATGGTCAGTGCTGAGTCTATGGGCAGTGTTGAGTCTATTGGCATTGTTGAGTCTATGGTCAGTGTTGAGTCTCTGGGCAGTGTGAGTCTATGGACAATGCTGAGTCTATGGACAGTGCTGAGTCTATGGGCAGTGTTGAGTCTATGGGCAGTGCTGAGTCTATGGACAGTGTTGAGTCTATGGACAGTGTCGTGTCTATGGGCAGTGTTGAGTCTATGGACAGTGTTGAGTCTATGGACAGTGTTGAGTCTATGGGCAGTGCTGAGTCTATGGGCAGTGCTGAGTCTATGGGCAGTGTTGAGTCTATGGGCAGTGCTGAGTCTATGGGCAGTGCTGAGTCTATGAGCAGTGTTGAGTCTATGGGCAGTGCTGAGTCTATGGGTAGTGTTGAGTCTATGGGCAGTGCTGAGTCTATGGGCAGTGCTGAGTCTATAGGTAGTGTTGAGTCTATGGGCAGTGTGAGTCTATGGGCAGTGTTGAGTCTATGAACAGTGCTGAGTCTATGGGTCGTGTTGAGTCTATGGGCAGTGTGAGTCTATGGGCAGTGTTGAGTCTATTGGCATTTTTGAGTCTATGGTCAGTGTTGAGTCTCTGGGCAGTGTGAGTCTATGGACAATGCTGAGTCTATGGACAGTGTTGAGTCTATGGGCAGTGCTGAGTCTATGAGCAGTGTTGAGTCTATGGGCAGTGCTGAGTCTATGGGTAGTGTTGAGTCTGTGGGCAGTGCTGAGTCTATGGGCAGTGCTGAGTCTATGGGTAGTGTTGAGTCTATGGGCAGTGTGAGTCTATGGGCAGTGTTGAGTCTATGAACAGTGCTGAGTCTATGGGTCGTGTTGAGTCTATGGGCAGTGTGAGTCTATGGGCAGTGTTGAGTCTATTGGCATTGTTGAGTCTATGGTCAGTGTTGAGTCTCTGGGCAGTGTGAGTCTATGGACAATGCTGAGTCTATGGACATTGCTGAGTCTATGGGCAGTGTTGAGTCTATTGGCATTGTTGAGTCTATGGTCAGTGTTGAGTCTATGGGCAGTGTTGAGTCTATGGGCAGTGTTGAGTCTATGCACAGTGCTGAGTCTATGGGCAGTGTTGAGTCTATGGGCAGTGTTGAGTCTATGGGCAGTGTTGAGTCTATGGGCAGTGTTGAGTCTATGGGCAGTGCTGCTTAATGTACACAGGAAGTTCATTCCAGTGGAGGAGTGCAAGGAGATCATCTGGTAAATGCATATAAACTTAAATTATTGTGGAAACCTTGTGAACAAGATTCTTTATAGCTCATCGGATTGCTGCCCTCGGGTGAGGTGGTTATGACGCTGGCCTCAAACATCCGGGGATCGCCAGGCCCATTCCGATCGCCCGGAGCGGCAGGTGAGACAATGGTGCAAATTGTCCGAACTTAATCATCTCATGTCGGTATGTAGAGAAGCTTAGTACAAAGAGGCTTTACGCCAATTATAACATTGTATATAAAATGACAGTGGTTGAGATCATAAACAACAGTGTGGTTGTTGTTCTTAAAGTGGTGGTGGTGGTGGTGGGGATATGGCGACAAGTTCGTAGAGCAGGAGGGAGTGATTAAGGGAGGGGTTTGGGTAGTGATTGGGGTAGTGATAGGGGTAGTGATAGGGGTAGTGATAGGGGTATAAGTAGTGATAGGGGTAATGAAATGGGTTGGGGTAGTGATTGGGGTAGTGATAGGAGTATACGTAGTGATATGGATTGGGGGTAGTGATAGGGGTTTGGGTAGTGATAGCGGTGGTGATCGGGGTAGTGGTGGGGGTAGTTATAGTGGTAGTTATAGCGGTAGGGCTCTCCAACACACCAGTGTGCTGTACTAGTGACGAATTGGTCACGTTCTGTTTACGTGACAACCCTTACTCGTTGGCTGTGTCGGGTGGTGGAGGGGTTTAACGACACATTCATATATTTACGCGATCTAACCAAAAAAACCTCTATTATGGATGATATTGTTGTTGTTGTTCAGAGTGGAGGTGATGACATTGGTTCGGAGCGCACTGCGCATTGTAAACCCGCGCGGACTAGAGTTCGATTCCAGACAACGGCCTGCATCAGTGGCGAGTGGAATATATAGACAGGTTCCTGAGTGGTGAAGTATGGTCACGCATCCCCCATGTGACCGACCCATGCCTTTGGGGGGGGGGGGCGACTCATCTAGCAGTGGATAGACACAGGGTGTTAACTGGCGAGATGTTAACGCCCTCGCCTGGTATACAGGAGGTCGTGGGTTCGATCCGTCACCTGCTGTTTATTTGGAGTTTGCGTGTCTCTCTCCCTGTTATCGCGTGGATTTTTCTCCGGGTCCTCCGCGTTTTCCCTCCGCATTTAGAATCAACATCACGCGTTTAGAGTATTTGGCTGCTATGAATTTCCACGCGATGATAAGCCACTTCGTTGAGCTATCATTTGTGGCCAGGTGGCTTCTGAAAAAAGAGCTCTCTATAGCTCAGTCGGCCTTACCTGGTAAAAATTAAAAAAAAAATAGTATAGAATAAACTACGATAGGCGAATGCGATCATTATTGCATTGCCACAGTACGTTTACACAAATATATAGCTACTATTTTATAATTTACGCATATACTCGTATGCGTGTGAATTTAAATAGGCGGTATGAATTGCATAGTTTGCACCAATGTACAATGAATAAGTACCCCGTGTGCTGTTTGAATATCAGCACTTTGGGGAGACAAAGGCGGCCGGGCGTGGTGCTAGCCACCCACCCCCTCGTGTGCCGTGTCGGCCTTAATAGGTGCTCTCTAACAGCATTTGCCCCAACAGTCTGTTAAGGCTACACGGGGGAGCTTTGTCTTTATCTGTATTCATTATGTAATCAAAACACCCGCTGTGTACAGACGAACAGACGTGTGCATATCTATATATTTGTTTTATAGTCCATGCATTAAATTGTAAACTTAAAACATTTGACTCTTTATATAAATTATGTTGATGTAAGTCATATGGCGTTCATGTAATGAATTATTAACATGACACAATATTTAATATTCCACAAATTCAACTATATTTTGTAATTACTAACGAACACCATTATCTGCATTGTGCCTGTTATATTATCTTGCCTAATAATACAATTTGAGAAAAAAAACCACCATAAAGTTAAATAATAATAATGATGACAAAACGTAATTCCCAACCCTGTTTCAATCCACTGCTGGATGAAGCCCGTGCCGGTTGGGAGGCTTGTTTGACCATACTTCACCACGCTGATCAAGTGCCAATTTGTGAATCTGTTCAGATGTAGAGATATCACTCGCCACTGATGCAAGCCGTGGGTAGGAGTCGAACTCGGTTAGCAAGGTTTCATAGCGCATCGCGCTAACCTCCGCTTGATACGTATCGTTTATAGATTAATTCGTGAATTCGTTCATTCACACATGAGTCTAGAGTAGGTGTGTGTGTGTGTTCACGTACTCGATACGTGTAGGTCCAGGACCGCTTCAGATAATCGTCACCGGTCTAGGCCGTGAGCGCGAATCGAACTCGGGATCTCCTAGGTTCATAGCGTGGTGTAGCAGCACTAACCACTGCGCCACCGCTCCCCACGAGTGTAAACGCGCACGTACAAACACACGTACACACACACAGACACGTACACACACACACGTACGCACACACACGTACACACACGTACAAACACGTACACACACACGTACACACTTACACACGTACACACACACGTACACACAAACACGTACAAACACGTACACACACACACGTACAAACACGTACACACACGTACACACACACGTACAAACACGTACACACACGTACACGTACGCACACGTAGACACACGTACACACTTGTATAGAAACGCACATTTCAGTCTTGGCACTCGTGCGTTTTGCACAGTCTACGCTTGTACACGTGGACATTGTACGCAATGAGATGGATGCTATAGTACTGTGCAGTGTACGGGTTTGTTTGGATACGATGCGCTCTCACGAAGAGCCATTGCCCGAAACGTCGCCTGTTTTTTACTTTTAAGGCCACAGTATTAATGACGAATGCATTGTATTGCGTTTTACAAAATACATGTATGCAGAAATTATCATTCGAACCAACTTAGTTATGAACACATACAGACAATGATCCTCTGTGTAGCCTGAACAGACTGTTGGGGCAAGTGCTGTTAGCGAGCAGCACCTATGAAGGCTGGGGGTGGACAACACCACGCCCGGCCGCCTTTGTCTCCCCAGTGGCGATGTTTACAACTCCGCGCCGGGCACTCATTTGCGACTGAGTCGACCTAGGGGAGGTCTAGCACCGATGCAGTTAATCGTCACTTGTGTTAGTTGGTGGCCGCGTGCGTGAAAATGCACAGAAATATATAACGTGTGTACGGGCATATACCACCCTATATAAAGAACTAGACAGTCAGAGCAATGCTGTTAACGAGCACCTATTAAGACCGGATCGGCGCATCGAGCCACAGCACAACGCCGTCTGTAGTCTGATTGTGAACCACGCCCGGCCGCCTTTGTCTTCCCGGCGCCGATACTCACACCCCCACAGCGCCAGGTACTCGTTTAAGTGCGAATCGACCTGTAGCAGGCCCGGGATCAGTTCCGATATAACTCTTAGCTCCGGTCAGCAATTTAACTCAGCTGTGGTCGGTAGGTGGGTAGGCAGTGCGCCAACTACTGCGCCACCGCTCCCCGCGTATCACCACGAGTTTCATTCCCTGCGAGTATCACTTACGCAAAGCGCACACACACACACGTTCAGACACAGAGTAAAGCTTTTATAATGACAAATATGTAACGTAGTTTACACGGCTAGCTACTCATGCGTATACACATAAGTACACACGCGTGCATAGCCACGAAGTGTATTTATAATATCCCTCATTCATACATATATATACATAAATAAATACAGAGATACCCCGTATATCCTTCATATACTTTCTGGGAAAGTAGTGTTTGCGAGCACCTATGAATGCCGGCGCGGGACACGAGGGGGTTGGGTGGCCAGCACCACGCCCGGTCGCCTTTGTCTCCCCAGTAATCATTTGAGGCTGAGTCGACCTAGAGGAGGCCCAGGACGGGTTCAAATAATCGTCACTGGTGGTGTTGGTGGCCGTGAGCGGGAATCGAACTCGGGTCGCCGGGTTCGTAGCGCAGCGCGCTAACCACTGCGCCACCGCTCCCCCATATATACAGACACACACATAACTACACGATTATATATATACACAAACACGCAGACATGTAATCAAACACACAACCACCACTCGCGCGGCTACACACACACACACACAACCACACACTCACAGACACAACTACACACAATTTGCATGTACACAGATGCGCACGTGTGCGTGCATGTGTGTGTCGAACTTCTGTCGCACCGTACGTGGCCGACCAGCTGCAATACTTAGAATGTCACACGTACATATGCACGCACACTGAACCATCCCCGTTACACACACACACATCCATATAACCACAACCTCACACACCACCAAATGACAACCACACACATCTATGCAACCTAAGACTACAGCGACAATCACACGCTCGTGCTCACAACCTTACAACCTACACATAGGACGGTAAGCAACCACACAATCGCGCGCACACACAACCACACACACAGATATAGTGGTGCACACGATGCGAGGTGCACACAGACACAACCACACACACACACAGATATAGTGGTGCACACGATGCGAGGTGCACACAGACACATAACTACACACACACAGATATAGTGGTGCACACGATGCGAGGTGCACACAGACACATAACTACACACACACATATATAGTCATGTACAGGATGCGAGATGCACACAGACACACAACCACACACACACACAGATATAGTGGTGCACACGATGCGAGGTGCACACAGACACATAACTACACACACACAGATATAGTGGTGCACACGATGCGAGGTGCACACAGACACATAACTACACACACACAGATATAGTGGTGCACACGATGCGAGGTGCACACAGACACATAACTACACACACACACATATATAGTCATGTACAGGATGCGAGATGCACACAGACACACAACCACACACACACAGATATAGTAATGTACACTCTGCGAGATACACAGACACAACCACACACACACATATATAGTAATGTACACGATGCGAGATGCACACAGACACACAACCACACACACACAGATATAGTCATGTACACGATGCGAGATGCACACAGACACACAACCACACACACACAGATATAGTGGTGCACACGATGCGAGGTGCACACAGACACATAACTACACACACACATATATAGTCATGTACAGGATGCGAGATGCACACAGACACACAACCACACACACACACAGATATAGTCATGTACACGATGCGAGGTGCACACAGACACACAACTACACACACATATATAGTAATGTACAGGATGCGAGATGCACACAGACACACAACCACACACACACAGATATAGTCATGTACACTCTGCGAGATACACACAGACACACAACTACACACACACAGATATAGTCATGTACAGGATGCGAGATGCACACAGACACACAACCACACACACACAGATATAGTCATGTACACGATGCGAGGTGCACACAGACACACAACTACACACACATATATAGTAATGTACAGGATGCGAGATGCACACAGACACACAACCACACACACAGATATAGTCATGTACACTCTGCGAGATACACACAGACACACAACCACACACACACAGATATAGTCATGTACACGATGCGAGATGCACACAGACACACAACCACACACACACAGATATAGTCATGTACACGATGCGAGATACACACAGACACACAACTACACACACACATATATAGTCATGTACAGGATGCGAGATGCACACAGACACACAACCACACACACACAGATATAGTCATGTACACGATGCGAGATTCACACAGACACACAACTACACCCAGATATAGTCATGTACACGATGCGAGATGCACACAGACACACAACTACACACACACAGATATAGTTATGCAAACTATGCGAGATGCACACAGACAACCATATGCATAAGCACACACACAACTACACACACACACAAAATGACAATACACGCATTAGAGCTATACACAACCATACATACAAAATGGCACACGGTTGGCTACGTACGGTGCGAAAGAAGTTCAACATACATACAGAGCCACACATTCACAGACCCATGAACACGAAATCAAATACAGTGATACATAACCACATACAGATCATAACCACTCACATAAGTGATAACACTCAACCGCACTCAACATTACTACATTGGCACACACCGTCACATTCAACTGCATACAAAGACCCCCATATAGCCTTTACAGCCTGTAGGGGCAAGTGCTGTTAGCAAGGGCCTATGAAGGCCGGCACAGCACCCGAGCGGGTGATGTTTAGACACCAGGTACTCATTTTAGGCTGAGTCGACCTAGGAGAGGCCCAGGACCGGTTCAAATAATCGTCACTCGCGCTGGCCCTGAGCGGGAATCGAACCCGGGTCGCCAGGTTCGTAGCGCAGCGCGCTAACCGCTACACTACCGCTCCCACTGCATACACACACAACCACACACAACCACACACAACCACACACAACCACACACAACCACACACAACCACACACAACCACACACAACCACACACAACCACATATTATGATAATTCAGACACACAACACTGAACCACACACAATCGTGGATGCAAATCCACACTCAACCACACAAAGACAAAGATCCCCCGTATAGCCTTAACAGACTGTAGGGGCAAGTGCTGTTAGCGAGCACCAATGAAGGCCGTCACAAGACACACGAGGGGGTTGGGGTGGCCAGCACCACGCTCGGCCGCCTTTGTCTCTCCAGTAGCGATGTTTACACACCTGCACCAGGTTCTCATTTGAGACTGAGTCGACCTAGGGGAGACCTGGGACCTGCTCAGATAATCGTCACTGGAATTGGCCGTGAGCGGGAATCGAACTCGCCTCGCTGAGTTCATAGCGCAGCGCGTTAACCACTACACTACCGCAACTACAAATACGAACATCCACACAACAATCACATATACACAGAACCACAACAACAACAACACACAGATATAAATACTGTACCAAAGACAAAGATCCACCCACCCCCCGTATAGCCTGAATAGACTGTTGGAGTAAGTGCTGCTAGCGAGTAGCACCGATGCAACGACTTGCACATAATCACACACACACACAAAGACAACCACACACACACACACAACCACAAAGACAACCACACACACACATAACCAGAGAGACACAGCCACACAAACACAAAACCACGACAACAACAACAAGACACTCGGAACCACACACACAACCATACACAACCACACACACACAGAGCCACAAAGACAACCACACACACACATAACCAGAGAGACACAGCCACACAAACACAGAACCACGACAACAACAACACACTCGGAACCACACACACAACCATACACAACCACACACACAGAGCCACAAAGACAACCACACACACACACATAACCAGAGAGACACAGCCACACAAACACAGAACCACGACAACAACAACACACTCGGAACCACACACACAACCATACACAACCACACACACACAGAGCCACAAAGACAACCACACAGGCGTAAATACACACATATCCACACACACATACAAGCAAGACATGCACAACCAAAACAAACGACACGCACAATCGCACAGCTACACACACACAGCCAGACACACACACGCACACACCCACGCACACGCAGAGCCACACACACACGCACACAGCCTACGCACACAGCCACACACACGCGCACACACGCACACAGCCACACGCACGCGCACACACGCACACAGCCACACGCACGGAGCCACACACAGACGCACACAGCTAGACACAGACGCACACAGCTAGACACACGCACACACACAGCTAGACACACCCACACACAGACACACACAGCCACACACACAGCTACACACACACACAGGAACACACACAGCCACACACACGCACACAGCTAGACACACCCACACACAGGCACACACACAGCCACAGACACGCACACAGCTAGACACACCTACACACAGGCACACACACAGCCACACACACGCACACAGCTAGACACACCCACACATAGGCACACACACAGCCAGACACACGCACACAGCTAGACACACCCACACACAGGCACACACACAGCCAGACACACGCAGAGCCACACACACACACGCACACACACACGCACACACACAAAGCCACACACACGCACACAGGCACACACAGACACACACACACACACACAGACACACACACCCGCACACACGCACAGACACACACACAAACGCACACATGCACACGCACACACCTACACACACACCCACACACGCACACACCCAGACACGCACACACCCACACACACACACCCACACAGCCACACGCACACACAACCACACAGCCACACGTACACACACAGACACACAGACACACGCACACACACCTACACAGCCACACACACACACAGCCACACACACACTCACACACAGCCACACACACACACTCACACACAAACACACACCCACACACACAGAGACACACACACCTACACACACAGAGACACACACAGACACACACACCCACACACACAGACACACACATACAGACACACACACATACTGACACCCACACACACACTGACACACACACACACATACACAGACACACACACACTGACACACACACAGACACACACACAGACACACACCCACACACACAGACACACACACACTGACACCCACACCCACACACACACACCCACACACACAGACACACACACACTGACACACACACACTGACACACACACACACACACTGACACACACACACTGACACACACACACAGACACACACACACTGACACACACACACTGACACACACCCACACACAGCCACACACACACACTGACACACACACTGACACCCACACACACACACCCACACACAGCCACACACACACACTGACACACACACCCACACACACACCCACACACACATACATAGACACACACACACACAGACACCCACACCCACACAGACACACCACACCCACACAGACACACACACACACTGACACACACATACCGACACACACCCACACACAATGACACACACAGACACACACCCACACACACACAGACACACACACTGACACACACACAGACACACACACAGACACACACACTGACACACACACTGACACACACACACTGACACACACACACAGACACACACACACTGACACACACTGACACACACACACACACACTGACACACACACACACAGACACACACACAGACACACACACCCACACACAGACACACACACACACACTGACACACACACACACACTGACACACACACACACACTGACACACACACACTGACACACACACACACACACTGACACACACACACTGACACACACTGACACACACACACACACACTGACACACACACACACAGACACACACACAGACACACACACCCACACACAGACACACACACACACACAGACACACACACACACACTGACACACACACACACACTGACACACACACACTGACACACACACACACACACTGACACACACACACTGACACACACAGACACACACACACAGAAACACACTGAAACACACACACACACACTGACACACACACACACAGACACACACACCCACACACAGACACACACACACTGACACACACACACACTGACACACACACACACACTGACACACACACTGACACACACACAGACACACACTGACACACACACACACAGACACACACACACTGACACACACACACAGACACACCCACACACAGACACACACACACACTGACACACACACACTGACACACACACACACTGACACACACACACTGACACACACACACACACACTGACACACACACACACTGACACACACACACACTGACACACACACACCCGCACACACACACACCCACACACCCACACGCACACACAGACACCCACACACACACACACACTGACACACACACACTGACACACACACACAGACACACACACACTGACACACACAGGCGCAACTCGCACGCGCGCACTCACGGACGGGTCCCGCTGTCCCCGCTGCGTCCGCGGCGTCTCGCGGGTGCCGAGCGGGACTCGCGTCCCCCCCGCTCCCCGCTCCTCCTCCTCCACCACCACCGCCACCACCACCACCACCACTCCTGTGCCGCGGCGAACTTTCCCCTTCTCCCTTCCTCTCTCCTCCCTCTCTCTCGGCTGCCCCCTTATGATGATGATGCTGCTGCTGCTGATGATGACCACCGCCACCCACCTCCCCGTGCTCCCCACAATGATTCAAATCGTGCAAATGCATTTGCATCGCTCCAGCGCCACCACCACCACCGCCGCCAGCAGCAGCAGCAGCAGCGATGCCCTCCATCACCCCGTCGTACGACGCCGCTTCGAAGAACTGATCGAAGCCCTGCGGCAGGACCCCGTTGCGTCCCACCGCGCTGAAGAATCCCGTTCCGCGCGAAGCCGCCGCCGCAGCCGCAGCAGCCGCGGCCGCCGCGTGAGCAGCGGCAGCGGCTTGTGCGTAAGCGGCGTGTGCCGATGTGGGCGATGAGAAGTAGTGTCTGTACAGCTGGTCCCCGGGACCACCACCACCGCCACCACCACCGCCACCACCGCCACCACCACCACCCGTGGCACACGCAGCAGCAGCAGCAGCGGCAGCGGCTGCGGTGGTGTTGGTGGTGGTGGTGCCACCCTTCAACATCGCCAGTTCCGCGTGTGCGGCGAATTCTGCGCGCTGCTGCGGGTGCAGATGATCCCCCGAGGGGCCGTGGCCGGGGAACGCGTGCGCTGACACTTCGTCGTTGGCTGCTGCGATGCTGTTGCTGCTGCTGATGCTGCTGTTGTTGTTGCTGCTGTTGTTGCTTCTGCTGTCAGCACCGCCAATACCGCCACCACCATCAGCAGCAGCAGCACCGTTAGCCACAGCTGATATTGCCAAACCACCGTCACCGTCACCATCACCACAACCTCCTGCAGCAGCAGCAGCAACAGCAGCACCGCCAGCTGTGCCAGCGCTCCGTCCAATGTACTTGTGGTGGTGGTGGTGGTTGTCTTGGACTGCTGTGCCTCCTCCGTACGCTGCCCGGTACGGGGAGAAGTGATCTGGCCGGTGGGGATGGTGGTGGTGGTGTGGATGGTGGTGGTGGTGGTGGGGATGGTGGTGGTGTCCACTCTGCATGTAGTACGCGGGACAACTGGGCAGGTAGACACTGGAGGCGTTTGCACTTCGCTCATCGAACTCTGCAGCAGCAGCAGCTGCAGCAGCAGCCGCAGCCGCCGCCATTCCGTCTTGCATCAAGTGAGGGGATAGGCGGACCCCAGCGCCCGGATAAACGAGGTTGAGCGACCCCAGCATCGATCGGCTGAGTTCCCACCCACCACCCACCACCACCACCACCCACCACCACCCACCCACCACCACCACCACCCACCACCACCCACCCACCACCACACACACAGCGTCAAATGATTGTCTCTCTCCCTCTCCTCTCTCTCTCGCTTCGCTCTGTCTCCTTCTCTCTCTCTCTCGCTCGATCTCTCGCTCGTTCTCTCGCTCGTTCCCTCTCTCTCTCCGCGCCCGATCCGTGTCGTGTCGACTCGGAGCGAGGTGGCCGGCGATGCCGAGATCGTAGCCGTGTCGCCCCCCTCTCTCCACGCGCGCTTCTTCTTGTTGCTCCGAGGCGCTCGAGTGAGCGATCACTTTTCCCTGCACTTTTCTTCAGCTCTCTCTCTCTCTCGACGTCTCCTCCTCCTTCTTCTGACGTCTCCCCCCCCCCCCCTGTTTCTACCTCCCCCCCCTGCCCCCCCCCTCTCTCCTCCACCATCACCCTCCCCTCCCCCCTGCCCCCCCCCCCTTTGCCTATCTCTCCCAAACCGACCACTACCAGCCACGCAATGTGTAACTCACTACTCACTCAAGCGGGCGGCCCACCCTCCACACACGTAATCGACAACCACCCCAACCACCATTGTCAACACCACCAGCAACAACCACCATCACCACGTACGTCCTCTCTATACCCCCACCACCACCACCAACAACCACCACCACTACATCCTTGCGTCACGTGACACGAACACGTCCTCTTGCCATGTATCAATTATGATACGGAGAGAGAGAGAGAGTCGATGGTGGTGCTGTGTGTGCTGTCGTGTACTCACGCTCTCCCCTCCATCTCTCATCTCTCCTCCTCTCTCTCTCTGTCTGTCTCCCTCCCTCAACACCCAATCCACCAAATGGCCCCCCACGCCTCCCCCCAACTCTACCCCTTCCTCATCGGAACAAACCACGTCTCACTCTGTCTTCTAACAAATAATTGAACACGTGCGAATCGCGTTGATGCGGGTTTCTTGCTGCTGTCGATGGCGATGGTGACATAGCCGGATAATATTGTGTAGTTGTTGTTGCTGTTGTGATTTGTTTTGGCTCTGTGCACATTATGTATGTGTGTCACTTTCCTTTGACAATGCACTGCTGGATGAAGGCCTACTCTCCCACCTTCCCAACGCAATGGTGGGGAGGGTGGGGGGGTTTATCATGCTTCACCGCTTGATTACTCATATATATGTGTGTGTGTATACGTGCGTGTGTGTCTGTATACGTACATTATATGTAGAGTATATACACAATGTACATTTTGAATGTATTTGCAAATTTGACTGGAATATGCAGGTCGTGCAAAAGTACTCTATAGATTGCATAACAAAACAGTTGTTTGCAAACGCTCACCTATGTATTCTTTAATAACTATAAAATATTGGCTTATAGTAGACCAGTCGTCCGCGAAACGTCGTCATAATGTTCAAGTCATTTATTATTTTACGTTAAATGTATCCAGTTATGCAATGTCATTTGAGTTGGCTGAATCATATACACTTTCACGCAGAGATAAAGATCCCCCGTATAGCCTGGACAGACTGTAGCGGCAAGTGATGTTAGCGAGCACCTATGAAGGCCAGAACAATACACGAGGGGGTGGGTGGTCAGCACCACGCCCGACCGCCTTTGTCTCCCCAGTGGCGATGTTTGCACACCGCGCCAGGTACTCATTTGAGGCTGAGTCGACCTAGGGGAGGGTCCAGGACCGGTTCAGATAATCGTCCCCGGTGTTGACCGTGAGCGGGAATCGAACCCGGTGTCTGCCAGGTTCGTAGGGCAGCGCGCTGACCGCTCCCCCACACTTGACCACAATCACACGCGACACGACGCGCGGGGTAGATGGGGGGGGGGGGCAGCTGAGGGGGTGGAGCAGTAATTAATTAACGAAATAAGAAGCGAATAATTCGTCACGACCACCGTGGCCCTGAAAGAAAAATAACAAGCGGAGAATAAGTAGGTCGACGTTGCGGGCAGTGACCTTCTTCAAAAACTCCTCTCCGCGTGCTATTTAAAGAAAATGTTGTAATGTACGCGTCGAGTTTTTTTAACTGTTAATTATTATTTATTGTTAATTATTATTAATTGTCAGTTGAACACGTAGGCTTTCGCGACCAATATTATTCATAATCAACGTTTTTTGGTTTAGATCGCGTTATTTATAAATGTGTCGTAACCCTCCACCACCCGACACGGCCAATCAGCAAAAAAGTGTCACGTTGACAAAAGACAAATAGTTCACTGCTTTAGCCCACCGGTGTGTTGAAGCGTGAAACCACAACATTTACAATTTGAGTAGTACGACGTTTCGCTGGTAATTGCATCCAGCATCATCGGGCAATTCGCCACTGGTGGAGGGTTACGACACATTTATAAATAACGCCATATAAACCCAAAAACGTTGATTATGAATATGAATAACTGTGCTCGTGCACCACTGCCAACGCTGTAGCAGGATCAGCAAGCACCGAATACGATACAAACATTAAAATTTGGACGATTGTTTATTTCATTTATTTACTTCCATCACAACAACTTAAAATCCGAAATCCCAAAAAGCACTTACCACGCACTCGATTTCACTCGCAGAACCCGAGACGGAATCCTTCATGGTGGAATTTTTTTGTAGCCACCCCTGAAACAAAACAAAAAAACCCGTGGCAACATTCAGGCCAAGATATTTTTTTTTACTTTGAAAAGGGAGCCCCCTTTAAACCCCCCCCCCCTTCTTTTACTAGGCTTTAATAGAGCGTTCGTGTTGTTACCATATAAAGCGTTACAAGTTAAAACAGCTAGTAATAATTTTATACACAAATAAAAAATATATATAAAATCACCATTGAATATAGAGCGAGCGAACGTACACGTGTAGCTTCCTCGCAGCAATCCAAGGAAACCCCGATGCAACATGTTGAGTTTGTAATGTGGGTGTGTGCCTTCTCTAGGTCGACTCAGCCTTGAGTGAGTACCTGGTGCAGTGTGTAAAGAATTAGCACCGGGGGGAAACATCGGCGGCTGGCCGGGCGTGGTGTTTGTCCACTCACCCCTTTCGTGTGCCGTGCCGGCCTTTATAGGTGCTCGCTAACAGCACTTGCCCCCAACAGTCTGTCGCAGGCTACACGGGGGATCTTTGTCTTTGTATGGGGAGTGGTGGCGTGGTGGTGAGCGACGCGCTGAGCTATGCAACGCGGGCGACCCGAGTTCGATCCCCGCTCATGGCCAACTATCATCCGTGACGAATATCTGATTCGGTTCTGGGCCTCCGGCTAGGTCGACTCAGCCCTAAATGGGGACGTTGTGCCGGTGTATTTAAATATCACCACTGGGGGGAGACAAAGGCGACCGAGCGTATTGTTGTCCATGCGACTCCTTCACGCGTTTGCACTTATAGGTAAACACATACCAAAGGCAAAGATCCCTCGTATAGACTATACGGACTGTTGGGGCAAGTGCCGACAGCGAGCCCCTATGAAGGCCGGCACGGCACACGAGGGGGTGGGTGGCCAGCACACACACGTGCTTAACACATGCAGATACTCATCGGTACAGTGTACATGTAGGCAACACGTTCTCACACACTTGCATAACACGTTTCGATACTCATAGATATACACATCGGTGCACACTCACACTGGCATGCATACACAGACGCATACATGTACAATATTCCGCACAGACGGAGATACACACACACACACGCGCAACTTAACACACTCCAAGATGCCTCTATAGACACACGTGGGACTTGTTGTATGGCCTTAATAGGTAGTTTGACCGCAATAGATGTTCACTCACAGCACTTGCCCCAACAGTCCGTTCAAGGCTATACGGGGGTTATTTGTCTTTGTGAGTGCGTGGCGGTTTGATTCGATGATTGTCGATCTTTGTGTTTTAGTACTTTGTGAGTACGCAGTTGTGTCTATATACGTGCGTGTATTTGCCTTTCCATGTGTATGTTCACGTCTATATTCAGCTCGTACGTAATTGCGTGCGTGTGTATCTTTGTGAGTGTGTGTATCTTTGTGAGTGTGTGTGTCTTTGTGAGTGTGTGTGTCTTTGTGAGTGTGTGTGTCTTTGTGAGTGTGTGTGTGTCTTTGTGGGTGTGTGTGTGTCTTTGTGGGTGTGTGTGTATCTTTGTGTGTGTGTGTCTTTGTGAGTGTGTGTGTGTCTTTCTGAGTGTGTGTGTGTTTTTGTGGGTGTGTGTCTTTGTGAGTATGTGTCTTTGTGAGTGTGTGTGTGTCTTTGTGAGTGTGTGTGTCTTTGTGAGTGTGTGTGTCTTTGTGAGTGTGTGTGTCTTTGTGGGTGTGTGTGTGTCTTTGTGAGTGTGTGTATCTTTGTGAGTGTGTGTGTATCTTTGTTTGTGTGTGTGTCTTTGTGAGTGTGTGTGTCTTTGTGAGTGTGTGTGTCTTTGTGGGTGTGTGTGTGTCTTTGTGAGTGTGTGTATCTTTGTGAGTGTGTGTGTATCTTTGTGAGTGTGTGTGTCTTTGTGAGTGTGTGTGTGTGAGTGTGTGTGTGTGTCTTTGTGGGTGTGTGTGTCTTTGTGGGTGTGTGTGTATCTTTGTGGGTGTGTGTTTGTCTTTGTGAGTGTGTGTGTGTCTTTCTGAGTGTGTGTGTGTTTTTGTGGGTGTGTGTCTTTGTGAGTGTGTGTCTTTGTGAGTGTGTGTCTTTGTGAGTGTGTGTGTCTTTGTGAGTGTGTGTGTCTTTGTCGGTGTGTGTTTTTCTTTGTGGGTGTGTGTGTGTCTTTGTGAGTGTGTGTGTGTCTTTGTGGGTGTGTGTGTGTTTTTGTGGGTGTGTGTCTTTGTGAGTGTGTGTCTTTGTGAGTGTGTGTGTGTCTTTCTGAGTGTGTCTGTGTTTTTGTGGGTGTGTGTCTTTGTGAGTGTGTGTCTTTGTGAGTGTGTGTGTCTTTGTGAGTGTGTGTGTCTTTGTGAGTGTGTGTGTCTTTGTGGGTGTGTGTGTGTCTTTGTGAGTGTGTGTGTGTCTTTGTGGGTGTGTGTGTGTTTTTGTGTGTGTGTGTTTTTGTGGGTGTGTGTCTTTGTGAGTGTGTGTCTTTGTGAGTGTGTGTGTGTCTTTCTGAGTGTGTCTGTGTTTTTGTGGGTGTGTGTCTTTGTGAGTGTGTGTCTTTGTGAGTGTGTGTGTCTTTGTGAGTGTGTGTGTCTTTGTGAGTGTGTGTGTCTTTGTGGGTGTGTGTGTGTCTTTGTGAGTGTGTGTGTGCGTGTACAGCGGTAGTGTAGCGGCTAGCGCGCTGCGCTACGAACCTGGCTATCAGGGTTCGATTCCCGCTCACGGCCAACACCAGTGACGATTATCTGAAGCGGCCCTGGGCCTCCCCTAGGTCGACTCAGCCTCAAATGAGTACCTGTTGCGATGCGTGAACATCGCCACTAGGGGAGACAAAAGCGGCCGGGTGTATCGTTGGCCACCCACCCCCTCGTGTGCGGTGCCGGCCTTCATAGGTGCTCGCTAACAACACTTGCCCCGATAGTCTGTTAAGGCTATACGGGGGATCTTTATCTTTGTCTGGTTGTGCGTGTGTGTGTCACCCACCCCTCGTATGCCCTGCCGGCCTTCATCGGTGCTCTCTCACAGCACTTGCCCCTACAGTCTGTTTACAGGTTATACGGGGGATCTTTGTCTTTGTAGGCGTACGTATATTTGCGTGTAAAGAGTATGCACGCGCGTGTGTGTGTAGTGTTTGGGGGAGGTAGGTACGTGTGTAGTGTTTGGGGGAGGTACGTGTGTGTGCATGTACATTCGCAAGTATCATTGTGTGTGCATGTACATTGTATGTGAATGCGTGAGTGTGTGTATGCGTGGGGAGCGGTGGTGTAACGGCTAGCGCACTGCGCGGCGCTACGAACCCGGCCACCCGAGTTCGATTCCTGCTCACGGCCACGAACACCAGTGACGATTATCTGAACCGGTCCTGGTCCTCCCCTAGGTTGGCTCAGCCTGGTGCGTGTGTCAAAATATCGCCACTGTGGAAACAAAGGCTGGTCACCCACCCCACCGTGCCGGCCTTCATAGCTAACATCACTTGCCCCAACAGTCTTTGTATTGTGTATGCAGTTGTACGTGTGCATCTATATATAACGAACTGTTGGAGCAAGTGCTGTGAGCGAACACCTATGACAAAGGCCAGCACGGCACACGAGGCAGTGGGCGCCCAGTAACCTCCAGTCTGTTAAGGCTATACGGGGGTTCTTTGTCTGTGTGTTGTATATATATGTGTGTGCGCGGGTGCGTGTGGTGATTACGCGTGTGTCACTTCTCACAACAGTGCGATTGTATTCCCAAGCGGAAAGCACGTGCACACATCTATAAACTCCGCGCATAATCACACGCACGTGCATTATGTATTAAGGCTCAACATTTACAGCGGGTGTATTACTGGCGCAGTGGTTAGCGTTGTAAACCCCGGCATCTTTTTTTTTTAAAGTGAGATTCCCGGCCCACGGTGCAATGACCGACGTGGTGAAGTATGGTCAAATCACTTCTTATGAACCCACAACAGCGTCGCGAGACGTCTCTCTAGCAGCGGAGGGTATCATAATAATGATACATTTTAATTACAAAACACTTATAATTTATTGGGCTCACGTTACACCGCACAATGGATCTGCGCAATATTCTACTGCCACTACGTACGTGATTGATTATCAAGAGTGCGGCTACAATGTATCAATTAGCTGTGACTTCGACACACGATGGCTAAATTAATTGCTGCATTCCCATGCCCGACGACGTGCCGAGAAGTCTTTAACGTCCGAGTGCGCTTCGGTAAAGTGTAGTCGAGTGCGACATGGCACTTGGGAGCGGTGGTGCAGTGGTTGACACACTTCTACTCCACGACTAACATCAGTGCCGAGTGACAATCAGAACCTATCACCCCCCCCGTGCCGCCTCTCTCCCCCATCTACACCAACCCCGCATTGATCATCGTGGTGAAGTATGGTCAAACAATTCCCAGAACCGTAGACACGGCTGTGTGGGGGGCCGCCCTTGATCCAAGCGGTGAGCTGAAAAAGGGCTGTAAATTCTAGATATGAAGCTTTCGTGACTGCAAGGATTCATACTCTTAGGTTTTTTCGGTAAAGTCACGTAAGTAAAAAAATAAAATTAAAATTAATAAAAATAAAATACAAATCACGACGTTTCGGAGGCAACACAAGCTTCCGTCTTCGGGTGGAACCGTCACAGCACGATTGCTGTATCAAGTAAAGAGTGAAACAGCAATACAATGATTGTTGTATCAAGTAAAGAGTGATACAGCAATCGTGCTGTGACGGTTCCACCTGAAGACGGAAGCTTGTGTTGCCTCCGAAACGTCGTGATTTTTATTTTACTGTTATTAATTTTAATTTTTTACCTACGTGACTTTACCGAAAAAAGCTAAAAGTAAGGGCTGTAAATCCACTGCTGCTGCTTCTCCTTGTCGTACGGCTGCTGATGTAGTTGCAGCAGAGCAATAACTTGAACAACGTCAAATTCAGGTGCATGATCAAGCCAGACAACCGCGTCAGCGTGAGCAGCGGAGTTTGTTTATGGCAAGCGACGTCTACCTTCGTGTTTGTTGATCGGGGGGGCATTTTCACCGTCGCTCCACGTTGTTCTGGATGACCCAACAGTCGGACACCGCTGCTGCTGGAGGGTTTTACTATTTTACACGCTTTTAATTTAACTCACTCCGTTTGTTATCGTATCCTCAAAAAGTATTGTAACTCAATTTTGACCCACTTCCCAATGTGCTCTCGACTGCAAACTTGGTATATGTATGTCATACTGATGACAAGACTATATTCTATCATACAAAAATCCAGAATATATTTTTAACATTTTACACGCTTTTATTTAACTCGCTCTCTCTGTTGTCGTATCCTCAAATCTTGCAACTCAATTTCAACCGTCTTCCCAATGTCGTATCGACTGCAAACTTGGTATAGGTATGTCATACTGATGACAATACTATATTCTATCATTAAAAAATAAATACATATATTTTTAAACAATATTTCTTACGGGTCTAATTGTCCACGCTCAACTCACGTTGGCGGTAAATCACCACGGTTCCTTACATTATGGCAAACTGCAGGGCCACTTCCTTGGAGTCGTGGAGTTCTGCCATTACTCGTACGGTACATTTCATTAAAGCGTGTTTTTTTTTAAAGTATTTTGAAATATTTTATTCCACTCTGTGTGCATCATCATCATGTATTGGCGATTGCAGCCACGGTTTTGTGCAGCGGATGCGATTTAGTAGGTGGATCACGAGCTTTCGTGGAAGCTAAAACCCCGGGGATCTTTGCCTGCTGCAGTCTGGGGTCTTTCACAACAAGGTGGTGAGCTGTTCGTCTGTGAGTTCATTGTGAACTCCATTATTCTTCGGCGATGCTCGATCCACTGATGGACGTTGGCCTCGTTCAAGGCCGTCGCAATCTCTCAATGCGGCAATGCACCTGGGGTGCAATGAAACGTGAGCAGAAATCCAAATATGTCTCTCCACGTGTGAATAAATAATACTAATAATAATAGTTCAATTTGTAACGCGTGCAAATTTGCAGACGTAGTGGCCGCAACTCAGAGGCATACAGCAAACGTGCCGGATTGCATCCGCTCCATCTCCTCACTGGATGAGCTCGCGGACAATTGATTAAGTCTTCTTGGTTCTTTCGGTAAAGTCACGTAGAAGGGAAATAATAAATTAATAAAAATAAAACATTATAATGTTTTAATAAAATAATAAAAATAAAACGTAACAATGTTTTTTTTAATTATTTTATTATTTCCCTTCTACGTGACTTTACCGAAAGAACCAAGAAGATGAATCCCTGCAGTCACGAAAGCTTTAAATCGAAAATTAATCAAGTGTTATTTCGGGTGGCTCAAAAGTGAGGACTCCACAAAGGTTAATATATTTATTTAAAAATACACATATATATAAAACAGCGGGCGATTTCATTTATTTTGAACACGTGTTCAAAACTCACTTCCACTAGCGTAGCACAATGCGTGACTTCTCTTTTGAAGTGAATCGGGGAGCGTTTTGTTGCTAAAAATGACAACGTGTCATCTGTTGTTGAACATTCATCGATTACGTTTTGCTGTTAAAGATGACAACGTGCAATCTGTTGGACATTCATCGATTACGTTTAGTTGTTAAAGATGACAATGTGAAATCTGTTGGACATTCATCGATTACGTTTTGATGTTAAAGATGACAATGTGAAATTTGTTGAACATTCATCGATTACGTTTAGTTGTTAGAGATGACAACGTGAAATCTGTTGGACATTCATCGATTACGTTTAGTTGTTATAGATGACAATGTGAAATTTGTTGAACATTCATCGATTACGTTTAGTTGTTAAAGATGACAACGTGAAATCTGTTGGACATTCATCGATTACGTTTAGTTGTTAAAGATGACAACGTGAAATTTGTTGAACATTCATCGATTACGTTTAGTTGTTAAAGATGACAACGTGAAATCTGTTGGACATTCATCGATTACGTTTAGTTGTTAAAGATGAGAATGTGCCTTCTGTTGAACATTTATCGATTACGTTTAGTTGCTAAAGATGACAACGTGCCATCTGTTGAACATTCATCGATTACGTTTTGTTGTCTCAATTCATTCGCGGAGATCTTCTTTGTCCGAGTTTTGATAAACAACGGGGGTTGAGTTGACACCCACACAAAGAAGTAAAACACGTCTTAACAACGATACCAGATTCAAACAAAAACATTAACTCAAAGAATAAACAATACCAATTGTTTAAACAAATGAAATAACCCTATGTTATTTCAAATTATTTTGTACATGCGTACTACGCCCCGTGTTACGTGAGATGACAACCCGCACTCACCAGGGCGGTGAAGTATGGTCAAACACCCCCCCCCCCCACTCTACCTCACCCAACAACCACGGCGTGGGATGCATCATCCAGCTGCGGAAATGCAACAGACGGGGATTACTATCGTGAAGGCTGCAGCAGGACTGTGCACGCGCATTGAGTTGGTGCGGACCGACAAGGGATCTGACATTGATCCATTGCCCTGTGCGCGTGCTAAGCGGTGTTCGCGGAGTTCGATTCCCGCTCACAGCCACCACGGACACACACGCGTGCAACCCCCACACTCCGCACCGCACCGCCGATTAGCGCGGCTGCCTACGTACGGTGCCATAGAAGGTCAACGTGTGCGCAGGCATGCACACATCTGAGCCGGTGCCGATCGTCGGCCACCCCTAGGTCGACGCAGCCTCAAACTAGGGAGACAAAGGCGGCCGGGTTTGGTGCCGGCCACCCACCCTTGTTGCGTGCTGTGTCGGCCTTCATAGGTGCTCTCAAAAAGCACTTGCCCCAGCAGTGGTAGGGGCTATACGGGCGATCTTTGTACTTGAAATGTGTGCAAACATTAGCACTGGGTGAGACAAAGACGTCCGGACGTGGGGTTGGCCACCTACCCTCCTTCGTGTGCCGTTCCAAACGTTGTCTTCGTGCGTGGAATTCGGGAGTGGCCGTGTACAGCTGGTTCGTGCGTTTCGCTACGAACCTCGGCTACACCAGTTCGACTCCAGCCCACGACCACCACTAACACTGAACAATTTCTTAACCGGTTCTGATCACCTACCCTCGGTTGACTTAACCCTAAAGCGAGTACCTGGGGCGGTTTGATAACATCAGAATTGGGGAGACAAAGGCGGCCGGGCGTGGGATAGGCCATACCAAGCCCCATTTGGATGCTCGTCAATAGCACAGTCTCTATGCAGGCTATATTACCGGAGTATTGTTTTTTGTTTGCATTTGACTGCAAGTATTGTGGTTAATGTAAACATGATTCCTTGCAAAAGGTGTCAGTTTTGTTGCCAGAAAAAAGGGGAAAAAACCTATTAGTATTTTTGTATTTGTCCAGTATATTACATTAACATTATTATTACCATTAAATGTGTGCACATACATGCAGTACTTATGCCCATATAAAAACGTACGTTTTTATATGGGCATAACACATGCATATGTACACACATCAATGATTGATGTGTGTACATATGCATGTGTAGTATATGCACAGATACGTTCACTTACAATAATCGTACTTGTGACAATTAGTGAATAATTAGTGTTATATATGAAGAATGATATCTATTTAGAACACTTTATGCAAACATGACCCAAACAAGCATACACACGTACAATTGTGTTTCACAAACATACACTTACACAAATTACATATACGAACACATATACATAAACAATTACAATTCGTTGATAACACTGCGGCATTAACAAGAAAAAAACACAATCGGTGACGTTTCGGGCAATGAACCTTATTCACAGCACATAGTAGAGAGGTCAATACATACATGTAGTTACCTAAATGTACACACATATGCTCAACAAAGACAAAGACCCCCCCCCCCGGTATAGCCTTAACAGACTGTTGGGGCAAGTGCTGTTAGCGAGCACCTATGAAGGCCGGCACGGCACACGAGGGGTTTGGTGGCCAACACCTCGCCAGACCGCCTTTGTCAGGGGTAGTAAGTACCCCAGGCAATCTCCTGCTTCCGCAGATTTTTATTTATTTATTTTCAAACAAAGTTGCATTGAAGGTATAAAAATCCGCAGGAGCTCCCCGGGTCTAATGATCTCTGGCTCTGATACTCGAGGCGAGTACCCCAAGCAATCTCCTGCTTCCGCAGATTTTAATTGATCCATTTTAACTCTTCTTCTACTTTGAAGAAGAGTTAGAAATCTGCAGGAGCGCGCCTTCCCCGGATAACTCATGTCTGGCTCTGCGAACTAGTGGCGCAGTGCGCCAGGTAAACTTCTGGCCTCCGCAGATTTCCTTCTCGCGAAGGAGCCCCACTTGAGCTGCACGGGGGAAAACACGCCGTGGTAACATCGCCGCTGGGGAGACAAAGGCGGTCGGGCGTGGTGTTGGCCCAGCCATCCCCTCGTGTACCGTGCCGGCCCTTCATAGGTGCAATACTCTGTCTGTTAAGGCTATATGGGGGATCTTTGTGTGTGTGTGTGTCTCTCTGTATCTATTTATGCCTCTCTGCGCCACTCTCGAATTCAAACGGAATTTCCTGGCGTGGTGCGAGCAGAATTATCCCGTGGTTGCCAACACATTTGAGCAAAACAGTAGCGACACCTATATTGATGAATGCAAGTCTTAATAAATTAACCTCTAACCTCCCCCGCATTCCTTATATAAACAATCCCACACCTCTCTGTCTCTCTCCGTCTCGATATTTCTGTCTCTCTATTTCTGTTGTTGTCTTTCACGACGGCGAGATGTCATCTGCCGCGTGGGTTCGATCCCGACCCTGCCGCCTGCTGTATATTTGGAGTTTGCGTGTGTCTCTCATTATCACCGTGGCTTGGAGATGCTAACTACCTCGCCTGGTACACAGGGGCGCGTGGGTTCGATCCCGACCCTGACGCCTGCTGTATATATGGAGTTTGCGTGTCTCTCTGATCATCATCACCGTGGCTTGGAGATGTTAACTACCTCGCCTGGTATACAGGAGGTCGTGGGTTCGATCCCGATCCTGACGCCTGCTGCATATTTGGAGTTTGCATGTGTCTCTCATTATCATCGTGGCTTGGAGATGTTAACTACCTCGCCTGGTATACAGGAGGTCGTGGGTTCGATCCCGATCCTGACGCCTGCTGTATATTTGGAGTTTGCATGTGTCTCTCATTATCATCGTGGCTTGGAGATGTTAACTACCTCGCCTGGTATAAGGAGGTCGTGGGTTCGAACTCGACCCTGACGCCTGCTGCATATTTGGAGTTTGCGTGTGTCTCTCATTATCATCGTGGCTTGGAGATGTTAACTACCTCGCCTGGTATACAGGGGCGCGTGGGTTCGAACCCGACCCTGACGCCTGCATGTCATTCTCTCTCCCCGTGGTCGCGTGGATTTTTCTCCGGGTCCTCCGGTGTTTCCCTCCACATTTGGAATGGACATCGTGCGTTTAGAGTAAATTGGCTGCTATAAATGTCCACATGATCATTTGTGACCAGGTCGCTTATGAAAAAGAGCCACACAACTCAGTGGGGCCTTACCTGGTAAAACAAATTTTGTAAATAGTTTTTCTCCGTTGACGTCTCACTCCTTCCGTGTTTCTTTCTTTCATTCTATCCGCATCTCTGTCTGTCGTTTCTCCGTGTCTCGGCGCTTTTCCTCACCGCTTCTCCGTTGCTGAATGTTAAAGACGAACGTCTTTAACATTCTTATCACCCTCTCGCAGGTAATATGTCTGTAGTGTCCCTCTTCATCTCATTTCCCCCGTCTATATTTCTCTGATTATCTCTGCCTCTCTCAGTCTCTCGCTCAGTTTCTCCCTGTCGATGTCGTTGTATCTATATCTCTCTCCGGTAAGGAAGGATTACTTCGCCAGACGAGTTAGTCCACCGCTCAACCCGAGACACCGGCTAGATGTGTTCTGATCTTCTTCATCATCATGATGATGATATATTGCGCTGCTCAGTATAATGTCATGTACAGTACTGAGATTGCAGCACAAGCCTGTTCCTGCTGATGAGACCCTGAGGGCCGAAACCGGTCCTGAGTTTGCTTGTTCAACAAATGCTGCTGCCATGTTATTGGTGTGGCCAACCAAATAGCCGGCTGGGCTATAAAGTCAATGTACGGTTGGTGCAGATTGGTTGTGCTACACACGAGTTGTTACTAATGTAGCTGCTCACGCCGAGCTCTCAATGTCCTGATCGTGCGTTGTCTTTGTGCTGTTCGCCTTTTGGCGTCCTCTGGTCTAACACCGTTTGAGACGAGGCTCTAAGGTAAGCTGTCTCTGGTGTGGACCAATCAGTTTCAAAGACAATGCACGTCACCGTCAGAGGATGTTTTTTTCCTGTTTGTATGTCCACCACACGCATATGTGGTTAATGCAGACATGATTCCTCGCAAAAGCTTTCAGTTTTGTGTTTTAACATCTTAACACTTGTTTTTATTGCCAGAAAGGGGAAACCCCTATTATCATGATGTAATCATTGCTTTGTAAATTGGCATGGGGTTTTAGAGTGATTAATTTCGCACGAAGATCTCCCAACCAGCCTTGCCAAACCGTGCAAGTGCTGTTCGCGAGTAGCCACCTATGAAGGCCGGGAAGGCACACGAGGGGGTGGGTGGCCACCACCACGCTCGGCCGCCTTTGTCTCCCTAGTGGGCGATGCGTACACAGCGCATCTGGTACTCATTTGAGGTTGAGTAGACCTAGGGGAGGCCGGGTTAGTAGTGCAGTGCACTAACCACTGCACTACCGCTCTCCCCCCACACACGTGCACGCACTCACACACACACACAAGTACGCACTCACACACACACACACACTCTCACACACACGCGCTTGCATATCAGTGGCCTATTTTTAAAAGCTTTGATCTGAAATACTTGGCGTGCTTCTGTGTATCATATTATAGTGTGTAATAATAGTTTAAGCAAACTGGTAACAAAAACACGTTTTAAACTTTACACATGTACGTGTATCAACATGCACCATTTGAGTCACACACACATATACAACAACCACCATTCGATACTAAGTGGTGTGTGTGCCAGGCTAGGTGCACAAACAAATACACGAGCAAAAAAAAACGTGTACTCACGCACACGAGGCAAAGATCCCCCGTATAGCCCACACATGCTGTCGGGGCAAGTGCTGATAGCAAGCACATGTGAACGCAACGCGGCACACGATGGGGTTGACAGCAACCACGCGCAAGCCGCCTTTGTCTCTCCAGTCTCCCGACGCTTATACAACATCTACAACTCCGCATCGGTTGTATGCATGCTGTTGAACCTCTTTCGCACCGTACGTAGCCAACCATGGTACTCATCTAAAGGCTGAGCGTACCTAGCGGAGGCCCTGAACCAGGTATTCCGGGCCGATGATAATTAGTTAGTTCGTGACGGGGAATCGAACACAAGTGGCCGCGTTTATAGCGCAGCATGCTCGCCACTGCCCCACCGCTCCCCACTGACACTCACACACATACAAGACTGTATGCTGACTTTATGAATGCTGGTAAAAGTTGACGGCGCAGTAAAACATAACATGGTTATAAAATCATGAAAAATATAAAATAGACTCCAAGCGGTTTCCATGATGTTTCTTTTCTATACTCAGGCGCACTTAATTAATTATGGAATTATAACGTCGTTGAGGAAATATATCGGGTGTGTACCTTACGATATTAAATCAGCGTAAGATACGAATTAATCGTAAAAACATATATATCACCCAGCCTACAATGACGCGGATTACTTTCGGAGTAGTTGTTTAGCGATCAGCGAGCTGTACGTGTGTCCGTGTGTTTGATGTGTGAGTGTGTGTGTTTGATGTGTGATTGTGTGCGTGTAGGTCGACTCAGTCGTAAATGGGTAGCTAGCGCAGCGTGTTAAACATTACCGCAAATGCGGTCGGCCGGCCAGGGAGGGGTGTTGGGCCACATTGTCCCTCTCGTGTGCCGTGCCGACTTTCAAAGGTGCACGTTCACTGTCAGCACTTGCCCCAACGATCTGTGAAGAGGCTATAAGGGCACCTTTGACTTTGCTTGTAGTGGAGCGGTGGTGTGGCGGTGAGCGCACTTGCGCCGCGAACCCGGCGAGCCGAGTTCGATTCCCGCTCACGGCCAACACCCGTGACGATTATTATCTGAACCGGTCCTGGGCCTCCCTTAGGTCGACTCAGCATTAAGTGAGTACCTGATGAGGTTCTGGCCACCCACCACCCCCTCGTGTGCCGTGTCGGCCATCATTGGTGCTCGCGAACAGCACTCGCACTAAAAAAAAAATTGATGAGGCTAAAGGGGACGATCTTTGTGTGTGTGTGTGTTCATCTGCCATTCGTATAAGCCAGCTAAGCCATAGCACCTGGAGCCAGGCCCACGAGTTCCTACCGGCGAGCCTCTGACATTTACACGTGGCATCTAAGTGCGTGCACCTAGCCTGGCACAAGCGTCGTGCCGACGTTGCCACCACGAGATGATTGTTGTTGTGTATGCGCGCAAGAGGTTTTTTTTTTTGCGCGCGCGTGTGTGTGTGTGCAGGAATGTTTGAGTGTGTGTTGGTGTGTGTTTGTGTGTAGTGGGGAGCGGTAGTGTAGTGGTTACCCCGACAACCCGAGTTCGATTCCCGCTCATGGCCACCAACACCGGTAACGATTATCTGAACCGGTCCTGGGTATCCCCTAGGTCGACTCAGCCTTAATTAAGTAGCCAGTGTGGTGCGTAAATTATCCATCACTGGGGAGACAAAGGTGGGCAGACGTGGCTTTGTTGGCGCGAATAGGTGCTCGCTAACAGCATTTGCCCCAACATTTTGTTCAGGCTATACGGAGGATCTTTGTATTTGTGTTGATTTGTGGGTATAGGGATATGTCGAGGTTTATGGCTACTTGAATAAGTTTGCGTTTAGTTTTGTGGGTATATGTTTGTGCGTGTAAATAGGTGTATGTGTGTATCGGTATGTGGGTGTATAGGTTTGCGAGTATAGGAATATGTATCGGTTTGTGGGTATAGGTTTCTGTGTGATGCATGGACTCGACTTTCCTTTCATAGGTGATTTAAATCGTGGCTGCGTAAAATCCGCTCACAAAATAGCTCTAACATAATAATTGGGAGCCGTGCACTTTGAAATCTAGATTGAGTTTTGAGTTTAGTTTGTTGTCCGCAGATTGGCACGGTTGGTTACGTACGGTGCATAAGAGGTTCAACATACATCGGACTTTAAAATAAAACTAAACTATTCTTTACCAGGTAAGGCGTAGTGAGCTATGTGGCTCTTTTTCAAAGCGACTTGGCCACAATTGATAGTCAAGTGAAGTGGCTTATCATGTGGAAATGTATAGCAGCCAAATACTCTAAGCGCAGGTTTATAATTGTGGAAGGGAAAACCCTGGAGGACCGGGAAAGAGAGAGAGCAGTGCAAACTCCAAATATACAGCAGGCGTCATGGTCTGGATCGAACCCACGACCTCCTGTAGACCGGGCGAGGTAGTTAACATCTCCAATCCACGGTGGTGATGGTAAGAGAGACACGCAAACTCCAAATATACAGCAGCAGGTGTCAGGGTCGGGATCGAACCCACGACCTCCTGTATACCAGGCGAGGTAGTTAACATCTCCAATCCACGGTGGTGATGGTAAGAGAGACACGCAAACTCCAAATATACAGCAGCAGGTGTCAGGGTCGGGATCGAACCCACGACCTCCTGTATACCAGGCGAGGTAGTTAAAATCTCCAAGCCACGGTGATGATGGTGAGAGAGACACGCAGACTCAAAATATACAGCAGCAGGCGTCAGGGTCGGGATCGAACCCACGACCTCCTGACTACCAGGCGAGGTAGTTAACATTTCCTCGCCACCGCCCATTCCGATTCTATCGATGCGCGTGCTGTGTGGTGATGTGTTCCTGCCTGCGCTGCGTTTCCTCGTGCCTGGTGAACTAACAACGG